>NW_024062896.1:0-432500 GCF_006381635.1 Hibiscus syriacus
TTCCTCCTTTGACACGTCATTGCAGTTGCCAAATGACACAGTCTGCCTCACGTCTCCATAAGCTTCAGAGAAAGCATTAGAGCTGGATCCCACATTAACTTTAACTTTAAACGATCTGCCATAAGATCCTACAATAACAGATTCTTGTACATCGAACGGACTTGCCACCCTTAGCAGCATTCTAGCCGAAGAGAGGTCATCTCTGTTTCTTGTTCCCTCCGGATACAAACAACCTTTCCCCACTTTCCTCCAAGCTTCTCTAGAAAAGGAATACTCCAACTAAGAAGCGGTAACCCAACCAACTCGACCAAGCAATAAGCCAAAGGGACTCCATCTTCACTCAACAATGGATCTACCCAATCAAACCAGCAGTAAAGTTTCTCTCTAAGACTCGACCACGCCTTCAGGAACTCTTCATTTGTATTGAAGATAATAATGCATGCGTTCCTAACATATCCCCACTTTACTATCTTGACCTGGAACCCCTCTTTTGCCAAAGCTCGCACCACCATAACAGGCTGAAATGTATCTTTAAAAATCCCTGTTAAGGAATTTTTCACCCAGCAAAAATCTTCTGAAGGGATGCATATCCCAGACATTTCTTACTCCTTTTGCTTTCTTCTGACCTTCCCTGTTCACCCTTCTTTGTTGATCCACACCTACTGTTATCCACATTCACAACCTCCTTATACGTTCTGCCATCTCTCAAACTTCTCGGTGACTCCAAGTCAACCTGCTGTCTGCCATTAGCTTCTCTACATGGCTTAATTCCTTCCAGCTGAGATCTTTTAACCTCTGCATCTCTCTTCCGGCCCCTCTTATACTTAGCCACCCCCACAGTGACTCTCTTCCCATCAATCAACGTTCCATTTACATTCATAACTGCTCTTCTGCAACCTTCCTCCACCGCATATTGCACAAAAGCAAACGTTGATGACTTATAATTCGTTTTAACCATAAAACTTGGGATAAAGACCCTCACTATTCTACCATAATGGTTGAAAATCTCTCTTAACTCACTTCTGGTAACTCTCTACTAGATTTCCAACAAAAACAGTCCATTCCTCACCGGAGAATGAATGACCAAACGCACCCGCTCTCTTTCTCTCTCTACTTTTCTCACATGGTCATACCCCACTGTACTTACTGGTGGGTATCTTTTATGTATGTGTATATATATGGGATAAGATCCTGGTTTGGGCAATATTCAACAAGTGAGATTTAATGTTTATAAATTTTTCTCTACATTGGTTAACATTTCATCTAGTCTTTTGAAATTTGAAAATTGCTTAATTCAATATTTTATTCTTTAACTCAGATATGAGAGTTGCATTGATGCTGAGATACAACAACGAGCTGTTGAATACCTTGCATTGTGTCAGAGAGGTGCTCCTCTAATGGATATATTGGCCGAAATGCCTAAATTTCCTGAGCGTAAGGTGCGTGTACTTTGCAATATTTGTTTAGAATGGCCTGCTCCAGCTCTGAGTTGCAGATGGCCCGTGTTAATCTTGATTCAAGTGATGGTTACTCATGCTCATGTCCTCAATGTACAGTCTTCATTGATCAAAAGGGCAGAATATTCTGAGGCTGACACTGCAGAGCAAAGCGCTATCAAGTTGCGCTCTCAACAGCAAACATCAAATGCTTTGGTTGTAACTGACCAACACCCTGCTAATGGGGCAACATCACCAATTTCGGTTGGCGAGCTTAGTCTTGTAAAGGTGCCCAGCATGATTACTAGTGAAGTTAGATCTTTTGGAATCCTAGTAGCTACTTGTTTTCTATGTTTTATATATATAATTCATGTTAGTAGCTTTTGTTTTAAATCTAATTTGGACTAGTATTATATTTGAAATCTTGGCAGAATGATACTTCAACAGACTTGTCTCAACAAAATGGTGCTTTAAGTAATGTAGATACACAACCTCCTTCAGCTGACCTCCTTAGTGATATTTTGGGCCCACTTGCCATTGAGGGCCTCCTGGTGCTACTGTCCAATCTGAGCACAATGCCATCTCCGGATTGGAAGGTGGTTCAGATGCAGTTGATGGTTCAGCCATAGTGCCTGTGGAAGAGCAGACAAATACAGTTCAGGTACTGCATTCTCTTATATAATGTTTACCCGTGGTTAAAACTTAAATCTCTCCTTCCAAGTTCAAAAATCAGAATGGAACCTTTATGTGGTTTATTATCAACATGGAAGAAAGTTGGTTTTAATTTGTCCTACTAATGATGTCTAAAAGGACACTAAAACGTTTTGTGATCCAACCTCATTAACAGCCCTTGAACCCATTACTTAAAAATTACGACGCAGTTTTGATACCCATTTCCTTGCCTTTGTTAGTAGTGCTTACTGGCTGCATTCCATGCTGGGTCGCGGCTTTCTTCATTTAATTATATTTTTCTTTTATCCAATATAAAAAGAATGGGATTTTTTTCCTTCACTTCTTGAGAAGATGAGGTTGGGGGATTCTATTGTTGGTTGCCGCCTTAGAGAAAGTTATTTCCATTGTTCTATCTGTTTGTAGTTTATTTATTGTATTTGTATGATTATAATGCCTTTCTTTTCACATATCCTCAAGTCATCATTGTACAGAGCATTTTTTCCAGTTTGTTGTTGAAAATTCTCTGGTTACGGTATCCTGCAACATGCTAACAAAACATTAAGGATTTGCTTGGTAGGGTGGAAAGAAAATTGGAATGATGGAAAATTGAAGTGTTAGAAAAGTGGAAAGAGAGAGAATTAATTTTTTCTTTCCATTGGTGTGCTTGGTAGGATGGAAAAATTGAAAGAAAATTGCATTTTATTTCATTCATTGTTTGGTAGAGTTGAAAAATGAGAGGAAAGAAAATTAAGCTTTGAAAGATGCATATTTTGACATTTTCTCTTATTTTTTAATTCCAAATTAGAATGATTTGTTTTTACACATGATGCAAAATGGCCATCCTTCTCATTTTCTTTCCTACCAAGCACACTCAATTTTTCTTTCATTTTTCCACCCAACAAGCAAAGCCTAAAAGTTACCATTGTTGCATGGCAGTTTTGATTAGTGTATTATAAGATTTACCATTTGGTTTTATACTTGCATCTGCAGCCGATAGGAATGTTGCTGAAAGATTTCATGCTTTATGCTTGAAAGATAGTGGTGTTCTATATGAGGATCCTTACATTCAGGTATGAACCCTTTACTTTTCATATTTTGTAGTTTTTGTTATCTGCTCATTTGTTTTATTTCTTAGGGATACTCTAGGATATATTTTTGGTTTTCAAGTTGGTAAAAGCTTCTAAAAAGTTGCTGAATTTCGCACTAAACTTTACTTCAGATTGGCATTAAAGCAGAGTGGCGAGGTCATCATGGACGACTTGTTCTTTTCTTGGGAAACAAGAATACTGCTCCTGTCGTTTCTGTTCAGGCTATAATATTGACTCCTGCTCATCTAAAGATGGAGCTTTCATTGGTGCCTGACACGATACCTCCTCGAGCACAGGTGAAATTTACTCATTATGCTTGTAGCTAGTTGCTGGCTAAGTTATTGATGTTTTTTTTGTCATGTCATACTTCACTGAGGATGAAGCTTTTTTTTTTGGTGTGTGCGCGCATTATATGTGTAGGTTCAATGCCCACTTGAAGTTGTAAATCTTCGGCCGAGCCGGGATGTAGCTGTTCTTGACTTCTCCTACAAGTTTGGGACTAATATGGTACTCTCAGATAATTTGTATATTTTGTGCTTCTATAAACCTGTAGGAGTTGGTTTAATTATACCAGGTAACTTATGATTACCTTTTACAGGTTAACGTGAAGCTTCGCCTTCCTGCCGTGTTGAATAAATTTCTGCAGCCTATTCAAGTGACTGCGGAGGAGTTTTTCTCCCAATGGAGATCTCTTTCAGGACCACCATTGAAACTTCAAGAAGTTGTATGTATCTCCTGTTTTTTGTGTTTTTTATTGGTTGGGAATGGTGTGGAGAGATTGTGTTTCAATTTATCCTTTGGTATGTTTTGCTATAAAGTGGGTTGCTAGTCCCATCCTTATTTTATTTCAATTGGAGTGTGCTATATATGTGGACACCCTCCTTCACTTTCGCATAACTGTGTAAACAACCATGATATAATGAAGCCTTGTTCAATGTATGCTTTGCCCATATTACCATTTACGGACTAGTGCATTTTCTCTGCTGGGCTCCCCAATTCATTTAGTTGCTCCAAATTGTGCAGGTTAGAGGTGTAAAACCCATGCCTCTTCCAGAAATGGCTAATCTACTCAACAGTTTTCGGATAATGATTTGTCCTGGGCTTGTAAGTCTCTTTCATTTGAACAACCCTGTTCTCGTTTAAAGCAGCATTGTTGACCTTTAAGTTTTTATTTTCAGGATCCAAATCCTAACAATCTAGTTGCAAGCACAACCTTCTACTCGGAGAGTATGCGTGCCATTCTCTGTCTGGTAAGAAATATATTCTGTTCAACCAACATGGCTGTTTGGTTATAACGGTAAAGCATGGTGGTAAATTCGGATGACATGATGGCATCTTAGGAACTCAACTATTTTCCCCTTGCTTGGTAGTTATTCATTTGTATGATTTGTATTACATTTATTATTCTGGTTTAAGAAGGATCCGAACTTGTTCTGAAACTACCTGCATCTATTTCTTCCTCCAGCCATTTCATTCTTCTATCTGATTGGGTCACTCGAATTGAATATTGTGTGTAGAGAAATCTAGTCTTTATAACTTTCCCTTTGGACATGTTTAAATTATCCATGTTAGAATCTGGGGAAGGTCACTTCATACGGCTTTTTCTTATGCAACATTCAGGTCAGAATTGAAACAGATCCAGCAGACAGAACCCAGTTGCGAATGACACTTGCTTCAGGCGATCCTACGTTAACATTCGAGTATGTAGCTAAACATCACAGTGATAATGTTTCAATCTTTGCTGTTGGCAGATTTTCTTATATTTTTCTGCAGGTTGAAGGAGTTCATCAAGGAACAATTGATTAGCATCCCTACTGCTCCTCGGGAAGCGGCACCAGCACCAGCAGCAGCTCAACCAACCCCACAAATACCGCCAAATGATCCCGCAGCTATACTAGCTGGTTTGCTATCTTGAAAATGAAGACTTGTTCAGTGTGTATTTAAAAACCTTGATTTTTAGACTCTCCCGGCCACCCATTCGGCATTTGCCCCTCACATTAAGAGGTGGATAAGCTAAAGTCATGATGCAAGGGCTCGCCGGATCCACAGATGAGCTTTAATTATGTTTGTACTGCTTTTAGTGGAAGAAGGGTGGTCGGGCATTTTGTGATCCTTTCAGCACATTCATGGTGAGGGTTTCTTTCCTGTTTTTTCTTCTTATTCCGTTTTCTCCATTTCTTCCGAGTTTTACCAGATTGGGGTTTGTCTATCTAGTACGGTGTCGTAGCTTGTAAGATATGAAGTAGGATCAGTTGTAATAATGTAATGGTTTGTAAAACCCGATATATATATTTTTTAAATAATATCAAAATGAAAGTCTATAGTGGGAACAAGAAAAAAATGAACATGTGCAATTTGATTATATATGCAATTTTTTTCCAGTTTTGGTTCTTATGTTCATGTGAGTTATTCGGAAGGGAAAACCGACAATGAAATTACCACACGTTTGAATTTGTGGGATTATGCAAGAGAATGTTTAGATTTCATCAAAGTCTCTCTCATGTTTTTTCATTAATAGTTGAAGTTACTACTTTTATCATTAACGAAAAGTATGGTATTTCGCTGGTAATCTGAGTGGAAAATGAGCTGTTTAAAACTTAAAATTTGAGTTTTACATTTGTCTAAAAAACATCTTTAATAGTGATCGTATAAATGGACACTTTTATCTTCAGTTTCTAGTATGGGTGATATTCGGAAAGATACCCAATGAATAGAATATTATTTTCATGGGTAAGCTATATAAATGGTCTCCTTGCATGTTGGTCACTGTTTTTTTTTAAAACTACAACACAGTCATTAATTTTTTTAATCTGTTTATATTGTGATCACTCCCGTCAGCTGTCACACATTAAAGGAGGCTTCTTCCCAAGAAAATCTATTTTTTTTTTAAAAAAAATCTCTTTCTGAAATTGGTAGTTGCCTATTAAAAATAATAAAATAAAATTGGTAGTTGCCACTCTTTTTATTATTATTTTTATCGTCATTTAATAGTTTCCCCTATCGAGAAAAAATCCAAACTAAATAGTTGAAGGCGAGGTTGAAAATCAGACCGGGCTCGAGTGTTGAATGATTTCCATCGATGGAATCTGAGGTTGAAAATCAGACTTGGCTTGTTATTCTTCATTCCTATCTAATTTGGATAAAATTTCTACTGTGCATACATTATCTCGTAAAATTCAGAAATCAGTAAAAAAAAATTCAAACAAAAGATCGATCGCCACACTATGAAAAGTTGAAAACTGCCCGTGTAATTCCCTGGAGTGACCATTTATTCAGTTCCCTCTGTATTACTGGGGAATTTGTCCGGTCACTCTTAAGCTGTTTGGTGTCGAGTTTTTTTGTTGAAACCTCTCTTCTTTCTCAAGAACAGCCTCCTTAGAAAACCAACTCCTTGCTTCTTGCTCGCCCTTTTTGCCAAAGTCATGGGTCTAATGTTTCCACTCTCACTCTTGGAACCAAGGAAAAGCGTTTCTTCACCTTTCTATTATTTATTACACTGGGGCCAGTAGCATCACCATTGTTGGAGAATACCCTGTCAAAAGAGTGTTGCATCTTGCAATGAGACCAACACCTTTAATTGCTTACCTATGATCATGATTGTTTATTGGCACTCTACTAACTGGACATAAGCTGCTGTAATTTCGCAACCTTGTATGTTGGAAAAAACCGTACATAACATCAGTATTTGATATCTGTTTTCCATCTTCAATTCCATTTATTGTCATTTGGTAACATGATAATTCATGCATTACAATACTGTTTGAAAATAGGGAACTTTCAGAATGGCTTGCATTTTGAGATTGCTTCCCCTCTGAATTCACGACGTATTTCGGTGTTTCTTTCTTCGCCAAACTGTGTGTTTCAT
This sequence comes from Hibiscus syriacus, assembly GCF_006381635.1. NCBI lineage: Eukaryota > Viridiplantae > Streptophyta > Magnoliopsida > Malvales > Malvaceae > Hibiscus > Hibiscus syriacus. Next base: position 7,062 of record NW_024062896.1, read on the forward strand.
GTTTCAGAAATTCGAACTATTTGGACATATTTAGTAATCACAAGAAAAACTAAGAAACAAAAACTCTACCTCTGACTGGAGTTGTAGTTCAAGACATGTGGCTTCTAGCTCTTCACAACACTTATTTTGTATTCGAACTCAACTTCCAAAGATGAACATTTCTACAAGGTTTCATTCAGTTTAGCAATGGTAACTGTGAGTAATGTCTATAACCCTAAACCTTAAATTTTCAGTCTCATCTTCAATCATTTAATCTCATTCTTTACCATCGAACGATAAAAACGACGACAAAGAGCGATAACAATTAATTTAGATGAATACCAATCGTAGAAATTTGATATTTTATAGGAAAGGAGACTTTGACGTGTCAACGTCAGTTTTTATTACCCAGCTGACAACAATGAGTATAACCAAATTGTAAGCTTTAAAACTTCAGTAGCTAAAAAGCAAATACATTAAAAATGAAAGGACCATTTATGTGGTTTACCCTCAAGTATACTTGATATTGTTTATTTTTAGCGAAAATGGCATGAAACGTTCTTAAGAGCCAGAACTATTACAGTACAAGACCCTAGAACAAATGAAGGAACAATCGAGATTTTGAGTGGTAGATGGTTTAATATACATGAAAAAAGCACGAGGAACGAGCAAAAGAGGGCTCCATTGAATTTGAGGTAACATCTTAAATTAAATGCTTTGATTATCTTAAAAATAGGGTTTCAATTTTATACAAAAATAATGCCAATCAGATAAGCACAACCAAAAAAGAGGCGTTTGCTATGTTTCAACCTCTTCTACGTAACGTAAATATCTCTAAACCTTGATAATTTTTTCTTCGCTTTTCCCTACTACTACAATTTATGTCCAAAACATGTCTTCTACGGAGTCTAAGCCTCGAGAAAGCACGACAATGGGGGATTTAGTTTCCTCCGATTATAACCTGAATGCTGTTATGGTAATAAAGAATTGTCACTTGTGGGCTGTGGCTAGCTTTGCCTCCCTGTTTTTAAGAATTTAGGCCAACAAAAATATACACAAAAGACAATCTCAAACTTCCGCATCACTGGGTCAGCTAGCGCCATTCTCGACATCGGCCACACCTCCAGTTGCTTTCGGAGGATGAAGACTCGTCCCAATGAGAACGTTGACTATGCATCAAAAACCCACATATATCACAATAAAGTTCAGGTGCAGGTTCATTCTGCAGACACACGTGGCAATGCAGTGCGGAAACATCAGGGTCCAGGGGTTCCACTTGATTATCAAAATCCTTAGATCCATCCCCCGGCCCATCATCAGATGCTAGCAGCTCGGTGAAAGAGAAGTACGTCTGGGGTTCAAACGCCATTCGATTTGATGTTACTGTTCATACCGTATTTTACTGTTCATAAAAAAATATTTTCTTAAATTGATTATAACGAGCATAATTCAATAATATATGATCGTATTTTCTTAATATAATTTCAAATGTTTTGTTATTTTGTAAGAAATTGTTTGAAAAAGTTAATGTGACATATCAAATTCGTATCCGGATCGGGTACGGGTTAGGGTGTTACAGGCCCTATCCTAGATTGAACTTTCTCCAAGATTACCCTTGACAGGCGTTTTTCAATTTATAAGTTAATTGCAAAACAACAAGCAACACGACTGGATTATACATTAGACAGGCAGCCTACTGAGCTACATGAAACTATGAACATTCTCATATACAATGCTGAAAGAACAGATGTTTTTAGGAACCCTGAGAAAAAAATTGGGTGATATTCACTATAAAAGATAATTTAGAATGAAAAGTATAAAAAGTGGTTAGCATACCTAGGCAAGAGCCACATTTGACCGCATTCCTGATGATTGCATAAAAGAACAAGTTCAGAGCAAGGAGGTGTAGAAAACAGGAATTCCAATATCAACAAAAATAATATTTGATAACTGTATAAGATAATTACCTCAAGAAAGCATCCATTTCACACGAAGCACAATAACACTTTTCTGATCAGATAAGCAAATACATTCCTACGGGAAGCTTTCAACTGCCTTCTTTGTAAATCGGATAACTGAGTGGAAGGCTTCTTAACCGATGGAAGAACAGCAACACTCATTCTTTCTTCATATTCTTTGATCAAATATAAAGGGATGTATGTTGAATGAAACCAACATTTCTCCTTTGCGTCTTCAGTTCGCTCAGTGTCAATAATGTTCTTCATGACACGTGAAGGAAGATGCTTCTGATTTCCAAAAGCAACTCCATACTGGATCTTTCTTTGTACAGTTTTCTTATCACATGTTATAGCATTTCTAAAAACTGATGCTTCCGACTCTGAACCTTTTCCATCTGAGATGTTATGATCCGGACGGACAAGATCATTCCATCTCACATGAAGGTCTAGGTATCTAACCTGAACCAATGTCCCAATTCAAATTTTGTTAATATTCCTGGCAATCCACATTTAACATTTAAAATTTTCAATTTCTTTTCTAACATTACGTGTTTTGCCTTTTCCATTAACCTGTTATTGTTATAATTGGTCTCGTCGTTTATTAGCTTTCATTTAACCACCGCACATAGATGACTACATAAAACTCTGAATCATAATAATAAGGGCTAATTTCATTACAAGTCTCCAGATTATGACCCAACTTTGAAATCATTTTCTAAATTTCAAATATTGTAATTGAGTCTTTAAAAAATATCATGTTATATCAATTAGGTTATTTTGTCAGTCTAACAGTTAGTTTAAGCATTAAATACGAGTGTAGACTTGATTGAGAGTGTATTAATAATTTGCTAATTAAATTTTAGATAAATGTATATCTATTGCATAGACAATTTAGACTTAATGTGTCAAAAAATACAATTGTTCATTAACATAGTTATTTTTTTTAACATACCAAATCTGAAACTGTCTATGTGATAGATGCATATCTAAATTTTGATTTACGTGTTTTAAATAAACTACATATTAGATATGGGTCGCTATTTAGCACTAAAATTGATAGTTGGGTTGAAAGACTTAATAATTTGTCTAAGTTTAGGGGATGAAGGAAACGAGTTACTAATAATGCCTAAGCTAGTGTGTTATATCACACGTTAGCAAATAATCTATAAGTATTGGCATCAAGAACTATTTGTCTTACTGCTGCAATGGCTGCTATAACTCCCAGTGCAGAAAAAACCACTGCAATGGTAACATTCAACCAAAAGATGAGACTCTGCTTCGATGGCTTAAACGTCAAGTTGAAGAAAACGGCGGGTAAGACGAAGTCGAGGGGCATGAAACCGAAAGCCCCGACGACTGCATTGATGTCTCCGAAAAACGGAAGCATTGCTGCAACTGTTGTGGATATAACAAAAGACAGTGATCTCGAAACTAGCCTCGGGATAACATTACGGGCAGAGAACTGTTTGCTCTTTGGATCTGCAAATGTTCTTTCCAGCGCTTCATTTGTTGGCTGCAAGTAGACCTGTGACAAGACCACTTTTTATTGAATATATGTACCAAATATATGAACCTATGCTTCTCGGATACGGTTTTTTCAAGAAAATGAAGAATCGGAACAACATAAACACGAAGATCGAAAAGAGGGAGGGAAGACATGTCATTACCACAGCCACTGCTGATAGTTGGAGAATGGCGAAGAGGTTTGTCATCAAGATGAACCATTTTGGCACCAAAGGTTTCCCATCATCCAGAAATTGCTAAGTAAAAGGCCTTGAGATTCGTTGCCAAATGCCCAATAACCGGAGATTGCAACAGTGAAGAAAGTCGCTATAAGTACTGTGTAACAGACACATAACCCTTTGAACATCTTCCCCTTCACCGGTGGTGCAATAGTTGCCTGAATCTCTGGAATGATACCATTGCCATAAGTTGTGGCAATAATGGCGATGGCATTGAAGATTCCGAAAACTTGGTTTTCGGTGCCGCCTTTCAGGCTATAATCTTTCTTCGGTCCCTTTGAAGAATTACCAATAGATATGGAAGCAGCAGAGGCACAAGCGCTATAGGCAAGGCATAGAAACAAGGATATCAAATTAATATGCCTTAGTGAGTGAAAAGATGGGATTTGAGCTAAAATCAGCATCAAGATTCCAAATATAATCACGAATTCGTAAAGCTTCATAGTCCCATTTGGTTCCGATAGCAAATAAATTGCCTGCAAAAATGGGGAAATAAATTGAGGACCTCAATAATCTTTAACTTCAATCGATGAACAGTTGGATTTAGTTTGGGAGCTGACCTTCATACATTGTCCTCCAAGAAGAGTGAAGGCAATTACATACAGTACCATAGCACACAGTGAATTGAATTGGCACAACAAAATAACGACCCCATCTTGGCCCTGCCAATAGCATGTGTTATGAATAGTCATGGACAATTAAAAGGGAGTATCTGTTCAGAATTTTTCTTAACCTATTAACAACACACCCTACAAACATAAATATTCACATTTTACCATTAAACAAAAATCTTATCAGAATACTTAGCTATATATGTATGTATGTTGTCATGTTGTATGTAATGTGAAGTTTGGGTTACCTAAGATGTCGTTGGCCATGTCTCTGAAACGAAGATGTCGACGACCCAATTGAGCATGATGCTCAAGGACAAGAGACAGCAGGTTGTAAGAATAGAAAGTGACCAATGCTCCGACGAACAGACACATGATTCCGGCAGCCCATCCGAGGAAGGTGAAGGCGAATGGGAGACTCAGAAGCGACGGCGCAACAATTGATGTTGTCAAGTGGTAACCACAGTGCATCCATGAGCCTGCTCAATTGTAATTTCGTTAAGAAAATATATGTATTTTAATTGAGTTTGGTGCTACTAATGAATAGATATTGACAAAAAAAACCCCGAAGTCTTAATCATTTGATGTTCAAGTCATTTATTACTTTTAAATTATTTCTTTTAAAAAAATATAAATCCCTATTTTTTCTTTTACCACCCTTGTTTTGACCAATATATATATATATATACGCCAACCTTCCGTTATATTTTTATATATAGTAGTTTCTTGGCACGTAATGCCTGTCTGCTTGTGCCAATTCTAGTGTTAACCTATACGTCTTTGACAAAATGATCCAACATCCTTCTCAAGGGAACTAGTTGCAGATGTAGACAAAATTTTAATAAAAATAGAAGTCGACAAATTTGCCCATAGATTACTCAATTTATAGTTTAAACTTTTAGAACTCAATTTCCATAAAACCTTAATTATAAAAGAGTAGATATCTTGATTAATAAATCCTATAATGTCCAGAGTTTTTGCATGTTCATGGTATACAAATAGAGCTTACTTTAGTTTACATTTAAAGATTACATCTGCTCAACTCAAATAAAAAATATTGCACTTTGTGATATGATGTTAAGGAAGAAGACATGTAAGGAAGAACTTATGAATTTATGTTAAGGAATAATTTATAAAACTTTAAGGGGATGAAAATAAATTATCAATAGAAAATATATAAAAAAAATCTAAATTATATGAGATATTGATATTTTTAGGGGAAAACCAATCCCTTAGTTCATGGAGTTTTTTCTTTTTCCTTTTGAGGTTAGAAGTGGTGGGAGATGAAAATGGAGAAAGATGTAGGCATGAAAAAGAATGGAAGTTTGAGTGTTTTCTTGGAAAGCAAAGCAAGGATCACACATGATTCATGTTGAATGAAAAGTAAGGAGAAATTGAGTACATATAATAAAGTGAAAATACCTTTGGATTTAAGAACAAAGAGAGCACCAGCATCAAGATCTTGATCCATATGAGAAAGGTGCTTTTGGGGAAGATGATCATCTTCTCCACCTACATGCACTGCTCTGGAGTTTGTACCCAAAGTAGCCATCTTTCTCTCAGATTTAGCTACCAAATCATGAAGAGAAAATTGGGTACTTCAGAGTTTTTATTTTATTTCCAAAATGACTGGAATACAAATCAACTTTGTTTATGTCGTTAAGTCAATAATTTGAGATTGTTTGACTTCTCCGATATTCGTTTCTCAAGGAATTTTCTTTGGAAAATTATAAAATTTTCATTTTCTTATTTTTTGTTGTACATTTATATCAAAGAACTGAAGATCATTTCAGTTTTAAAAGGTGAATTATTTATTTATTACATTATTAAATTTAAAAAACTACTCGTATTTGAAAACTTTAAAAACAACTTAGTAAACTAACATAGTAAACTAATTATAATCATATATACACACACAGAGAAGCAGTGGTCTTGGACCCAAAAAGAATAAAAATGGAACTAAGGAGCTGCCCAATCTTAGCTAACCTCGTAAGAGGATGCTTAAACTGGGCTTTTGTCTGCCCACATCCAATTTTCAATGGACCAAAACCAAACTATATGGTAATGGAAATGAGTGGGGATGCTGAGATCCAAAGTGTCCTAAACAACATGGAGCTCATAATAATGAATCATATGATCGATTTACCCCGCTACAGCTTTTTGGTTGCATCCTCACACCTCCCTTTTTCTTTTTCTTTTGTAATCCAAATGATTTTTGCATTTCCTAGGAATTTAATATTTTTGTTATATCTCTAGGAATTTGTAACTTGTCATCTTACTTAAATTTTGAACATGGGTGAAAAGTAAAAAAAAATAAAAAATCAAGGCGTATGTAATAGTAGTGGATTCAAATACATCTGTCAAGTTCCATCTAAATAATCTAAATTTGGACAAATAACTTGAACGATTAAAGTTTCGTTGATAAATTTTAAATTGATTTCAACTATCTCAAGTTTACAACTTACGCATAATACGGTATAATAACAAAACTTAATTTAACAAATCTCATCGTTATTGTTTAGGTCACTATTTCAAAGTTTTAAAGTTTAAAATGATTAAAGTACATTATAATGATTAAATTTATAATTTTAATTAAAATGAATAATGAAATAGAATGAACGCAACCCGATCTTATGAGCCATGAATAAAATCAGATTCAAAAATCCAAGTGGGGCATTTTGGTTTGATTTTTGATGGTTTCTTTTTTGCGTCTTCCTAAACTGTCTCCAGCTTTATTACATTTGGTCTGATTTCATGCAACTGTCACAGAAACAAAGTAAGGAAAAGTTATTAGTGACGAATTTTTTGTCGGGCAAAAAAAAATGTGTTTAATTTCTTACAAATTGATTAATGTTGTCCGGTATACATGAATATGACCAGATTTGGTGGTGTTAAAGTCCACTAACCCTCATATTATTTAGAAGGGGAAAAAAACATGAATACAGGAAAAGGAGATTTGATATTTATGTAGTCAATTAACTTTAATTTTCTTTTTCCTGGGATGTTGATACCCGCATCTATAAATGCCTGCTTAAGTGGGAGAAGATAGAAATTCCACTTTCAATTCGATTTTTTTAATAATATAAATAATCACTAGATTAAAGATATAAATCCCATTAAAAGCAGCAAAGAAAGTCGAGATTTGCTTTTGTTTTTAATAAAAAAAATTGTTGCAATGTAGAAGATTCAAAAAGCAGCATCTGACTGTTGATGCTTGAGAAAGAAAACACTGATTTTGATTTTATTTTAATTAATGTAAAGTAGTTGAATATTATTGAATTTGTTAAAACAATAGTTAGATTGTTTTTTAAAGGTATAATATTTTAATTTATAATAAGACAATAACTGTTGAGTGGTTAATGTAACACAGTTAATTTAATCTGTTAGGCAGTTTCTTTGTTAGTTGTAGTTGTTGAAGTCAATGTGTGTGAATAGTCTTTTGACAGATCAATAATATACAAGTTTTACACAAATTTTTTTTTAATATGGTATTATAGAGAAGAGTCATAATTGGATATTATTCAGCCATAATATAAAAATATATCTCTAACGTTTGATTAAATATTCATTTGGTCCATATTTTTTTTCTTTGGAGCGTTTTGGCCATAACATTTCATATTAGGGCAAAAAATTCCTCTGTGGATGAAAACCATTAGTCAACAAACGATTAACGCTTCGAAAGATATTCATTTTTGTCCTATAATGAAACATTATGGGTCAAAATGCTCGAACAAAAAAGAATATGAGCCAAAGTGACTATTTAGTTAAACATTAAAAGTTTTTGTCCTAAATGAAATTTTGGAGGTCAAAATGCTAAAAAAGAATAATTGAATAATTTAGTCAAATGTTGAGGGTTTTTTTTATACTATACCTATTATAAAGCACAATAGTTGAATAATTTAACCATTAAATTATTCAACTATTGCGCTTTTTATATATATATATAGAGAGAGGAAAGATATTGTTACACAATGTAAAACTATTTCAGTTTTACACATATTTGAGACTGTTGGATGAGTGAAAATAGATAACTATATATATATATATATATATATATATATATATATATATATGGTTAGGATCCACTTACACAATGTAAAACTCTTTAGTTTTACACATATTTAAGACCATTGGATGGTGAAAATAGATTGTTGAGATTAACTCTTTGTTTTTTCCCCTAGTGATTATCTTCTCATTTCTTACTATTAATCTCAATCATCTATTTTCACTCATCCAACGGTCCTAAATCTTTGTAAAACTAAAAGAGTTTTATATTAGGTAGGATAATTGGGGTTCGTTGATGTGTGGGTAGGAGGTCGACGATGACGACGACTGTTGATGATGGATGGTGACGATAATGGGAGTTTAGAATAAGAGATTTTAGGAGTTTGAATTTTTCTTAGAGAAATTTATGATTTTTAAGAAAATTTATAAATGTGACATATGTCTCGCTTTGAGTTGTTGATGATTTTTTAACTATCAAAATGGATTAGGCACTTAAAAGTTTGGTAATGTTGAAAATAGTACACACTTATATTGAGAGCAAAGCAAAAAAAAATTAGAAACCTAAAGTAAATAAGTAAAGTTGGGTCATTTATTTTTTAATTAGACAATATTCATATAAAAATAGAGGTGCAATCCGGCCGGCAAACGCCTCTATTTGCATATCGATTTCTTTTTTTACAATAGATTTATCTTCTAATTCAATCATGGAATCATGAATCTAATACTTAGACTAAATGTATTTAAAAGCGAATATTCGCAAAATTAATGTTCAAAAGTACTTGTTTCTTTGAAAAAAAGAAATTAATCTTATTGAATCTAGTCCGAAAGAATAGGTATTTTTATCACCCCCTAAACTTGAAGCATTATAAAAACAAGAAGCCTGCATTGTGGATTAAATATGTGTTTACATACAATGACAGGAATTAATTTAGAAGATAACAAGTGACTGACTTTGTAATTAATTGTGTATTTCTTTAAATATTTAGGAGTTGGATTGTTTTTTTGTGATTGAATTTTCTTAGTTTGGGATTGTTTAGTTTAGAGAAAGATGAAGATGATGGCATTGGTAAACGTTTGAAAGCATAGGGATACGTCAGGCATTAGGTATTTCCTTAATCATCCTCCTACCATTTACAATGCTCCAACGGTCTCATTATAAACATCACTTATGATGTTACTGCCTTAATTACTTATATATATTTTTTATTATATTAGGTAGTGAATCTAGGACACGTAGAGGGAGAGGTAAACCCTTCATCACTGGGTCATACCCTCCCTATATACTTAATTTTATAATATTCTTTGAACAAATATTTTTTTATATTTATCTCAGATTATCAATATATATATATATATATATCGTAACGTTCAAAATAAGAATTTCAAATAAGTAATATTTTAAAGGTAGTTATTGTGCGAGACAGTTTAATTTAAGGTGTTTTTTTATATATTATTATTGCTAAAAACATTACATTCAAATGAAACTAGGCATGGATTCTAGCAGCCTCTTGGGATAATAGCGCGGCCATTTCAGCAGGCGATTCATCAAACAAAACTTCACCAACAGGACGTCCACAAACCATACCTGTAAGCATATCAGCCATCAATTGTTTAACTTAAAGAATGTTAAAACGGGTTTAACCTAAAATGTTATCTTATTCACTAACAGGACATCTGCTATTAATTTAAGGCGATTTTTAGTCTAAAATGTTAAAATATTCAAACTAAAAAGTTATACAATAATTTGTTCTTATGCTTTTATGCACGATTTTGTCTATCATTATAATAATTTGACGTTGTGTGTTGCATTCATCACGGCGCACCTCTTATTCATGAAAGATCGACATTCTCATATAATTAGGTCCTCTTTTGCGACAGTTTATCAATGTATTTAAAATTATTCGTAGAGTAATTTGTCAAATTGGTTCTATCAGTCCCCACGCCTACACCAATGTTACGTGTCTAATTTTGAATAAAAACATGAAAATTATTTATAGTTGTTAGATTTTTTTTGGAAGATGAAGCATGCAATTAAGAAAATATTTTATTTTATTTTTCTTCACTCCCTTTAAGTTTTCATATCGAGATTGTGTTGTTTTTGATGTACCTGGTCTTTTGTTTAATAAAAACTTAGTTTATTATTTGAAAAAAATTAAGTCTACTTTGAATTCAAAGAGTGGTCCTAAGAACAAAGGGTGATATGCATCCTTAGGCTATTCGAATTCAGACAATTTAATATGTAAATATACGTGAATTTATTAAAATTTAAAATTAAGAATATTACATTATACATGGATTAGGATACTCAAAAAGAAAGTTAGGTGCTTCTTCATCAATTGATACAATAGTGGCTAGGAGTTCACCTCTTCTCTCTTATGTTCCGAGTTTTAACGCCCATTGTAATAAAAAGTAATAATAATCGCTTTATATATTTTACCGACGTACAAAAACTTGTGCACTCATTTTATAAATATAGAGACCAAAATGCATTTTGAAGTATAGTACAAGTAGTCGCCCAATAATTTTATCTTGATAATTTAAGACCATCTTATATATATATATATATCATCATATAAGTATAAAAGTACCTTCAACTACTCCATGATACCATGTCTAAAAATAATTGAAGTGTATGGCTTTAAACCTCAAAATAATTAGATTGGGACACTATGTGTAGCATCTTAAAGGACTTATTCTTAGGAATAGACCTTTGTCTCCAATCCTTTTGCTACCATTACTTAATTAATTGTACAATCCTACACATTTATTTTTGTTAATTAATTGCTCAATATCCACAGTGAATTATCTTTTATTTAATAGTGCAATGAATTATCTTGTTCTAGAATAATTGTACGATAAATCTAGAAAGAAACATAATTGTAGACAGTCATTTTCGTCCTAGTTTACATATTATTATTATTATTATTAAATAATAATTACAAAACCCGGGCTCTAATTAACAACAAAACCCGGAGCCCACTTACAACCAACAATCCAGGCCTAGAAATCGGTCTAGGCCCAGACAACCTAATAGGACCAAAACTTGTTTAGGGTTTCTACTCAAAGTCTCTTCACAGCCAGCCTCCTTAGCCATTGGATATGTGAGAGATCCAACGGTCTAGATTATCTCAGATTAGGTTTTTTTACCCTAATGTTCATCAGCTCGCCGACGTTGCCGATCCACGACCGTTCACCTGTCGCACATGAGGAGCATGTGCCTAACTCTTCAAGCCATCGTCGCTATCACTGTTGGACTGCACGGGCCATATCCGAAAGATCTGGATGCATTAAATGCACCCAACTATAAATTGTGTCGCCTCTATATTTCCACCGCCATAGCCCAATGACTCACCGGGCTTCCCTCCTTTGACCGGTCCGAAAGGCACACCCCGTGGCCTATAAAAGGACCAAACCTGCAAGAGGAGATGTAACATCGCAATCATCGGGTCAATGGCCAAAATGTAAGAATTTTTAAACTCAGTGGTTGAATTAGAATAATTTGATAAATTCAAGGATTTGTGGTGGAATTTCTGTGTAGGGTTTGATAGCAAATATGGATTGTTAACAAGGGTAAAATGGTAAATTACAGGGAATGATATTTATTGCTTTCTTATTGGATAAGTATGTGGTAAAAAGAGAGAAGTGTCTGGAACTATTTCTTTCTCTTCTTCTTCTTGCCGTGAACTTCTTTATCAAAGGTAAGATTCTGAAATTTTTGGATTTCCTTTAAATTTTGGTTAGGTAATGGAAGTTTGGGTGTTATATAAGCTTAAGGAAAGCTTATATAGGATGAAAACAACAAGAAAAGTAAATTAGAGATGAAATTGTAAAATGGGGTTTGAAACGAAATTTTGCTATGGAATAGCTTTTGAAGTTTTAATGAGATATTTGACTTTTCAATGATCTAATTTAAGAGTTAGGAGTGTTATAATTGGGTAAGAACATGTTTGAAATTTTGGTATGCTTTTGAGATTCAAGTTTTCAAACGGGATTTTGAATAATTAGGAGTAATAAATGAAGTCAAGTTAGTGTGGATGTATAAGGGTGAGTTTAAAGGCTTAATGTGGGATAAAAATAAGAGATTTAGGAAGGTTTTGGGTGAATTTCAGAGTGAAAATGGCCATTATGGGCTTCAAGTATCGGTACTGTTCTACTTCAAGTATCGGTACCGTTAGAACAATATCGATACTTCAAAGGATAAATCTATGTATTTCTTAAGGGTAGTATCGATACCAGTTGAAGAGGGTATCGATACTGTGTGGGTAGTATCGATACCAGGGGATGATATCGATACCATTTTTAAGATACGATTGCAGAATGCCAAATTGGTATCGGTACCTTGAGGAGGTATCGATACCCTTTGATACATGCACCAAAAAACCTAAAGCTAAGGATGATATATTTACTATACCACTTGGCCCTATCACACGAGGCCGAACCAAACTTCTTAAAGACAAGCTTCAAATCGTAGTTCAAGCATTCATCCGTAAGGGTCTAATAACAGCAGATTTGCAACAATGTTTTGAAGGGAATCCAGTTATTATCCTGTCAACATGTATTCTGAAAATACCGTCTGTCCCTTATCTTTCCAACGGTTCTTGAATCGCATCAATCTGATATCGGGAACTCAAGATATGGCCATTTTACTGAAGGTGGTGCATGCAGAAAATCCTATATGGGATTAATACGTGATTTTGTAAATATTACGAATTTTCAATATTTATATTGATTATTTGTAATATAATTTAATATAGGATGATCAACTATCTTTTAGGATCAGATTTATTATTTTATTAGGAATTAAGGTTGGGTTAAAACAATATTTTTAGTTATTATTATTTTATTAGGAATTAGAGTTAAAACATGTTTAGTTTATTATTATTTTATTCTTTAGTTATTTAGAACCTTTAGGATTCAGCCCCTATATAAAGGAGGCTTCATTCAACTTTGTAAATCAGATTTCTTTGATTAATAATACAACGAGAGTTCATTTTTGCAAGTGCTTATTGCATTGTGCCTTCGAAGCTTCTTCTCCTAGAGTTCTTTCAAGTTCTTGTGAGGGAGATTAATTTTCACACTCTAATTTGCCTTTTCAGTGCGACTAGGAGGGCTCGATAGGATATTATCCATCGATTTTCCACATAACCATTCACGTCATCAATCATCTTTACCGTTCACTTTCATAAGGGATATCCTTTGATTTCTTGGTTATTTTTTTTTTTTCAATTCTTTTATCTTTTATATATGTTTTAATCTTATTTCTTATCTTGTTTCCAGCACCAAAAAGAAACCCTAAAGAACCCTAGCTATTGCCGCCACCTTCCCCATTCATCCTTTATTGTTCTTCATCGAGTCTAGATCTTTTCTAGGTTTGATTTTTCAACAAGAGCAACGTTCATCAATCCGCCACCGCTTCCCTATCAATTGGTATCAGATTTGGGCCGATTCTTGGAAAGAAACAAGCAATCTTGCTTGTTCTTGCACACAAAAATGTCAAGGTACCCAACGGAGCTAGTCTAGAGAAGATTCATCGTTTCAGGTTCTTTTTATTTAATTTTAATTTAGATTCAAATCTTTCTTGTTAGTTTGCTATTTTTTTTCAAAAAACAAAAAACAAAAAAGGCAAAAAAAAAACAACAACAAAAAAGCCAAAATTTTAAAAACAAAATTGCAAACGAAGGTATTTAGGGATTATTTTCTCTAGATATCATATTCATCCTAATATAAATCTCCATTCCAAAATTCACTCAAATTGGAGTTCATCAGAGCCTTCAAATACATTCTTCAAGTTTCATCGACAGATTCGGTCTAGGATATTGTCGTATTTCTTGAAAATTCTACAGGAGGAATTTCGTGGTGAAAATTTTCAGATTGAAACTTCATATATTGAAGATCATTTACACAAAATATCAGAATATTTTGAGATCAATAACACCTTTGAACAAAGTGATCAAGAAAAACAGATTGTTTGAGGACTCACCGTTCAACAGAGTCCACTGGATACTACTGAAGGTACTTGGTTCTGAAATTTTACAGGTGGTTTTTTGACGCATCAAAAGAAATTCAAGAATTTTTCCAAAATTTTCAGACACTGGTAACCCCCTCAAAAACGTTGCTCAAGTTGATCCAGCGTTTTCCAAGTTTCTGGGTTGGTTCTTTTTTTTTTCTTTGACTCTTAGTGCTTTATGTTCTTTTGTTTTTTCTTTTTATTGTTCTTTTGCATTATCTAACACATTATCTTTCTTGTGTTAGTAGGACTAAAGAGTTTGCATACTTCTTCCTTCTTTGCATTCTCGTTCTCTTGGAGTCTAACCCTTGTTTGGCCTCTTAGAACTTTTAAGTTTTTTCTTTTCGCATTTGCTAGTAATCAAACTCCGATACGAACTGTGGAAGACTACTTGGTAAAGTGAGTTTTAAAGAGTACAAGATCGGCTTACTTGCCTCTCGTTGTGTTACTTTCTTGGAGTGACTTGTGAGGTTTCTTGCTTTGTTGAATTTACTTCCTTTTATTTTTATTTTACTTTAAAATCTTCTTTTTAGTGTTATAATTGCAGGATGGGCGACAATAACAATGAGACACTTACGACTATCTTAGCCGCACTTGAATGACTCACAACTCAATTTGATCAACTTAACAATGCCTTGAGAGAACGACAAGAACTACAACTGGATCTACCAAACCAGAATCCAAGGCCAAACAATGCCGAACTTTTGGCACCCATGAGAGCACAACCACGTTTTCAAACACCCGAACTCTTTGCAAAACCAAAGTTCACGATCCCGACTTTTAAAGGAGACTACGATCCGGACAAGTACATCGATTGGGAAGGAAAAGTTGATCTCATGTTCGCATACCATGACTGCCCCCAAACTGAACAAGTTTCCCTCATTACTTTAGAATTCGAAGGATATGCTCACACTTGGTGAATGCAAACAAGGAAAAAGATTGAAAACTTCCAAATTCAACCAATCACTTCTTGGACCAAACTCAAACATGTCATGAGGAACCGATTCCTACCGACACATTATACACGAGAAGTTAAACAACGACTACACCGACTTCGACAAGGTAGAAGTTCAGTTGAAGATTACTACAAGGAGATGCAATCCTTACTCAATAGGGCTAACATAACCGAAGAAGAAGAAGACACCATGTCAAGATTCGTTGTCAGCTTAAACCCAAACATCACTGATATTCTTGATCTCCATGGGTATGAAAACCTTGAAGATACACTAAAGAAAGCAATGAAAATCGAAGCACAACTCCAAAAGAGATTTCGATTCAGAGAAAAATACCAAGGTACTTCATTATCTCACCAAGGTAATCCTTCAATTCCTTCCACATCTTCTACTACATCTTCTCAAAAAAAATCTAGAGAGGACAAGCCCGACAAGAAGAGACAACGACCAGTAAAGAATGACACACTTCTAGCCTCTAAAGACGATACCCGAGTAAGAGACATAAAGTGTTTTAAATGCTTAGGAAGAGGCCATATTAGCCGTAATTGCCCAAACACGAGGACCCTAACCATACTAGGTGATGGATTTTACAATTCTTACTCCGAAGATGACATCCCCGGTATTCCAACATATATCGAAGCCAAGAAGATAGTGATGACTGTGGAAGCGATGAGTACAATGGTACAATCTTGGTGATCTGCCATACCTTGAACATCCAAGCATCCGACGAGTCTGACATACAACGTTCCAACATCTTCCACACAAGCTGCCTAATCAAGGAACAACCATTCTCTATCATCATTGACAATGGTAGTTGTGTCAACGTCATTAGCTCCAACGTTGTTGAATCACTCAAACTTCCTTGCCAACGACATCCGAAATATTATTGCTTATGGCTTAATGAGAGTGCCGAGATGAAGGTGGTTAAATAATGTCTCGTTAATATCAAGTTGGGAAAGTATTGTGACGACGCATGGTGTGATGTAATTCCGATGCAAGCATCCCACATCCTCCTAGGACGTCCTTGGCAATACGACAACGACGTTACATATTATGGTCAGAAGAACACTTACACAATTCCAATAAAAGGTAAATTATTCCGACTTAACCCTTTACCCCCCAACTAGATTCTCATAGATCAACAACGAATTCTCAAGGAGACAGGGAACTTAAAACAAAAGGTAAAAGAGGTCACAACCGATAAAAGCCAAACAAATGACCCACGGGTGGTGAGTGACCCTCAATGTGAAAATAAAATAGTATCTCAAAAAATTTATGTGAGTGCAAAAGACTTGAGATATACCCTTTTTCAAAATAGGTCGTGTATTCTAATTCATTTCAAGGACTCCATTTTATCAACTATCACTAACATCACAGATTTGCCTAGTGTATTTTCTTCTCTATTGCAGGAGTTTCAAGATGTCTTAAGCAACCCACCGGATGGTTTACCACCTACAAGAGGAATCGAACATCAAATCAACTTCATCCCTGTATCAACTATGCCATATCGCCTCGCTTACCGATGCAATCCTGAGGAAACAAAGGAATTGGAACGACAAATAGATTCATTGTTAAAAAAAGGACACATTCGTGAGAGTCTTAGTCCTTGTGCGATTCCCGTCATCCTAGTTCCAAAGAAATATGGCACATTCCGAATGTGTGTAGATTGCCGACCTATCAATCGAATAACAATCAAGTATATGCATCCTATTCCACGCCTAGATGATATGTTGGATGAACTATATGGTGCAAGTATCTTCACCAAAATTGACTTGAAGAGTGGTTACCATCAAATTCGAATGAAAGAAGGTGACGAATGGAAAACAACATTCAAGACAAAGTTCGGCTTGTATGAATGACTTGTTATGCCCTTTGGACTCACAAACGCTTCAAGCACCTTCATGAGATTAATGAATCACGTTCTTAAGGAGTTCATAGGTAAATTTGTTGTCATTTACTTTGATGACATTCTTATATACTCATCTTCTCTTGATTCTCATGTCATTCACGTTCGAATGGTTCTCGAAGTTCTTCGACGAGAACATTTATATGCTAACATGGATAAGTGTGTGTTTTGTAGTGATAAGCTTATGTTTTTAGGCTTTATAGTTAGTGTACAAGGTATCCATGTAGATAAAGAGAAGGTCAAGGCAATTCAAGAATAGCCCACGCCTACTTCCATCACCAAGGTAAGATCTTTTCATGGTTTGGAAAGTTTCTACCGTCGCTTTGTCAAAGATTTCTCAACCATTGCTGCACCATTAACCGTGATCATCAAAAAGTTAGTTGAATTCAAATGGGGACCACTACAACAAAAGGCTTTTGAACTACTTAAAGATAAGTTATAATATGCCTCTATTCTTCGTCTTCCCAATTTTTCTAACACCTTTGAGCTAGAATATGATGCTTCAGGCATAGGCATTGGTGTCGTCCTCATGCAAGAAAGACAACCTATCGCTTACTTTAGTGAAAAGTTAAAAGGTGCATAATTGAACTACTCTACCTACGACAAGGAACTTCTTGCACTTGTCCGAGCATTCGAAGTGTGGTAACACTATCTTCTCCCTAAAGAGTTTGTTATTCACAAGGACCATGAATCACTCAAATGGTTAAATGGACAAGGTAAGTTAAACAAACGACATGCTCGATGGGTTGAGTTCATTGAATCTTTTTCTTACAGCATCAAATACAAACAAGGGAAAGATAACATCGTAGCTGATGCATTATCTCGACGATACACACTTATCACTCAAATGCATGCTACTGTTCTTGGTTTTGCACATATCAAATAACTTTATCCTAACGATCCAGATTTTTCTGAGATTTATAAACAATGTGTAAAAGGTGCTTTTAACAAGTTTTAACTTGTAGATGGCTTTCTTTTTCGCATGAACAGGTTGTGTATACCACAAGGCTCTTTGCGAGAGTTCTTAGTTCACGAGTCACATGTCGGAGGACTCATGGGACACTTCAGTGTTCACAAAACATTCGATATGGTAATGGAACACTTCTTTTGGCCGCACATGCATAAAACAGTGGAAAAGATTTGTGCATCATGCATCACGTGCAAACAAGCAAAGTCAAAGGTAAATCCTAATGGTTTGTACACGCCTTTACCGATTTCTTCTTCTCCTTGGATCGATTTATCAATGGATTTTATACTTGGCTTACCCTGCACTAAGAAAGGATGAGATAATATTTTTGTGGTTGTGGATAGATTCTTAAAGATGGCACACTTTATTCCTTGACACAAAACAGACAATGCCACACACATTGCTGATTTATTCTTTCGAGAAATAGTCTGCCTTCATGGTATTCCTCGCACCATTGTGTCTGATCGTGACACTAAGTTCATAAGCCACTTTTGGAAGGTATTATGGGGGTAAGATTGGCACAAAACTTCTTTATTCCAGTTCTTGTCATCCTCAAACCGATGGACAAACCGAAGTAATAAATCAGATTCTATGATCTTTGCTAAGAACGGTGGTAGGTAAGAATACTCGTAATTAGGAAGAATGTTAACCTTTTATTGAGTTTGTTTATAATCGATCCATTCACTCTACAACAGGTTATTCTCCATTCGAAATATTTTATGGTTTTAACCCATTAACTACTTTGGATCTTATTCCCTTACCTTTAGATCATATTGCCAGTTTAGATGGTGAAAAGAATGTTGCCCTTGTCAAATACATTCACGCCAAAGCTAAACTCAAGATGGAGAAAACCTACGAGGAAATTGAAAATCGAGTTAACAAGGGCCGACGAGATGTCACCTTTGAACCAATAGAATGGGTATGGGTTCACATGAGAAAAGAAAGGTTCCCGACACAAAGGAAATCCAAGCTAGACCCACGAGGCGATGGCCCATTCCAAGTCCTCATTAAAATAAAAGCGGTTTATTTACATGGATTGACCAAAACAACCAAAATCGATCAGACTATTCATAACTGACACTTTACTTACATGCCAACATACTATACACGACAAAATACATACTTTATCAGTTAATTATGATCTGATCCGCTAGCAGTGCTGCTATTCTTGCCACCCTATTTTCGCTCTTCCTGATTCTTGGTACCTACGTGTAAATTACTTACACGCTAAGTCAAAGATTTAGTGAGGCATATCATAAAAGTATGTATTCACATTTACATATAACACATACATTCTCATGCCAATTCCAATTTAATTTATCTTTGGATTGCCCATGTATGTTGAAAATATTTTGATATTTCGATATAACAAATTAAGTTAAATGAATTTTAAGATTTTCCAAAAAGATTTTCTAAGTATATTCGATATAATTTTTCGAATATCAAAATATTACTCCAAATCTTTCAAATGTCATTTTTAATCCTTACTCAAGTGTAAAATTAAGTTTTAATCTTAAAATAATTTCAAAACAATTTTATAAAATATTTCAAACCAAAGCCAAAAATTACAGATTGCTCAGAGGGAACCGATTCCTCCCCAAAGGGGTACCGATTCCCCCCTGAATGGTTTGGCTCTGAGAAAAACAGAATGCTCGGAGGGAACCGATTCCCCCCCAAGGGGGTACCGATTCCCCCCTGTTTAACGGTCGAAATATTTGAACTTTAAACTTAGGGAACCGATTCCCCATGAGGGGGTATCGATTCCCCCCATGCTCCAAGCAGAAATATTAATTGTTTTCACACTTAAACGGCTCCAATAACTTCATTAATGATCCCCAACGTTCAAAAATGATTCAAGGTGTATTTAAACAAGCTTAGAAGCCATTGATCAACAACAAGAAACATCAAGCAACTAGAATCAAGAGAGAATCAAAG
The DNA here is from genome assembly GCF_006381635.1 of Hibiscus syriacus. Taxonomy (NCBI): domain Eukaryota; kingdom Viridiplantae; phylum Streptophyta; class Magnoliopsida; order Malvales; family Malvaceae; genus Hibiscus; species Hibiscus syriacus. The sequence continues at coordinate 27,125 of NW_024062896.1, forward strand.
AGAAAACATCAAACCTCAAGTTTGAGCATTTCAAGCCTATTTTTCATTCAATATTCATTTTGCTTTCAAGAACACTTATTGTGCTCAATTTTATTTATTCTTGAGTGTTCTTTATTTGTTCTATAATTGTGCAAACATATTTTCTTTGTGAGGTTTTTCTTGTAAGTTTGCAAATTTGTAATATTCTCTTTGAGAAAAGAGTGTTCTCAAGAATTGGGGTATATTCTTGAGGGAATTGTAAGGTTATCTCTTTGGCCTCAAAAGAAAGAACAAATTAGTGAATTTGTTGGAAAATCCTTAGTGTGTATAGCTAAGGTAGTGGACGTAGACTTTGGTTGATAAAGTTGAACCACTGTAAATCACTGTGCAATTACTTTCAATTTTCTGCAAAAGCTTCTACCAAAATTTTCATTGCCAATTCACCCCCCTCTTGGTTGATTACATCGATCGATTAAATCAACAATTGGCATCAGAGCCTAACTCATTTGAAGGTTTAATCGCCTCTTGAGTCGATTCGGGAAGAGTTACATTGATTATGAAGTCATCACTGGCCTCCGCTTTAAATTTCGACTCTGGTCTCGATTCGATGCCCGTCAATAAACCTCCTTTCTTCAATGGGGCTAACTATGCCTATTGGAAAAATAGGATGATGTACTTCATTCAAGCAAGTGATATGGGAGCATGGAATGCCGTAGAAGAAGGATACATCAAGTCTCTCACTCATCCAAGATTGCGGAGTGAAGGAGAGACAAGAATGTTCCAGCTCAACTCCAAAACCATCCATATCATATTTTGTGCTCTTGGACCAGATGAATACGGAAGAGTTTCATTTTGTACAACCACCAAAGAAATATGGGACAAACTTCAAGTCACTCATGAAGGTACCGATGAGGTAAAGAAATCTAAAATTAGTATTCTAACGCATAGCTATGAAAATTTCAAGATAAAACCAAATGAAGATATCAAAGCTATGATGGACAAATTTTCAACGATTGTCAATGGTCTCAAATTATATGGAGAGATCATTTCAAATGAAAAGCTTGTGAGGAAGTTAGTCTACTCCCTTCTAAAATCATGGCAATCAAAGAAGACGGTAATCATCGAGTCTAAGGACCTAACGTCCTTAACTCTTGAATAACTAATTGGTTCCCTTTTCACTCATGAAATGATTCTTGAAGATGAAGTGGACCTCGATAAGATTGACGAGACACCAAAGGAGAATGAGAAGAAGAAAAACATTGGAGTTTCTCTCAAATCCACAAAAGATGAGAGTGATTCAAATGACGATGATGATGACGAGGAAATGGCATTATTTGCTAAATGATTCAGAAAGTTGATGATGCCCAACCGATTAAGAAAATTTAAATGTCATGAAGGCTTCAAAATTGAATCGAATGAGAAAGACCCGATCATTTTCTATGAACGTAAAAAGTCGGGGCATGTCAAATATGATTGCCTACAATTGAAGAAAAAGGGTAAATCCAAAAAGAAGCACAAGGCTCATGTAGCTACATGGAGCGATGAAGAAGGTTCCGATGAAGAGGAACAAGAAGTTGTAAACTTGTGCTTGATGGCTACCGGGGAAGATTCTAAGGTAACCTCTAACTCATTCGATTTGGATGAATTATCTTATGATGAGTTATTAGAGGATTATAATGGGTTGGATTCGGATTATAAGACTCTATTTTCAAAATACAAAAATGATATTTCAAAATTGAAAAACGAAAATAGTCTTATATCCAAGACCAACAATGAGCTTGAAAGTAAGATCAAAGAATTGCAAATCAAAATTAATGATTTTGAAAAGAAAAATACTGATTTGCATAACTTACTTTCAAAAGTTCATGATGATCATCAAAAGAAGATTGATGATCTTAAAACTTATTTTAATAAGGTTGGAACAAAAAGTTTTGAAAAAGGTGAGAATTCAAAATCCAACTTTGTTAAGAAAAGTTTTAGAAGCTACAATCATAGAAGTCCTCAATGAACCTTGAATGGTAAAATTATTATGAGTATATGGGTTCCTAAAGAATTCATTACTACTAAAGATAAGGATGTCCTTCATAAATGGATACCAAAGGGGACAAGGGTTTTAGAAACTAATAAATATGGACCCAAAAGAATTTGGGTACCAAAAATTAGAAATTAATCTATGTTTGTAGGAAAAGGAGCATTGCTACAAGGCACGGGAAACAAATTCAAATTCATGGTACCTTGATAGTGGATGCTTGAGACACATGACCGGGGACAAAAACTGGTTCATAGAGCTTAACGCCAAAAATGGAGGAGAAGTGACTTTTGGTGATAATTCAAAAGGTCACATTGAAGGTATAGGTACAATAGGTAATACCACTTCCATAAAAATTAAAAATGTTTTATATATGAATGGATTAAAGCATAATCTATTGAGTATTAGTCAATTATGCGATAAGGGATTCAATGTCATGTTTGAAATTAATGGTTGTAAAGTCATTGACATTGCATCTAATCAGATTATACTTGTTGGTCATAGAATAGGAAAAATTTACATGGTGCATTTAGATTCTATTAATGTGACTAATTTATGCCTAGTTACAAAAGATGAGCATGCTATTTGGTTATGGCATAGGAGACTAAGACATGCTAGCATAAATGTTTTACAACGGCTAGTTCAAGGAGAATTAGTTCAAGGGCTGCCTAAACTAAAATTTGATAATGATAAAATCTGTGATGCTTGTGCTAAAGGAAAACAAAAGCGAGTTTCTTTTAAATCCATTAATGATGTGTCAACTAGTAGAGTATTACAATTGATCCACTTAGATCTTTTTTGGGTCATCTAGAACTACTAGCTTGGGTGGAAAACAATATGCATTTGTCTTGGTAGATGACTATTCTAGATATACTTGGGTTCTATTCTTAAGTACTAAAGATGAAGCATTATAAAAATTCATCACGTTTTCAAAAGTAATCCAAAACGAAAAAGGTTACTTTATAACTAGTTTTAGGAGTGATCATGGAACTGAGTTTGAAAATCTTGGATTTACTGAGTTTTGTAACTCTAATGGCATTAGCCATAATTTTTCAGCACCTAGGACCCCTCAACAAAATAGAGTTGTTGAGAGGAAAAATCAAACTTTAGAAGAAATGGCTAGAACCATGCTTTGTGAAAACAATTTGCCAAAGTATTTTTGGGCGGAAGCCACAAATACCGCTTGTTACGTTATTAATCGAGTAATGATTAGACCTATTTTGAAGAAAACTTCATATGAACTTTTTAAAAAATAAAAAGTCTAACATTAGCTAATTTCATTTAAACAACGGTAAAGACAATCTTGGCAAATTTGATGCTAAAAGTGATGAAGGAATTTTTCTCGGTTATTCCTTAAATTCTAAAGCTTATCGAGTATTTAATAAAAGAACTTTGGTTATAGAAGAGTCTATACATGTTGTTTTCGATGATAACCTTCTTCTGAGGAAGGATTCTTTTGTGAATGATGATGTAGGTGTTATAAATACAAATGACGTTAGACATGACGTTGGAGAACCATCATCAAAGGAAGAAACAAAAAATGAGGAAACTCATGATCCTCTCAAGAATCCAACCATTGAAGAAAGGGAAGTCTCTTACCCAAGGGAATACAACTATGTCAAGGATGGTGAGATTATAGGTGATCCATCCAAAGGGGTAACAACTCGAACTTATCTTAGTAATATTTGTAATTATGTTGCATTTATGTCATGCATAGAGCCTAAGAATATTAAAGAAGCATTAAATGATGAATATTGGATTATGGCTATGCAAGAAGAGTTAAATCAATTTGAGAGAAGTAAAGTATGGACATCAGTTGAAATGCCTAGTAATAAATCTACTGTAGGTACTAGATGAGTATTTAGGAATAAGCTTGATGAGAGTGGTAATATAGTTAGAAACAAGGCTAGACTTGTTGCTCAAGGGTATACTCAAGAATAGGGCATAGACTATGATGAAACATACGCTCACGTAGTTAGGATGGAAGCAATTAGAATGTTATTAGTATTTGCATGTTTTAATGAATTTAAATTATATCAAATGGATGTTAAAAGTGCATTTTTAAATGGTTTTATAAAAGAATAAGTGTATGTGGAACAACCTCTAGGTTTTGAAGATTCAAAATTTCCGGATCATGTTCTTAAATTGACAAAAGCACTTTATGGTTTAAAACAAGCTCCTAGAGCTTGGTATGAAAGATTGTTAAACTTTTTAATTGAAAAATGTTTTTCAAAAGGGAAGGTTGACACTACATTGTTTTTAAAGCATAAAGGTAAAGATTTATTAGTAGTTCAAATTTATGTTGATGATATAATATTTGGTTCTACTAATGATGTTCTTTGCCAAGAATTTTCTAAGCTAATGCAAAGCGAATTCGAAATGAGCATGATGGGGGAGCTCTTATTTTTCTTGGGACTCCAAATCAAGCAAATAAAAGATGGCATCTTCATCAATCAAGATAAGTACGTCAAAGATATGCTTAAGAGATTTGGACTGAAAAATGGCAAGCCTCATGACACTCCAATGAGCTCTTCAACAAAGTTTGACTTAGATGAAGGAGGTAAATGTGTAGATGTTAAATTATATAGGTCAATGATTGGATCTTTACTTTATATAACTGCAAGTAGACCAGACATTTTGTTTAATGTTTGCTTATGTGCTTTCAATCATGCCCTAAGGAATCACATTTACTAGCTTTTAAAAGAATCTTTAGATACCTTAAGGACACTCCTAGTTTAGGACTTTGGTATCCTAGAGACTCTAGCTTTAGCTTGCATGCCTTTTCTGATGCGGATTATGGAGGATGCAAATTAGATAGGAAAAGCACCTCCGGTACTTGCCAATTCCTTGGAAATATGTTGATTTCTTGGTTTTCAAATAAACAAAATTGTGTTGCATTATCTACCACTGAAGCGGAATACATTTCAGCCGGTAGTTGTTGTGCACAAGTTTTATGGATGAAACAACAACTTTTTTATTATGGAATTGAAGTAGGTACTATTCCTATCAAGTGTGACAATACTAGTGCTATTTGTCTCACTAAAAATCTCATCCAACACTCTAGAACTAAGCACATTAAAATAAGACATCACTTCATTAGAGATCATGTCACTAAGGAAGATATAGTTCTAGAATTTGTTGATACTTTGCATCAATTAGCGGATATCTTTACAAAGCCTTTAGACAAGGAAAGATTTTGGACACTTAGGAGAGAATTAGGTTTGACCAACCTATCTTCACTTAGTGTTTAAAATAATTTTAGCACTTTTAAGAATAAATGAGAAATGCATATAATAGTATTTTTTGTTTTTTTACATATATTGCTTTTATTTAGGGGGAGTTTATGATTTTTGGTGAAAATTAACTTTATGTTCAAATAATTTTAATGATAAATTTGATTGATTGAACATGATTAATTTTCAATATATGAGTTTCTAATACCACTAGAGAAAATTAATTTAGCATTTTGAGTATTTAAAAATCAAATTTTAGCATTTTAGTGCAGAGGGAATCGATACCCCCTTGAAGGGGAACCGATTCCCCCTGTAGGGGAATCGATACCCCCCTGGGGTTCTGGTTTTTAACACGGGCAGAACACCCAAAAACTCAAACCCTCAAATATTCTCTTCACGTTTCTCCTCTCTACACTCACCCTATCTCCATATTTCATCAAAACATCATTTTTAATTGGAATTCTCTTCAAATATCATCTCCTAAACCTGTTGAAATCATAAAAAACGTGCAAACTTCATCTAATCTCACTCAAATCTGAAATTCTTCAAGGTATTTTTCTAAAACCTCTATTTCATCATTTTTTGATTTTAGAACTAGTTTTAATTAGTTCTAGGTTGAACTTTAGATCGGGCATTGATTGTTTAGTGATTAGGAACTAGATTTTACAACTAATTTCATCAAAAACACGAGAATTTTCCAAAATTCTTTGAAATTTTTGAAATAAAAAAAATTGTTTTTCAAATTATTGTGTTTTGATTGAATTACGTTGTTGTTATGAAAACTATACATATATTGATTTTCAAAACCTTATTTTTCAATTTTTTCAAAAACTTTGCCCATTAGGATTGGTTTAGAGAACCTTGAAATATTGAGGACTCAATTGAGTTTTGGGATTGATTATTTTGCATACATATGTTTTTACAAATGCAGGTTATCTTTCCATTCCGATTATCTTAAACTATGTCTCATAAACGTTCTAGGGCCTCCTATAGTCGTTCTAGCCAACCTCCAAACTCACCTCTAAATCCTCCACCTATCTCAAAAATTCCTATCCCTAATCCCAATTATCCAAACATGACCATTCTCAATTCTTGTTTTAATGAACCCGGTCATAAACAAAATCTCTACTATAGGTTTTGTCAATACTTTGAGTACTACAAAATCCGGGAAGAACGTATCCTATCTCTTCAAGCCATGTTAGACATCAATTTTCGTCATCTTCCCACTCTTCATGAGTGGAAATTTGTCAAACTCTTTGAGCTTGAACCCATTGTCTACCATCAACTTGTTCGTATCATCTACTCTAATGTTGTTTGCATTAAAAACCGAGAGAAACCCTTAACCATAGGGATCTGATCCTATCTTCTAGGACGATTCTTTCATCTTGACTCAGAATCCATTACCAAAGCATTAGGATTAGATAATGAAGGGTTAGACAATGAAAAACTTACGGTAGGATCTCAGTATAAACGAAGGGATAGTGCAAGTGTTCTAGACCTTCATGACCGTTTTCACCTAATGATCTCTTGGTGGTTTCGACCATCCGGGGGTCGTTACTCTACTCTTCGCGCCTTAGATCTATGTTGGCTTCATTGTGTCCAAAATAATCACAAAATTAACCTTCCACAGATTATTTTTGCTGAACTTGTCAAAACCGTAAATCTTGTTCCTAATAAGAAATTGTGTTCTTCTTTAGTTTATGGTTGTATTCTTAGTAATCTGTTTAAGAAGGCTGGACTTAGAGTTGGTCTTGATTCTTCCTTTCCCCTCAAAAACCAAATCAATTTTTTCTCTTTAACTAAATCGAGATGGAAGATCAATGAAGAAACTGGTCTTTGGGTTTGTACCGGTGAGCAACTGCATGAAGTTGACGACTCCGACGATGAACCAGAACAGCACGAGGAACAAGCACGAGCAGAGGAACAAGAACAGCCAGATGATCAAATGCCTCCATATTTTCGATCCTTTATGGAGACATTCGATTTCCGATATGCTTCCATGGATTCTCGCTTCACTTCCATAGAATCTCATTTATCCACAATGGGAGCTCAACAATTGGAAATTCTCCAGGAGATGCGCACAAACAACGCTTCTATGAATGAACGCATTGATGCACTCTCACATGAGATGGCCACTATGCGAGCTCATTTTCCTCCTCCCGATCCTCCTACCGATGCTTGATTCTGTGTTATGCTTTAGTACTTTGAACTTAAAGCTTATTGTTTTAACATTTTGAATATTTTGGAATGTTTGAATTTGTGGATTGATTGACTTTGAATTTGTTTGGATTTATGGATGGTTTGAACTTATATTTCTATATATTTGGTGTGGTTAAATTTATTCATTATTGCATCATTTACATCATGTTAGCTATATGACCAATTTTGTCATGTCACATTGTTTATGAATATTGATTATGAAACTAATGACTAACGTTTCTCTTGATTGTGATCTTAGCAGCTTAAGTTATTTATCTATATATAATCAATTAGCTAAATGATTTCAAAAACCTTGTTTAAAATCTTTTACGAGTCTTTTTGATTTAACAAAAAGGGGGAGAAATGTTAAAAGCGTTTTAAAGAGGAGTAGTGTTAGAGTAAGGGGGGTAACTTAAACTTGAAACTTGATTTCAAAATAAAATCTTAAAATTACTAAAATGTTTTGTTATATCAAAAAGGGGGAGATTGTTGAAAACATTTTGATATTTTGATATAACAAATTAAGTTAAATGAATTTTAAGATTTTCCAAAAAGATTTTCTAAGTATATTCGATATAATTATTCCATTATCAAAATATTACTCCAAATCTTTCAAATGTCATTTTTAATCCTTAATCAAGTGTAAAATTAAGTTTTAATCTTAAAATAATTTCAAAACAATTTTACAACATATTTCGAACCATTTCAAAGCCAAAAATTCTAGATTGCTCAGAGAGAACCGATTCCCCCCCAAGGGGGTACCGATTCCCCCTGAATGGTTTGGCTCCGAGAAAAACAGAATGCTTGGAGGGAACCGATTCCCCCCCAAGGGGGTACCGATTCCCCCCTGTTTAACGGTCGAAATATTTGAATTTTACACTTAGGGAACCGATTCCCCATGAGGGGGTACCGATTCCCCCCACGCTCCAAGCAGAAATATTAATTGTTTTCACACTTAAACGGCTCCAATAACTTCATTAATGATCCCCAACGTTCAGAAGTGATTCAAGGTGTATTTAAACAAGCTTAAAAGCCATTGATCAACAACAAGAAACATCAAGCAACTAGAATCAAGAGAGGATCAAAGAGAAAGCATCAAACCTCAAGTTTGAGCATTTCAAGCCTATTTTTCATTCAATATTCATTTTGCTTTCAAGAACACTTATTGTGCTCAATTGTATTTATTCTTGAGTGTTCTCTCTTTGTTCTATAATTGTGCAAACATATTTGCCTTGTGAGGTTTTTTTGTAAGTTTGCAAATTTGTAATCTTCTCTTTGAGAAAATAGTGTTCTCAAGAATTGGGGTATATTCTTGAGGGAATTGTAAGGTTATCTCTTTGGCCTCAAAAGAAAGAACAAATTAGTGAATTTGTTGGAAAATCCTTAGTGTGGATAGCTAAGGTAGTGGACGTAGACTTTGGTTGATAAAGTCAAACCACTGTAAATCGCTGTGTAATTACTTTCAATTTTCTACAAAAGCTTCCACCAAAATTTTCATTGCCAATTCACCCCCTCTTGGCCGATTCCATCGATCGATTAACTCAACAATGTACATTATTGAGAACAAAGGTATGTGAGTACATAGAAGATGTGCACTATGCTGTCACCACAGCTCGTATAATTCCCTCAAAGGGCACTGAATATTTGTCCCGAAAGACCACTGATTGTTCCGAAGAACCACTATGTCCCGAATGACCATTGATAATCCCTCGACTCTTGGCATGTCAATTATACCTATAGCTCTCGTATCATATAACATGGGCTTAAATATGAATACATTTCTCATTTTATATCTCTTTCATCACTTTTCATATAAACACATATAATCATTTCCATTAATCCACATACCTGGATTGTTTCTCTTGTAATGGCATTCGTTCCCATAATATCATATTGAAGCATAATGAATTATGCATGAAATCACTATAAAAATAATATATGTATGTATGTACATGAATCTTAAATCATGAATTCAACTATCAAAGAAATGCACTCACCTTGGCCTTGCTTGTTTCGACTTGATCCCAATCCTTTGTTTGTTCCAGAACGAAATTATGTTATATATCTACATAGTAATACATTGATACTAATTAGTATATTAATTAATATATTCTAAACTATCACTCCTTAGGATAAAAAGAAAGTTATTTCCAACTTTTAATGAAGGTATGCATCGATGCACTACACCATGTATCGATGCATCCCTTGACAGGTGCATCGATGCACTACCTATGCATTGGTGCATAAATCCCATTCGATGTTTGTATTTTAAACGGGTGCATCAATGCACTCCTTATGCATCGATGCATCAATGGCATTCGATGTTTATTTATTTGAGAGTGCATCGGTACACCTTGAAAGTACATCGATGCACTCAACCCATAATTTCCATTTTCAACACGAAATTCACCCTTTTCCAACACAACTCTTCTTATTTCACTTCCTTTAAGATTTCTAACTCGCATACATATGCTTACACTCATTACTACTCAATAACCACTTCTTTGAACTTAAAATCCAATCTTCCACATAGAATTCAAGAATTTCACCCAAATTCCAACATGTTCAAAATCTAATTCTAACTCTTCATCTTCCTTAATTAGGTAGATGACAAGTCAAATTCAACTTCTTATTCCAATTATAGACTCTATTTCAAAATTTCATTCAAAAACTCCAAATCTTTAAATCCTTCTACACTCTTCATTTTGTTGTTTTACAACAAACTAAGCTTTCCTTTAGCTTAATTAGCATCTAAGGAGCAAAACCAAAATTAAATTTCAGCAAACAATTAGCTTATGAAGAATCTCACCTTTGCTATAAGTTTTCACGTTTAGGAGAAAAGAAGAAAAGAAGAGAACTCTGGAACCTTTGTTTTTCTTTCTTATCTTCCACGTGGAGCTAATATATATATATATAAATCCATTCTTAATTATTTTCCTTGCCAAAAGATCATTCTATCTTCTATTCCTTCTTCCTTGCAAATTAACCCTATATCAAATTACAATACTATTCAATTATTTTACTTTAATCACCAAGTTCTGAAATTTTACAATATAGTCACTAACCCGTTATTGAGGCTGTTACAATTAATCTTTAAACTTTTGAATATTTCAATTTCATCCCAAATTATCAATATATACTAATCATGTCCACTGCTAATACAACTATTATAAAAATTTGTTAATTGTCATGTAAATACTGATGTGTGTCATGTAATAATAAGATACTATATAAATGATAATTAATGTTGGGTTTATATAAACAATGATTTAACCTTGAAATGAAGAAAAAATATAAATAAATTAAGAGAACGAAAAAAAAATCAAAAAACTTGACAATTTCATTATAAATGTTGATTTCGAAGGACTTGATACAACATTAATTATCATTTATGTCACATCATATTATTATATAATACACACTAAGGTTTACATGATAATTAAAAAAAATTAACGATTTTATTATTTGGGAATGTGCTTGGCATATATCGATAGTTTGAGGATAAAATTTGAACGTTCAAAAGTTTGTAGACATATTTAGAATGAGGGTCATAGTTTGGGGATGAAATTGAAATATTTAAAAGTTTGAAGACCAATTTAGAATGAGAGTCATAGTTTGGGGATGAAATTGGAATGTTCAAAGTTTGGAGACTAATTTCGAATAAGGATCATAGTTTGGGGATGAAATCAGAATGTTTAAAAGTTTACATATCAATTTAGAATGAGTATTATAACTTGGGGACATGTGGTGCAATTAATTCTATATTAAATAATTTACAGTTTTTTATTACACTATAAATATAAAATTTTTTAATGATAAAGAGTAGAAGCCTAGGTGCTAGTTAGTCTAGCAAAACGTTGAACCCGTTCGAATCCCGATCAAGCATATGAATAAGATAAGCTGAGGGTTCTTCTAAGACAATTAAGCTACCAATTTGGGTGTTGGGGTACTTGGTAATAGCATCAGCCGAACAGTTTCTCACTCTAGGAGTCCATCTAACATCCGTAATCCAAGCTTTGTTGTGAAGCCTAGCGATTGCACACACCATTGAAAGAGGCAAGGTAGCAGCAGCAGGGTCATTAACCAGGCGAACCGCTTGTTGACAATCTGACTGGACTTGGATAACTTCAAAACCTTGTTGCCAGCCAAATTGCAAGCCATCATGAATGACCTAGAGCTAAGCTTGGAGAGCATCAAGAACACCAACCATCTTGTATTCATCTTTGGAAAATGTCAAACAAGGGCCTAACAATTTTTAATATTTTTAATCTACTCAAATGAAAGCCCCTGTTTAAAAGAGTTTTCAAAAGATTAAGCCTTTATTTGAGTAAATTCAAAAACGCTAGGCCCGTATTTGACTATTTTAAATTGTTAGCCCTAAGTTGAGTAGATATGAAAGCGTTAGACCCTTATTTGATTATTTTGAAATGTTAAACCCTTATGTAAGTAGTCTTTAAAAGGTTAAACCCTTATTTAACATTTAACATGTGATTCATTAATCTTCATCCCAAAAAAACTTAAACAAACACAAAATACAATAATCTTTATGTATATATAAGAACAGTTCAACCTTACCATGATTAACACCTCTCTTCCTAATAGAAATCAAAGGTATACATGTGATTCATTAATTAGTTTCTTAATTTTTGAGATAAAAAAGTCGGGTATTTATTGTAGCTTTCACGTGGCTGTACATTTTGGACTTTAGAAAAGAGAAACCCTAGTCAAAATTAATGCATAATTTGAGTAAAGTGGGGCTTTTTTATTTTTTATTATTATTATTTGTTATCATTTTGGTGAGAGGAGAGGAGACAAGAGCATGGCTCACACCGCTCTAGACTCAAAAACATGCGGCAGCCGCTAGCAATGAGATCCGGTAATTGCTCGTCTTACCCATCTTCATTCTCAACTACAATTAGGGATGGATATGGCACCTAAATTCAACGAATTCTGATTAACTTAATCTAATAGAAATGAGTTTTTTTAAATTAAGTCAAATCGGATTCGATCGGATTTTTTAATAAATAAATTTGAGTCGGGTCAGATTTATATTTATATGGTTAACAATATTTAATCCGACCCAAAAAAGAATGCAATTATATCTTATATATTTAAGAATAAATACAATAATAATATTTTCTATATTATTTTTTCTCAATTAAATCTATATTTTATAGAATAAAATTCAAAAATATAAATACATTTGTATTGGGTTTGGGTCGGAATGGGTTGAGTTTGGATTTTATTTTAAAAGATAGATCTAGTTTCGAGTTGGGAAAAATCTCCCTAAACTCATATCAAATCAAATTCGAATAAATAGTATATATTTTTCGAGTCAAGTAGAATTGATCTAAAATCCGATCCAACTCTATCCATACTTATCCCTAACTATAATATCACGTTCCATGTAAATTATTTATTTGAATCTATTGCGATTTATAATTTAGCCAAATATGTATCGGTCGGTTCTAATATACAATTAATGTAGAATTTCTGATTGGAACATTAAGGAAAAAAATGAGGAATACTAATTGTCATTTCGAATCATAATGTTTATATTAATTTTAATTTTGAAAAGTATATCATTATCTAAAGCAAGCTAAAATTTATTGGTTTTTAATATTTTAATCAATTTGTTTAATTATTAATATATAAAGCCAAATCAATTTAATCGACTGCATGCAAACCCTATCAACAATTAAATAAAGAGAAAATAACTTCAGTGACCAAAAATCCCAGATAATATATGATTTTGACCAACTTTTATTGGATTTGCGAAAATGACCAACAAAATCGTAATGCGATCTCCACTATCGCAAATTCGCGTTGCATTTCGCGTTGCGATAGTTGAAAATCGCGTTGCGATTTTCTATTTCGAGTTGCGATAGTTGAAAATTGCGTTGCGATTTTTCATTTCGCGTTGCGATAGTTGAAAATCGCGTTGCGATTTCATTTCGAGTTGCGATAGTTGAAAATCGCGTTGCGATTTTTCATTTCGCGTTGCGATAGTCTACAATGTCGTTGCGATTTTCCAAATTCGTTGCGATAGTCTACAGTTGTTGTTGCGATAGTTAAAAAAAAGATTTTGTTTCTTAAGAATTTTCTCTAAAAAGATAGTATCCGCGCGGACGTGTCGAAGACACGTATTCACGACCACGACCAACGAATTTAGAAAATCGCAACGACAACTGTAGACTATCGCAACGCGAACTGGAAAATCGCAACGCGAAATGGAAAATCGCAACGCGATTTTCAACTATCGCAACGCGATTTTCAATTATCGCAACGCGAAATGCAACGCGAATTTGCGATAGTGGAGATCGCAATGCGAATTAGAGATCGCATTGCGATTTTGTTGGTCATTTTCGCAAATTCAAAAAAAATTGATCAAAATCGTATATTATCTGAGATTTTTGGTCACTGAAGTTATTTTCTCTTAAATCAATGTGCAATTGACCACGTATTAGTTGTGTGTGTACCCATATTCCGTCAATGTTTTGGACAAGTCAACTTAGAATACCGTTTTGCAGTCAATTTGACACAGTTGCAAATTAGTTCAATATAAAGAAGACAATATGCATATAATTATCAAATTAGGTTTGGAAATTGATGGAACTTGAACACCTGGTTGAACGGCATTATGTGCGGAGAAATTACGTATAAAAGTACAAATCAACCCACCCATATTTAGGGATAAGTATAGGTAAGGTTTAAAGTGACTTAATTTTACACGTCTTTCGAAATAAAATTCATACTTAATTTAATTGGACTTAACTGGGCACTAATATATGTTTATGTAATTCTTAATTTTATTTGATAAAATATAGATTAAAATAGAAAAAATTCTAGAAAGAAGTATTTTTAAAACTATATATATATATATATATATATATATATATATATATATATATATATATATATATATATATATATTATATTATATGAATATCGGGTCAAATCATATATTTTTACTATAAACCTGAATCCAACATAAATTCAAATTTCTTTTTAAAAAATCTGACCCAATAAAATTATATTAGGTCAGAATCAGTCGAGTTCGAGTCATACCCATCCCTATCCATATCCCTCGTTGTTTTGAGAATAAAAATCTTATTTACAACACTAATTTTTCCTGTCATTTTATGTAAAGCATCCACTGTTAACATTTCTCTCATTTTCTTCTCCTTTTGAACAAAGTAATTTATAATATCTCAATCTTCGCGTGTTTTAGTTACAAAATATTGCATATGGTATTGACATTTAAACTTAATGAAAAGACAAATTGATTAAATAAATTAGAATAATAATCAATAGTTGCAACTTTTAGAATTGAAATTTCTATTAATATACTCCTACTCCTACTCCTACTTACTCATATTAAATTCCTTAAATAACTCTTACAGAATGAAATATAGTAATTTAAGCTTTCTTGAGGACAAAGTAATTGGAAAGAATAAGCACTCATTAATAGTGTTTCAAAAACCCTAATTTTCTACATTAATGTCACAAAGCAAAGGGTAATTCTTTTAAAAGTATAATATCAAACCCCCCCCCCCGCACGTATATATATTTTATTTATTTATTTTTTAAATCTCCTCATTTTAAATTTCTAATCTCACTCATTTTTTTTTATTAATATGTGATAAGTATAAGGTAGTATATGTTCAAAGATATCTCTCAATCATTTGACATTGAACTCTCACACTCTCGACCGAAGTCACTTGGTTTGTGTCACTTATTCAATAATCTTAAATCAGTATAAAACTAAAAAGTTATATGTTATATATTATGTTGTAATTGGATCTTATGTCATATATGAATAGTATCCATTCACACAATGTAAAAACTAAAAAAATTATATTTTTTTAAATCATTAGATAAATGTAAATGAATGGTTCAGATATATAGTTGAAAAAAGTAAGAAAAAATGTATAATATAAATATATAAAATTTTAATCTTAATTATCTATTTATATTCATTCGATTATCTTAAAACTAAAAAGTAATTAAAATAAAAAGAGTCTTCCCCTAAAATATATTATTTTCGTTTATTCAAATTTAGATGAGAAAAATATATAATTCATTAAGTGAACTTAGCGATAAAAGAGAATATTGTTTTTTTTAGAATTTTTATGTTCAAGTTGTTAAAACTAAATAATAATAAACATAAAATTAACCCGGGTCTAATCATGTCAAATCATCAAGAATACTAAATTAAACGTGGAAACATACATGAATTAATTGATAAGTTAAAATATTTGAATCTTCTTTGGTGTTGATCTTCCAAGAAGATATATTTTCTCTTACCCTAAAACTCCTAACGGGAGATAAGATCAATACAATTTTTTATCACAACCAAAGAAAATTCAAAGATTTCAACTTATCAATTAATTCAGATACGCTTATGCATTTAATTTATTATTTTTATTGATTTGACATAATTAGATCTTAGTTAATTTTATGTTTATTATGATTTCGTTCTAACAAGTTTTAACATATTCCTTGGGGACCACTACCTTTTTATATAGAATAAATATTAGGTCAATTTGATAAGTATTTGTAATTATACCCCTCATCAAATTATAAATACAACTTATGGTGTCTACACTTTAATATCTATGACACATGTAACATAATCGATCACTTAATTGTGTGTCATGCTTTATGATATAATTGTACATTAGACACATGTGCCCATAATTATGAATTTTAATCCAACATGAATAGTTATATCTGCATAGCTACATTTGAGTTCAAAGTATTAAGCACTAAAAAGGAAAGAAAATAAAAAATGAGAAGAAGCTATTTTTAATCATAACCTCCAAAAGGGGTGCGAACTGAACAACGATTTTGGAGATGGTGACTCAATAATTTCAACTGATAATTCGATTATGTCTAATTATGTTATTAGTCATCTTACTATTACAAAAATCTAATCCATTCATTTTAAAATGATATAATTCAATATTTTATTTTTATAATGTTACTAATAAGTTTAAATTGACAATATCACTATTTGTCTTCATTAAAACAATAACGCCAATTCATTTTGGTATTATTTGTTTACACAACTAAAATCGTTAAATAATTATTCAATCATAGTCAACCCACACAATAAAATGGTATGTCAATAAAATGTTTAACTTTGTTTAAAGTAACTCTTACCATTACTTTAAAAACAATAACTAACAATACCATTACCTTATAGAGCATTTGCCGAAGTGTGATTGACCTATCGTTATCATTGCCCCGTAGCTTATTTGCCGGTAGGTTGCGACGATTCATGAACTTATTCATAACATTATAAAAGAAAAGAGGATCAAATTATGTTAAATTAAAGTACAAAGAACAAATCTTAAACTTTAACATAATAAAAATACAAAAAACATAATTTAACCAGCAAACTACTCTGTTTTGATTTGCCTAGAAAAAGGTTAAAGAAACTGCCAATGAAATGAAGTGAAAGTGTAAAAAATTGAAAAGGAGTAAAAAAAAAGTGTAAAAAACTACCCTTTTAGGTAAAGGCAGTTAATGAGAATTTCCTTATAAAAGTGTTGGTTGGATGGTTTTGTTGTCTTTTACCAGCAGTCGGTTTACATAATGCCTCAAACCATCTTTAAAAGCTGAACTCTTCATATTCTACTAGGACTGTTTTCAGTAACTCAATATCACAAAAATGTCCTCTTAAAATTTTCTTTTTTAATAGTTTAAATAATTATAAAGTTATAAATGTTTAAAATTTTATTAATTTACATCATTATACGCATTTCATAGAAAAAATAGATGTTATTTTTCTTGGAATACTCAAATTAAAATAGTTATTTTTGAAATCCGTATACATTATCAATAAACTAAAAAAATCTAAACATATATTATATTCTAATCATAATATATTATTAAAAAAATACAAAAATCAAAATACATGCATTCTACGCTATAATACAATAACCTATGCATGCTTTATGGAAATTTAAAAATATAACTTGTTAATATAAAATTAAAACACGAAAGGTACAGTTGCAATCTAAAATCTGATTAAGAAAGTACCTTTTAAGTTAGATAAAATAACATTTTAGGTTGAAATCGAAAATATTACATTATTCATAATATTTTTAATTGTAAACTCTAAATTTTACGAAGTATAATTTTTGAGTTGTGACAAAAAATATTACCTTTTTTATAATATTTTTAATCGAATAAGATAACATTTTAGATTAAAAATCTGCTTAAATTAACTTTAAATTTAACTGTCGCACATCAAAATTCCCCTTATTTTTACCATTTCTTTTGGTTTTTGTGAATGTAAGTTTGGGTTATTTTTGAGTATTTTGTTAAAGAGTTGTTAGGTTGTCTGAAGTAATAAACGTGGCCATTCACTCCTCTAGTTGGAACTGTTAATGTTGTGAACTACTATGGTCACCAAAAACAAATATAATTCCAAAATGTAAATTAAATTTCCAAATCTCACTATAAAACTGAACCCTCTTTCTCTCTCACTCAGTATCTTCCTTTACATTTGCCCTGTTTTCCCTCTCTCTATCTCTCTCTCTCTCTCGCAGTGCCACCATTTTTGTTTCGTTTCTGATACTAAGAAAACGTAAGCTGCATTGGCCGGCACATGTTTTGTGAGAGATTTAAGAGTAGAGCAGTGGCAGATTTGAATCATCTTCTTCATTAGTTTTCCATAAAATCCCATGTTTTAAACAGAAAACGCCATTTTAGACTGTATTTTTTAAGGAAAAACCAGCTTTGCAGCGATGGCTCAAGTTTCACCGAATCTGCTGATTCCGGAGTCGTTTCAAGTGTCGCGAGACGATATCACGGGCCAACTCGGTTTGATTTGGGAGCTAATCAAAGCGCCATTGATAGTTCCTTTACTGCAACTCGGTGTGTACATTTGCTTAGTCATGTCGCTTATGCTCTTCTGTGAGAGGGTTTACATGGGAATAGTCATTATCCTGGTTAAGCTTTTCTGGAAAAAACCGGAGAAGCGTTACAAGTTTGAGCTCATTCAAGACGATGTCGAACTCGGCAGCTCAAATTTCCCGGTCGTTTTAGTCCAAATCCCTATGTTCAATGAAAAAGAGGTGAGTCAGTAAACTCGGTGTTTTTTCTCCTCTGTTTTGGTATTTTCTTTCTGGGTTTCAGAGAAACTCAAAATGATTCATTATGTTTTCTTGGAACAGGTTTACAAGATCTCCATTGGAGCTGCTTGTGGACTTTCATGGCCGTCCGATCGTCTCGTGATCCAAGTACTTGATGATTCAACTGACCCTGCAATCAAGGTAAAAGATGAGAGAAAGTCAAAACCAATCACTTTTAACTCTTCCCGATACAAAATTTCTAACCTTTTTAACCGTCAGAAAAGTCATTTAATACTGAAATTAATTACCCATTTTTTTCTTCCAGTTGATGGTAGAGCAAGAGTGCCAGCGATGGGCAAGCAAAGGGATCAACATAACGTACCAAATAAGGGAAAACCGAACTGGTTACAAAGCGGGGGCTTTGAAAGAAGGGTTGAAACGGAGCTACGTTAAACACTGCGAATACGTCGCCATTTTAGACGCCGATTTCCGGCCCGAACCAGATTTCCTCCGACGGAGCATACCGTTCTTGGTGAACAACCCTGACATTGCTCTCGTTCAAGCTCGCTGGAGATTCGGTAAACCCAAAAAAACTCTCTTTAAACCCAAAACCATAATTAACTTTGCTGCTTAAATTACTCAAAAAACTGTCGGTGGTCTCATCATTTTGGTTTTTACGCTGTGTTAATTGAGTTTTTGTCGGCGGAACTGGTTGCAGACTGCATGGGAGGATAAAGGGGGTGGATCCACAATGAAAACCCCCACCAATCACGGGGTGTGCACCCATCTCCTCCCCTAAACCCACCATCATATGCCGATGGGTCCCATTTTAGGAATTTAGAATAGTATCATAACACCTAATCAATTTTACGATAATATGGTACTAGTAAGCATATATAAATTTGCATGGTTTAGTAAATTAGATAACCAAATTTTTCTTCCTATATTTAATTTTTTATTCATAATAACTTATTCATCAATGAATTGAAATGATTTTTTTATATTTATTAGGAAACTTATATTTTCTTTCTTATTTAGAAATTGAGGTTAAAAGAGGCAAAGGATTAGGGTTAGTTCACGGCCTGATTAGTAAGATTTTTTTCATTTAAATTATGTACAAAATAAATTCGATTACATGTGACATCCGAGGGCGGTTTTGTCATTACCGAATAAAAGAACAAAAACGGTGGGATATGGCTCTCTTTTAATCAACGCCCAGATTGTCCCCTAGTGGCTTGCAGGTTAAAATCGCCATTTCGAAACCACTTTCAACGTGCCGTTTTAACTTTTTCATGTAAAAAATTGGGTCCCAGGGTAAAGTTATGATGTGGCAGGACTATATCAGACTCGATTTTGCCGAGACTTTGGATATTTTTAGTCAATATTTTTCTTAAAAATAATAGTAGAATTTTGTGATAGAATGCAAGGAATTAATATAATTATTATAAAATATGTGAGAGCCAGAGTTGCACAGATTTTAGATGCTCCCTCGTGTTGTTGTGTGACGTGTCGCATTATAATTTGAACAGGATGAGGACAAAAAAGTCCGAACGGCTTCTTTTGTTTGTACCCTCTATCTTACTAGTTCAATTAGCTGCCTAAGATGCCTTGATCATAAGCATAAGGTTTGAGGATAATCTTACCGTAATTATTTATTTTAATTGTATTTAAATGATAGATAATAAATATTAGTATCGATCTGTACATATTTAAATATGAATATGAAAATATTTGTTTTTTTTTCAGTGAACTCGGATGAATGTTTGTTAACGAGAATGCAAGAGATGTCGTTGGATTACCATTTCACAGTGGAGCAAGAAGTTGGATCAGCAACACATGCTTTCTTTGGTTTTAATGGTAAACGAAGAAAATACACTTTTTCGTCATATATAAGTACATGTATGTATGTATGACAATGGAGCTTTTAAATTTTAGTTAGACCAACTACATTTCATCTGTTATTTTATTGATTTTCTTTTTAAAATCAGAAGTTTACCTAGTGATGGAGACTGCCATGCATTAAAAATACACGGTGTAGTTGGTGGAGAAATTTTCTAGCATTGACTTAGACAAACTCAGGACTGTTTTCAGTTAACATGTCGAAGAATTGTTGTTGAACTGCAATGTTGTCCCATCCATTCATACGGATTAGAGTGTTGATTTGATTCTGCCAATGGCTGCTTGAGGATAAAAATTTACATTAATTAATCACTTCAAAATGTATGCATGAACCAAATGCAGGGACTGCCGGTATTTGGAGAATTGCCGCCATCAACGAGGCCGGTGGGTGGAAGGATCGGACCACCGTGGAGGACATGGACCTCGCGGTCCGAGCTAGTCTCCGGGGTTGGAAATTCGTTTACCTCGGTGATCTTCAGGTGAAAAGCGAACTTCCTAGTACTTTCAAGGCGTTTCGATTCCAGCAGCATCGATGGTCTTGTGGCCCTGCTAATCTGTTCAGGAAAATGGTGTGGGAAATCATTCAGAATAAGGTACATTTACTGCAAATTATCTTAGAAACTTCACTTCTTTTACAATATTAATTCTTAACTCTGTTAATCGATTCGATTCGAAAAACGTGTTTGCAGAAAGTCAAATTCTGGAAGAAAGTATATGTTATCTACAGCTTCTTCTTCGTACGAAAGATCATTGCTCATATGGTCACCTTTTGCTTTTACTGTGTTGTTCTTCCCCTTACCATTTTGGTCCCTGAAGTTAAAGTCCCTATTTGGGGAGCCGTTTATATTCCTTCAGTCATCACCATTCTAAACTCTGTCGGAACTCCGAGGTACATCGATGGCCGCATTAGCCTACATTGTTCCTCCGGTGTTTTATCTTCCTTATGCATATAAATTTTCCGGGAATTTTTCGCAGATCGATCCACCTATTGTTTTACTGGATTCTGTTCGAGAACGTGATGTCGTTGCACCGGACTAAGGCGACATTTATTGGTCTCCTCGAGGCAGGTAGAGCCAATGAATGGGTTGTTACTGAGAAACTTGGAGATGCTGTCAAGAAAGCAGCAGCCGATGCTGCTAAGAACAAGAACAATACCAAATCATTCAGAAAGTTTAGATTCAAGTTCACTGACAGGTAAACAACATATTATCTAAACTCCAATTGCTATAGCTCTTTCGAACCATCCGTATATAACTTTAAGTTGGTGTCGGATCGACAGACTGAATACGTTCGAGCTGGGATTCTCGGCATTCCTTTTCCTTTGCGGATGCTACGATTTCGTCCACGGGAAGAACAACTACTTCGTATACCTCTTCCTGCAAACCATCACATTCTTCATCACCGGGATCGGCTACGTCGGCACCATCATTTAGTAAAAACACCACTCCCCACATTGGCAAAAAAGGTTTCACGTGCAGCAATTGGACTGCAAAAGTATCAGTGTATCAGTTATTTTTAGTTATTTTTCAAACAGAAATAGTTTCATTAAACATATTCAGCACTGTCAGTCACCATATCTCCCCCAAGATGACTGATGTTAGTGGAGAATTTCACCAGCAAAAGATAGAAATGGTGCGATTGCCAATATATATTTATACAGAGTGAAAAAGAAAAAACATTGCTTTTGGATAGTTTCCTTTGGACAATTTGCTTGTATTGTGCGGATTTTTTACTTTTTACTTTTGGGGTTTCTCATTTGTTAGTTTTACTCGAGCTTTTTTTTAAAAGGGGAATAACGTGATGAGTACAGGGTGTGTCGTAACCGGTTTTCGTCAGGGCACGAAAATATTAACTTTATGGGAAAAGTAATGTGAATAAATGTTTTTAAAATAATTTGGGAGTCGTCATCGGCCTTTTGAGTCAGGTAGGTCGAATACCTAAAAATCTCTTTTAAAAGAGTTTTTAAGAAAACATCAGTTAAAAGATAAACTGATCTGCGTTTAACCAAAAATTCATTCTTTTTATTAATAAAAAGGGATTCGTGGTCGGTTACGTTTAGGGAAGGATTAACACCCCTACAACGCCCAAAATTGGTACTTTATTAACTATAAATTGTCTCTATTATTAGAAGAAAATTTTTTGAATATATTTAATTCATAATCTTTTTATTTCAAATTTATAATTTTAAGAAAATATATTAATATATAAAATAAGATATTTATTTATTTAGAAATATCAAAAAAGAGTTTCTAGGTACCTTAAGACAGCTCTTTCCTTCTATATTAATAAATAAAAACGTAATAAAACTAAATTATAATTTTTATAATAATTAGTTTTAAAATACCAAAATAGGACATCCAGTTGTATTAAGACTGCCCTTTTCTTTAATATGGAAAATAAATAAACATTATTAAATAAATAATATATATATTTATAATATAGTAAAACAATAATTAAAGTAATGATTTAAAATATATTAAAATAATAAAAATTAAGTAAAAAAATAACTAAACAATGACTATAAATAAATAAATAATAATAATGTAAAATTATTTAAAATAATGAACATAACTTGAATCATCATAAAATAAAACTACTAATAGTGTAATTAATCCTTAATTAATTAATCATTGATTAAAATAAAATTTATCAAAGTTTAAAGGCTCTATCTCGAATAAATAAAAACTTTAAATGCTAAAAATGTAATTTAGCCTTATTTAATTAATCGGATTAAAATAAATGTTAATAAAATTATAAGGTACTAAATCAGTTATTTACCCTAAATATATATATAAACTGATAATGACTAAAATGTAATAAAATAAAATTGAATGACATAATTAAAAGAATCAAAATTTGCTTCCAGTGACTAATTTGTAATGTTATAAACTCGGAGTGACTGCGGAAAGAGTTTACCCATGATGGAAATTACACAGATACCCTCCCCAGAACGACGTCGTTTGGGGAGGGTTTTAAATACCCTAAACGCCTGGCCCGAAGGGCCAAGCTTCTCATTTGCCTATTTCCATTCTCTCTCAAAATGAGAGAACCAGAGTTCTCTCTGGTTTCTCTCTAGTTTCCCTCGCCGGAGGGAAACCGGCAGCCATAGGCCACCGTACTCCGCCGCCGACCACCGCCGCCGGCCACCGTAACGGTGGTCGAATTCACCAAAAACACCCCAAAGCGTAGATCTAAACGCCCTAAGACCGATTCCGGTCTTTGTTTTCCCTAAAAGACTCCTAATCGGAGTAAATCTACGAAAATACCTTCGGTATTTTCTGTTCTCCGGCGATGTTTAGTGCTTCCGACGGTGGTCAAGGCTCCAAGGGTAAGTTTCTTTCTTCTTTCTTTGCTTTCTGTTTTGGTTTTATGTTGGTTGTGGGTTCGTTGGTAGCTTTCTGTCTTCCCTTTTTTTTTCTTTTTCTTTGCTGGATCTCTCGTTTCTCTCGTGTTCTCCGTTGCTCTCTGTCCTTGCTCTCTTCCTTTTTTTTTGCAGGTTCAGTGGTGGCTTTTATAGCCACCACAGTGTACTCCTCGGACCGGTCCGATTTAGCATCTTTGGTGAGTCACCAAGCTATGGCGGTGACTCACCATAGAGCACTGATTTGGTGAGGCAGTTGGCTTCTGGAAAGCTCGACGAGGTCGGCGTCGTGGAAGCAGCAGCGTCGGCAGCAACTGGTTGGACCATCTAGCATCAGAGAGTCGGTCGTCGGGGTGGCTTCAGGGGTGGCGCCGCATCTGGAAACGGCTGACTGTTAGGGTTAGAAACCCTAGGGTTTTCCATCTGGAACCCTTTTGGGCCGTTGGATCTTGCCAGATCCAACGGCTGATGATGTTGACGGCGGCTGGGGGCTAGGGTTTGAAAACCCTAGCTGAAACCCCAAATTGATTCAGGGTTTCCATTTGGGTTTGGGATTTGAATGTAATTGGGTTGTGATTTGGGCTTTGTAATATTTAAATAATAAATAATATTACTATTAATAATAATAATAATAATAATAATTTTAATAATAATAATTTAAAATGAAAAAATTGATTTCTACAGCTGCCCCTCTTTGCTCATTCTTGTGTTAACAAGAATAGAGCAAAGACGAAAAAGACAATAATTTTTTCATTTAGCTTATTTTGAGTAATATGGAAATGTTGAAAACATTCTGCCTAGAGGTCTTATGAATGACCCTAAGGGTTTGAAAACATCAAAAAGCTCCCGAAGGCTTTTTGGAAACATCATGCACTGTAGGGCTTACAGATGACCCGAAGGCTTTGAAAACATCAAAAAGCTCCCGAAGGCTTTTTGGAAACATCATGCACTGAAGGGCTTACAGATGACCCAAAGGCTTTGAAAACATCAAAAAACTCCCGAAGGCTTTTTGGAAACATCATGCACTGAAGGCTTACAGATGACCCGAAGGTTTTGAAAACATCAAAAAGCTCCCGAAGGCTTTTGGAAACATCATGCACTGAAGGACTTACAGATGACCCGAAGGTTTTGAAAACATCAAAAAGCTCCCGAAGGCTTTTTGGAAACATCATGCACTGAAGGACTTACAGATGACCTGAAGGATTTGAAAACATCAAAAAGCTCCCGAAGGCTTTTTGGAAACATCATGCACTGAAGGGCTTACAGATGACCCGAAGGCTTTGACAACATCAAAAAGCTCCCGAAGGCTTTTTGGAAACATCATGCACTGAAGGGCTTACAGATGACCCGAAGGATTTGAAAACATCAAAAAGCTCCCGAAGGCTTTTTGGAAACATCATGCACTGAAGGGCTTACAGATGACCCGAAGGTTTTGAAAACATCAAAAAGCTCCCGAAGGCTTTTTGGAAACATCATGCACTGAAGGGCTTACAGATGACCCGAAGGTTTTGAAAACATCAAAAAGCTCCCGAAGGCTTTTTGGAAACATTATGCACTGAAGGACTTACAGATGTGAGAAATAGTTTACTAAGTAAGAAACTATGGAAATTGTTTTCTTACTATTCAACAATTTCATTTTAAGAAAAGATTGAATGAGAAACTATGGAAATCGTTTTCTCATTATTTTTCAAAATAACATGTTGATTGGGTAACATGCCCCAATCTCAAGATAATGCTCATTTTTGTGGCGTTGCGTCCATCTCTTTTTCAAATGTTTGCATGATTCCTGTATTTACGGTTTTGAATACCTTCTTTTTGTAAGGTATTTCTTACCATGAATCTTCTTGTTATTCCGAAGATTTGTAAAACTTCATGTTTGAATGCACTCAAATGTATCAATGTAATGCATTGTCTATTGTGCAAATGATGTTCTTATGAATGCATGAATGTTGATGCAATCTTCATTTGACTTCAAATTGGTGAACTTGGTCTTCCTTCACTTCATCATGTATTGCCAGGGTTACCTCTGGATATTAGTGTAGCAACTTATGCTATCAAGCTTGCATATCTGCAGAATCATCTGATCAACTTGTATCGTGGTGCCTTCTTTGCTTCATTTAAGTCTTAGAAGAAATGTTTCATTTGTGGAACTCTTGTCGTAGTCAAAATTATGACCCTGATGCCCCATTTTGTCTTGGATAAAACCAACTTTATTTGCTTGGACTTGTGTAGAAATCCCATAAAGCTTTCATCTTTGAAAAGAGAATCTATCATCTTTAAAAGAGAATCTATCATCTTTGAAGAGTGTAGATGTAGATATGCCTGACTCAGCAGGGATTAATTAGGAGAGTAGAGCCTGTTCTAATTTGACTCTTGAAACATATCACAAGGAAGATTTATTCCAATTCCTTTCATGTCTCCACATATAATCAGATCTCGAATAAGGCAACTTGGACCATATCATGTCGAGATGCTTAACAACAACTTGTCGTTCAACCTTAGTTGGCTCCACTAGTTTCTTGTTGTCAAAATTTTCAGCTCTCCTTCTGTGGAAAGAAGTCTTCATTATATCTCACTTTTAATCTTGAAGTTGAAGAAGACAAAATTCATCTTGGGTCAATAAATGGAAACCATATGATTGCAACACTGGTTCAACACCATAATCACTGGTTCATAAAACATTTGACAACACATTCATCATCTCATGTGGCTTCTGCTTGGATTGCCGGTCAAGAAACTTCTTTGCATAGTGTTTAAAACTTTTGTATAATGTCACAAGACCATTTGAGAACAAAACTCCATGGGGATTCAAGTGTGATGTGGGTATGACCAAAAAGTTGGTCAATTTCTTAAGATATGCTAGTGTTGAATTGAATAGGAGACACTAACTGATCTTGATATCATCTCAGGTAAAGACAAATGTGATACTGATCACATTTTCTTCTATAATGATCTTTATAGGAAGTATAAACAAATCAACTGTAGGATCTATGTACAGAAAGATATCCGTGTAATTTTTGCTGCTGGGGATGAGACGCTCATGATAAAACCCAAAATGGAAAATCAATTTATCTTGGCTGGTAATGATGACCCCAGTAATAAAAGGAAAGGGTAATATAATTAAGTCGAGCTTCTCTCTTCAATGTCATAAATTAAGCAAAAACTGATGTGAAAAACAGCTTCATAATCCCAGCAGTAATGGTTGAAACAACTGCCAGAAATCTCAAAGAAATATTTTCAATTATCACTGATACAGAGAATGCAAAATTCAAAGCTAAGACCTTGAGGAACTGAACCCTGGATCGAGTAGTCTGCCTGAGGATCATCTTTATTTATGCCACCGTAATGTAGTTTATCAAAGAACACACTGTCATACGGTTAAGAATATTAGGTTTTTGAAAACATACTTGCTGAGTAACATTTGTTCAACAACATGATCATAATGTAACTGCCTGATGAACGAAGCAATTATGTATAGTCAGTTCGACTGTCACTGTTTTACCATTTTCATTCTTCACACCTTTCTGTCTCATTGGAAATATTTTTTTTCAAGTCAATGATCTTGACACAGGATGATATAGGCCTTCAGCATGCCCCAACATTGGCTAATACAAGTGTTCAAAATGCATCAACCGTTCTGATTCTGATTGAAATGGGTTTTCAGCATGCCCCAGCATTTTGCTGATAAATATTCAGAATATTTCAACATTTCTGATTCTGTTTGAAAAGGGTTTTCAGCATGCCCCAATATTTGCTTCTTGTTAATATGAGTCTTCAAAATACACCACATGGATCTGTCTGAAGTGAGCTCTAAAATGCCCCAATATTGGCTGATACAGATGTTAAAAGTGTGCTCAACATTACTTCTTGTTGAGATGAGCCTACAAGAATGCCCAAATATTCATATTGCTGTGAGCCTTCAAAATGCCCCAATATTCTATTTCTGGTTGAAATGGGCCCTCAAGATGTCCCACATGAAACATTTTTATCTGAAATGGGCTTTCGAGATGCCTCAATATTCTGCTTCTGATTTACTCTTAATGTCTGTTTGACTGGAATATCATGATCCTCATGAGGTCTAATTTTGACAATGCACTGTTGTAGGTACTTGTGGATTTATTCGTGCCCCAAATCTGTTTATCTTGAATGCTCTCATTATGGTGTCAATAAACAGCAGTGTTGTCAAGTAATTAGAGGAAATCTCTTCATGTTGTCACAAACTTAAGAAGTATTCAATCATTCTGACAGAAACGTCTGAGATATGTATCTTCTGAATGAGGTGACCATTTTCTGTATCTGGAGGGATTTAGTCAGACAGAGCAGTGAAAATAGTTTGGTAATCCGTTCCAGGCTGACACAGTGGCTTATCATCTTTCAGTGAAAGCCATCTCTGAAATATACTTTTCTGTGGGGAAAGAAACCAATTTATGCGAACAGTAATCTGATGCAATAGCAAGACTACATATACAGTGGTACAGGCTCATAAAAATCCATACCCATGCAACATGTTGATTCTGATAATAACTCATCTGATTATTAAGCGATCTTTCAGGATGATTTCACAGATATTGATAGTTCTTCTGATATCGAGGAAATCATGAGTTCTGATTCTGATGAAGAGAGTAAATTGTTATACTTGACAAAAATGGGATTCTCAAAGGCTGAAGCTTCAATAACCATGGAGAGATGTGGTTCAGATTCATCAATTGCAGAATTGACAGATTTTATATGTGCTGATCAAATGGCTAGGGTTACTGATGCACTTCTTATGGTAGAAGATAGGAAGCCATTATGCAATGATCCCAATTACAAGCAAAGGAAAAACTTGGGTTATGATTTGTGGAAAAGGAAGAAGCAGAGGAAGCTTGAAAAGAAGCTTCTTAATGAAGATGATCATGCAGTTCATATTTCAATTCCAATGATCGGTTCTGTAGTTCCTACCAAACCAGATCAAATAACTCAAAGAACACTTCCAGAAGATGCTATTGAGTCTCCTTATTTCTCCTATGAGCAAATTCATCTTCTAAATTCAATGATTGGTTCTGTATAACCAGATCAGATAACTCAAAGAACACTTCCAGAAGATGCTATGAGCACATTCATCTTCTAAATTCAATGATTGGTTCTGTCTAACCAGATCAGATAACTCAAAGAACACTTCCAGAAGATGCTATGAGCACATTCATCTTCTAAATTCAATGATTGGTTCTGTCCAACCAAATCAGATAACTCAAAGAACACTTCCAAAAGATGCTATGAGCACATTCATCTTCCAAATTCAATGATTGGTTCTGTCCAACCAAATCAGATAACTCAAAGAACACTTCCAGAAGATGCTATGGAGCACATTACATTTGTTCCAGTTAATGTTTGGACTAGAATATCATAATGCTTATTTGATGTAGAGCCAGAATTTGTAGATTCGAAGCATTTCCATGCTACTACACTGAAAAGGGCTATATTCATAATTCTGCCAACAGATTTTCTCTTATTCTGCTTCCTCTATGTGCTGATGCTTTTCCATTGACAAAGAAATGATAGTCTTCATGGGATCCAAGAACAAAGTTGAACTGCTTACAAACATGTACAAGAAGTTCCAGATTGACAGAAAGGATCTGTAAGGCTCTTGAAGCTTTATGACGATGAGCTACCTTCGAGTGTCCAGAAGTATGTTCTTGATGAGTGCCGAAAATGGAATCTGGTATGGGTTGGAAGAAATAAAGTTGCTCCACTTGAACCTGATGAGGTGGAAATGCTTCTAGGTTTCCTTAAAAACCATACACAAGGATCTGTATAAAGACATATTTCCCAGTGATATCAATGTCCTGTCTCTTTTCTCTGGGATCAATGATGCAGAGGTTATCTTCTACTGTCTTGGCATATTTTTGAAAACAGATGTGCAAGAACTGAATGATGATCGGTTGGAGCAATTGATGAGTAGATTTGTCGAATTCGACCTTGTTGTCGGTGACATCCAGTGTAACAACCTTACTGGAAGAAATAAACATCATCAGGATGAAATAGAAGATTTTTGCTGGTGCATTTTCTTGCAATGACTGCCACAGTGACTGTCTCTTCGGCTGCTCCAAAATACACATTGTCATATCCCACTCTTCCCTAACCATGGAAAGGTTTAGTTGATGGTAAAACTGGTTATCTCAACTTTTGGAATCCTGTACGGCATACAAATGTAGAATTTGTTCCAATGTCTTATTCTGTGCCATAAGTCACTCAAATTCAAATTCAGCAATCTTCTGAAGGACATAATGGGTATCATCTTGACAAAGAAAGTGATCGGCATAGAAGAAGTATCAATGATGTATCAAGACTTGAGCCAACATCACGGTATAACCAGAGTGCAAGTATTGACT
Organism: Hibiscus syriacus; assembly: GCF_006381635.1. NCBI lineage: Eukaryota > Viridiplantae > Streptophyta > Magnoliopsida > Malvales > Malvaceae > Hibiscus > Hibiscus syriacus. The sequence goes on from NW_024062896.1 coordinate 57,280, forward strand.
TGTTCATTCCCATAATACATCTTACTGGGACCTATATCTCTGTGATGTAATCTGCCAGAAACATGGATTAATGACTGGGGAAAGTAATTTGTCTGGTGATGCTTATCGACCTCAACATGAGATAAACGATAATCTTTCTTGATGAGCAGCTAATAATGTCATAGGGGAGTGTCACAAGTTCAATTCTCCAGACTTTCTGGCTTCTTGGACCACTTGCCTTCAAAAATGTGAAGTGCTTCATTATTCTGGCCTCGTTCATTCTTTTTCTACAACAGAGGTAGAATAAACAACAATTGCTTCAAGGACCTTCCTCATTTGAGACTGTCCTATTTGAAAATGTTTTTTCCTCCTTTGTTTATTGAAGAATGAAAGACTTTTACAAAGTATTGCCCTTCTTAGCTTCACAATAGAATCAGATCATAAACAATGAGTTTAATAAATATCAAATAAATCAACTACACTTTTAAATCATTCAAAAATAATAGTCCTATGGCAAGTGTCAAAATTATTGACTGATTTGAGGTGTGGGTGGATTTTGGTAAAGTAGATTCTTTCAAGTTGGTTTAGTATGTCGCTTCGGGCTTCCACTAACTTGAAGAAATAGTTGTTATGCTCATCTTGTAGAGATACTTCTTGATTCCAGAATCTCAGGAACGTCTTTTGGGATGTGCGGTGCTTCATTTAAGATCATCTCTTATGTCGTTTGTTGCACCATTCAATATTCGAGCCGCCTTTTCAGGTTTTCAACTTGAATCCACCTTTGGTTTCAAGATGTTATTTAAAAATTTACATCTTGAACCCCCCCTTTATCATTTTTCATAACATGCATTAAAGATTTAAAAAAACAATTTTTGCAAATAAAAATCAATCTTGGAAGGCGGAATGACTTCTAAAGATATCATCTTTTACTTAGAAATCTATATATGATTAGAATGGACTTTTCAGGTACGTAACTTAGGCCATGGCTTATGGTTACGAAAGAAAGGGATAAAAAGGCCCAAATAAGTGTTTAAGGGTAATCAAACCAAGGATCAATTCATTCTGATGCCATCAATCTTGCCTTGCTTAACTTGGATCTGCTTTGTTGGGGATTTTTCCATCATCTGGATCCCTCTAGACTGCCAAATTTTGGATTCATTTCCATTTTCTCATATCTTAAGCATTTCTTGCTCTTCTTGTTTGTACTTGATCAACCTTGTAACTTGAGGCTCAATAATTCACCATCTTGATTTAAATTTTTTTTCTATTTCTTTCCTTTTTTTTTCTTTTTTCCTCTTTTTTCTTTGCTGGATGAGTATAATACTTCAATTGCTTTGATCACCTCCTTTTCCTTTTGCATTTTGGAGGTTTTCCATTATTCTTGATTGGATTGATCTTCAAGCACTCTGTATTTGACATACTTTGTAGTTCAAAACTTTCTTGACTTCATGGAAACTTGTCTTCGTAAAAAAATGTATTGACAATCTTTATTCTTGTGAGCCAATATCTTTTACCTTGCCCCCCAATGTAGAGGGTGATCCTTGGTTAGGGTTGAATTAGAAGAAACATTATTCAGGCTCAAATGGGGATAACAAAGGATCTATATATATATTAAAGGATAAATGAAACAATGTCGTTTATCATCTCATACACAGAAACCTTTGTAAAAAGAGGTATCCACAGGGGGATGAATATTCAAGATTAACTTTATTTACATGAAAAAATGTAATTAATGCATGATATATTTATTTCAATCAATCACTTTCCCCTTCTTCTTTGAGTATGCCCTAATCACTCGAAATTATCATCAATGAGTTGGTCCTTGATGCCTCATCTCGTCTCTTCTTGCAGTAAAATTTACGAATAGTTGAAAGTTTGGTTATTTTGAGGTCTTTTGGTTTATGATGGTTTGGTGTTCGAAAAGACAAATGTGTGACTTTTGAAATCATGTATATGGTGGAAGGTAATATCATCAATCAACTCTATCCGATAAGATAAACATCTAGAGTTGATGTCTCAAAAACAAGTGGAGACATTTCTTCATAATCTCAGATAAATGTAGTGTCAGGATTTGGTTTTGGGTAGGGGTCGAGTAATTAGCATTGGATGGGATATTGAAGATATAATTTTATCACTTGCCAATAGATCTATAACTCTTGAAAAATTAAAAGAACATTTAATCTACTTGATACTTAATAATCTCAAGATTAAAATTTGATTCCTTGCTCATTTATTTATTGCACAAAAAGCGGAGAAAGGAACAAAAACAAGTTCAAACAATATGCTGAAAATAAAAAGTACTACAGTGGTAGATAACACTTCCACTTGTTTATTTTATTATCCCTTATTACTCCTATAATGGTATGTAATAGGATCAAGGTTCTTTTCTTCATTTACCCCCCATTTCTTGATCATTTCTTGTGTCAAAACCCCTTTGTCAACAAGCATCTCAATTTCTTTTAACAATGGCCTACAATTGCCTGTAGAATGCCCTTTTACCCCCAAGTGGAAATTACAAACACTATTTTGATCATAACTATGAGCAGAAGGGTTTGATGTCATTTTAGTTGGTCTTGGTGTGATGTATTGACCTTTAACTAAATGAGGATACAAGTCTGAAATGGAAGTTTGAAACACTTCCAAAGTTTTTCTTGATCGCATGACTTTCTTTGGTCGATCCGAACAGTTACTTGCTCTTTTTCTTTTGTAATTACGAGGACTCTGGATGCAACATTCATTCACATGATCAGCTTTTGCTTTTTGATCCATCGGGCTCTTGGATATGACTTTTTAGTTTTCTTCATTGATTACATTCTCAATTAAATCTCCAGTTGTCACAAGATTCTCGAATTCCTTTGTCGGATTTGCCTGCATCAACTCGCGGAAAGGAGCGGGAAGGGAATCACGAAACATACGTGATATCTCTTCTTCTATCATGGGAGGTTGAACTTGTGCTGCCACTCCTCTCCATCTTAGGGCATATTCTTGAAATCTTTCATTGGTTTTCTTCTTTACTCTTCGAAGATCCATACGTGTTGGAGCTAAGCCTTTAATATACCGATATTGTCTCAAAAATGCATCAGCTAGATCTACCCATCTCTTGATCTGTTCTTGGGCCAACTGATTGTACCAGACTACTGTTGGGCCAACAAGACTATCATGGAAAGAGTGAATTAACAGGTCATCAGAATTTAAATATCCTTCCATTTTTCTGCAAAACATTCTCAAATGGATTAAGGGACAACTGGTGCCATCATATTTCTCAAAATCAGGCATTTTGAATTCATGGGGAATAATCAAATCTGGAACTAAGCTAAGCTCTCTTGCTTCTAATTCTTTGTGGTAGGCACTAACATCTTTCATGTTTCTGATTGCTTTCTCTGTCCTCTTGACTTTCTCCTCATATTGTGAATAATTAATGAGGCTATTCTTTGGGTTTGAGTGGGATGCCCCAGGGTATGTTATCTTTCTCGACTCTTCAATCTGATAGCACGATTTCTCTATAGCAGTTGTATCTTCTTTATCAGATTCCATTCCCTGGATAATTTGATCTGATCCATCTGGTACTGAATCTGAAACTTCTTTCCTTGTATCTCGAGGTAACCCTGTCAATGGTTCTGGCCAATGGTCTTGTAGTCCTTCATAAGATTGCTCCATTGTTTTCATGATGATGGTACAGTAAAATAAATGAATGATCTTGGTTTTTACTGTTACAGAAACCTTTCATGAATTATTTATATGTTTTTATAATTAAAGTACATGACAGTACTTAAATAAAAATATGAAAAATGCATAAATGGAAAAATAAGAATGCAAAATGTGCAATTCAAAGATATAAAAATACAAAATGAAAATGCACAGATACAAAATGTAAATGCATGTATGAAAAGGTGTTACTTAAGAGTGATCATCTTAGAACAGATTTCATTGAACACAAAAGCTTCAGTACATCAAACAAAACTTTTACATGTAGGGGACAACTTTTAATCCTAACTTCAACAAAACTTTACATATAGGGAATAACTTTCCCATTTTCTTCTCTAAAACCAAGTTAGATTATCAGCTTATGGGCCATATTGCTTGTCTGGACTGCAGCTTCTTTCATGACATTCTGGGGTTCTTTCATCTCCTATGTTAATTCTCGGAGTTGATCATTTTCCTTTGCGAGAGAACATTTGTGTTCAAAAAGTTTTTGGAGAAGATCTTCATGTATGCTGCAACTCTTTTTCAGTTTAGTGACCCCTGATATCCACTCTTCTGGGGTGTTTCCTATACCAGCATTTTGAAAAGCTTGACTGACCTTCTGGAAGTCTTCATGTATGGTTTCCATTTTGGTGCTCAATTTATCGTTTTCAATCTTCAAATGACGTATTTGAGCTTCAAACCTCAGTAAATCTTCTTCTCTCTGGGCGCCCCTACTGATACTCTTACCTTTGAAGACTTTTGGTATTAATCTATCAGGACCCTTAGTTACCAAACTAGGTCGATCATTTACCATAAATTGTAAGGTTCCATGATCCAAAAGACTTTGGACTCGGCGTTTGAAGGCAAGACAATTCTCGATGGTATGTCCTTGAGCTCCGGCAAGATATTCACAATGAACGTTGATGTCATACCAATTTGGATACGGAGGTTGGAACGGTTTTATATAATATGGATCCACTTCTTGTGCTTCAAATAGCTTCTCATACAACTCTTTATATGATATGGGGATAGTATCAAGATGAGAGCCACCTTTTGTCTTGGATTGAACCTGAGTTTTAGACATTGGGAGCAGACCAAACTTTGATGATTTCTGATCACATGATTTCTTCTCATCTCTGAGAGCTTTTACAGTGGTCACCATTTCTTTGGTATTTCCAGACAATTTGTGAATACGAATGATGACTGTCTGTAATTTCTCAAATTGGTTAAGAATCGAAATCCCTTGCGTATCTGAAACTGCAGAGTTAGGTTCATTGAGCTCTCTCTCTTTCTGTGCTGGAATCTCTTTTCCTTTGGCCAAAACAGATATTCTATCCATCATTTTGGACATCTGCTCTCTTATTTCTCGTATCTCCTTTTGCTCTTCAATGGGCATATAATCTTTGAGTGCATAGCTCTTCTCTATCTTCAGAGTTCCCTCAGGATGTCTTTTCTTGGCCGCGTCATATTTTGTTCGATCATAAAACTTTTTGTCCATTTATGATTTCTTTCTAATTTGATGAACAGTCTTTTCAGTTAACACCTTTTGGTCATGATCATGCAATGCAAACAAAAGAAATAATTTAAACAAATTAGAGCAAAATAACATACATGGGAAAATAAGAAAAAAATAAAATGGTTAATACCAACTAATTGAAAGAAAAAATTTATTTATCATGGTATATAATAAATCTTAACCTCATGCTTTCTAGTTCCATGCTTTGTTTGGAAAAATTAACCTAATCGCATGATTTCTAGTTCGCATGCATTTATTCAGGGAGAAAAAATAATAATAAATTAAAAACTAGAGCTTATTTCTCCTTTGTATACACCTATAAACAGAGGTTCAGTACTGTCTTAGATTAGGAGAAGTTCTAGGGTTCATTATATGCAGAGTTTCAGTTCTAGGAGTAAAGGTACTCGAATTGTTCTTGTTGATGCCCCCTTGGGCTGTCAAACCCTCAATCCTAGTCCACTACAGACTTTAGCGGATCGAGTTCAATTCGAGAGGACACATTTCTCTATACCTGACACGGAGAATAAATTCTCACGAAGACATAGAGCATATGAACCCCGAAAGTTACTTGTTAGGTCTGACACGGAGAATAAATTCTCACGAAGACGTCGCTTTCACTTCCACTTAAAAGGGACAAACTCAATTATAGAACTTTATGTTATGCAATGCAAGTATTGTGTGTGAGGAGAAATGTTCATACCTCTGACAGAAAAATAAATAATAAAATACTTGCAATAAAATGAAATATAAATAATATATATACTATAAAAAATATATATATATATATAAAAATATAAATAAATTAAATATATGAATTTTTATAATTAATAGAGACAATTTATAATTGATTTTTAAAAGTTTGACAATCCCCAGCGGAGTCGCCAAGCTATCGTAACCGGTTTTCGTCCGGGCACGAAAATATTAACTTTATGGGAAAAGTAATGTGAATAAATGGTTTTTAAAATAATTTGGGAGTCGCCATCGGCCTTTTGAGTCAGGTAGGTCGAATACCTAAAAATCATCTTTTAAAAGAGTTTTTAAGAAAACATCAGTTAAAAGATAAACTGATCTGCGTTTAACCAAAATTCATTCTTTTATTAATAAAAAGGGATTCGTGGTCGGTTACGTTTAGGGAAGGATTAACACCCCTACAACGCCCAAAATTGATACTTTATTAACTATAAATTGTCTCTATTATTAGAAGAAAAAATTTCGAATATATTTAATTCATAATCTTTTTATTTCAAATTTATAATTTTAAGAAAATATATTAATATATAATAAGATATTTATTTATTTAGAAATATCAGAAAAGGGTTTCTAGGTACCTTAAGACAGCTCTTTCCTTCTATATTAATAAATAAAAACGTAATAAAACTAAATTATAATTTTTATAATAATTAGTTTTAAAATACCAAAATAGGACATCCAGTTGTATTAAGACTGCCCTTTTCTTTAATATGGAAAATAAATAAACATTATTAAATAAATAATATATTTTAATATAGTAAAACAATAATTAAAGTAATGATTTAAAATATTAAAATAATAAAAATTAAGTAAAAAAAAACTAAACAATGACTATAAATAAATAAAATAATAATAAATGTAAAATTATTTAAAATAATGAACATAACTTGAATCATCATAAAATAAAATTACTAATAGTGTAATTAATCCTTAATTAATTAATCATTGATTAAAATAAAATTTATCAAAGTTTAAAGGCTCTATCTCGAATAAATAAAACTTTAAATGCTAAAAATGTAATTTAGCCTTATTTAATTAATCGGATTAAAATAAATGTTAATAAAATTATAAGGTACTAAATCAGTTATTTACCCTAAATATATATAAACTGATAATGACTAAAATGTAATAAAATAAAATTGAATGACATAATTAAAAGAATCAAATTTGCTTCCAGTGACTAATTTGTAATGTTATAAACTCGGAGTGACTGCGGAAAGGGTTTACCCATGATGGAAATTACACAGATACCCTCCCCAGAACGACGTCGTTTGGGGAGGGTTTTAAATACCCTAAACGCCTGGCCCGAAGGGCCAAGCTTCTCATTTGCCTATTTCCATTCTCTCTCAAAATGAGAGAACCAGAGTTCTCTCTGGTTTCTCTCTAGTTTCCCTCGCCAGAGGGAAACCGGCAGCCATAGGCCACCGTACTCCGCCGCCGACCACCGCCGCCGGCCACCGTAACGGTGGTCGGAATTCACCAAAAACACCCCCAAAGCGTAGATCTAAACGCCCTAAGACCGATTTCGGTCTTTGTTTTCCCTAAAAGACTCCTAATCGAGTAAATCTATGAAAATACCTTCGTATTTTCTGTTCTCCGGCGATGTTTAGTGCTTCCGACGGTGGTCAAGGCTCCAAGGGTAAGTTTCTTTCTTCTTTCTTTGCTTTCTGTTTTGGTTTTATGTTGGTTGTGGGTTCGTTGGTAGCTTTCTGTCTTCCCTTTTTTTTTCTTCTTTTTCTTTGCTGGATCTCTCGTTTCTCTCGTGTTCTCCGTTGCTCTCTGTCCTTGCTCTCTTCCTTTTTTTTTTGCAGGTTCAGTGGTGGCTTTTATAGCCACCACAGTGTACTCCTCGGACCGGTCCGATCTAGCATCTTTGGTGAGTCACCAAGCTATGGCGGTGACTCACCATAGAGCACTGATTTGGTGAGGCAGCTGGCTTCTGGAAAGCTCGACGAGGTCGGCGTCGTGGAAGAAGCAGCGTCGGCAGCAACTGGTTGGACCATCTGGCATCAGAGAGTCGGTCGTCGGGGTGGCTTCAGGGGTGGCGCCGCATCTGGAAACGGCTGACTGCTAGGGTTAGAAACCCTAGGGTTTTCCATCTGGAACCCTTTTGGGCCGTTGGATCTTGCCAGATCCAACGGCTGATGATGTTGACGGCGGCTGGGGGCTAGGGTTTGAAAACCCTAGCTGAAACCCCAAATTGATTCAGGGTTTCCATTTGGGTTTGGGATTTGAATGTAATTGGGCTGTGATTTGGGCTTTGTAATATTTAAATAATAAATAATATTACTATTATTAATAATAATAATAATAATAATAATAATAATTTTAATAATAATAATTTAAAATGAAAAAATTGATTTCTACAGGGTGAACTTTGTATAATCATTGTTAATTTATCCATGCTTCTCTTATATACTTTGGCAGGCTTGTATTAGAATCCCGAACCATGGTATACAGTTTTTTAGTCAAACTATGGTTTTGGTCCCTCTATTTTGTTTAACTTTGAGATTTAGTATTAATACTTCACTTTCATATAACTTGGTCCCTATATTTGTATAAAATCCTTCCTTAGTCCAAATAGTTAAACAACGTTAACTTTTCTTCACAAAATTCTGGCTAAATTAGGGAGAGTAGATGCTGAAAAAATTAGGGTCTTGAGGATTGAATTGAGATAATTAGGAAAAAATATATATATTTCTACAGTGCTTGGTAAAATAATCGACAAATCAGGATAACTTTGACAAAGTCACCGACAAATAAAGACAACTTTGATAAAACCACTGGCTGCTACCGACGAAATGGCTTCAATTTTTTTTTATATATTTAGTACTAATTTATCAAGAAATAAAAGTAGATGACTAAAATAGATTTTTTTGTCATAAATCAACCTGAAGTGAATTTTGGGTGCTTCCTTATATTTACCATTCCATTTTATTATAGTTATTTTATAAACTTTATTTTAATCCTTTTACTTTTAATCGCTTTTCAGTTTGGTCCTAAAAATACAAAAAATTAAAAATAAAAATAAAATTGGAGCAAAATTGTTCACAAGGTTTCAACAACCGGCGACTTTGCCGGTACTACAGAAATATTCTTATTTATCTACTTAGTCTAACATCATCTTCAAATCCCTAAATTTTTCCCAACATCAAATTTTCCAATTTTACCCAAATTACTTAAAAATACATCTTTCAAAGCAAAAAGTTTATGTCAGAGTGATGAGTTGGAAAGAGTGTTTCAATATATATATATATATATATATATCAATGTCAACAATTTAACCGGAATAGTTGATTGTGCTAATTATTGAGATTAACTAATGACATGGTAAAAGTAGAGGGACCAATATCATAATTGAAAGTTGAAACTAAGATCGGTTTCCAAGACCTTAACAGTGCATAATTACAGCATCATTAAGACCTTAAAAACTAGTATTATAAACTTTCTCATTAGTCAACCAAACTAACCCTTTAATTTTTAACCTCTAATAAAACTAATAATGACAACCCTTTCTGCATTGGGTATCTCCCCCTAACATCATATTCATATTGTTTACTTGCATACATTCCCAGGATATTTATAATTTTTCCTACATTAATACAACTGTTGAAAGCTATTACAGATCCTGAAATCGAATTAAATTGCAGAAAAATAAACTTGTTGCTGAAGCAACATGAACACCACACCTAATTTGTTTAAAGAAACTTCCAAATTAAGTCTTCTGACAATTTGTTTAAAGAAAGAACACAACTCTGAAACAAGATTCTTCAGGCATTAACTGCACTTTATAATCACTCTTTTGTGATTGTTAATGAGACAGACTAGTGGTAGATAACAGTGTATTATTTGTACAAATGAAAAATTATTGGTATTTAAGATGGTGATCTTCCATGGTATATGCATGCTCTGGTAAATTGCAGACAATGTTGATGGACATGATGAGCCTTAACTGGAGCCAACTATGCAGTGAGGGTGAGTAGTATGACAGCATAAGCAAAATGACATTATTATTGGAAAGGACAAGGTCTTTCAAACCAATAAATACTGCATTTTAAATATAACAGCCATGTTGTGTCAGTCTACATTAATTTGTGTTTCCTCAATTATAATGGCCAAAATTCTACCTCTGATTAAAAAAAACAGTGGCTGTCCTTGTTTGTTGAAGGCATTCATATAAGAAATTTCCCCCGAGGACCACTTTGCAAACAGTTGTGCTTTTTTCGTAGCTATTCATTTTTTTTAATTGTATAATGATTACGAGATAGTATTTATAATAATCTTTCTTAATTATTAACACACATTATAAACGTAGTTGTTTGAATTCAGAATCTTCAGGGAGAACAATACTCCCTTTAACTATCGAGATCACTCGATGAGTTTAACTATTTATTTTTTAAAAAAAAGAAAGGTAAAAACGGTAAAGACAATGTGATAAGCTTATAATGGCATGAATGAAGAAAAGGGTTGATAATGGAAGGGGAACGTGTTAATGTGCAGCTACAAAATTTCCAACTTAGTAAAATTCTGTCTAAGCTATCGCTTCAGTTCATTTACAATTTGTTGACAATTTCTGTTGAGAGGATGGAGATGGAATCTCAAGCGAACTCAATAGTCTCTTTGTTTGAGCATTTGCTTGTGCGTTTGTGCAAAGACCTTAGATTGAACAATGATTGTGATAGTAAAAAAGTCATTTCCAGTTTCTGAGTTAAAAGACTTGAAATGGCTTTTGGGAAGTCTTGTCAATTGTGTGTTTGACGTGACATTGAAACACCTAGGGATGCAACATATGGGGACGTGTTAGGCCCCATACTCGGCAGCATCTATGGACGATGTTGATTGAATAATTAGATGATGTTTGTTTTTGCAGGTAAAAAGTTTACAGTTTACCGATTATATCTGTAGGCATCTACAGTAGAAGAGGTAAATTAAAAGTTTTAGTCTGCAAGAAGAAGAATGTTTATTTTTTAACGTATGCAGATTGCTAAAATAAACTGAAATATAAATAAACTGATTTTTTAAACTATACTCAAATAACCATTTTTGCTATTAATTTTTTAAAAATTATAAAATATCATTAAATTTAATGAATTATTATAAAATAGCCACTATAATGTTGTAATAAATTATAAAAGTTCGATAATATAATAATTATTTTATAGTATTTAGATAAATTTGTTAATAATTTTATAATCTTTTAATAAATTTAATAAGTATTTTATAATTTTTTAAACTTTATTGACGAAAATGATCATTTGTATATAACTCAACAATATCTAATATACTTTATTTGAAAAAATATATTAAACTTAGTAAAAAAATATTATACGAATTTTATTATTATAAATTATTACATCTACGAACTATTAGATTTTGGTTTTAATATTATATATCTTTTAAAAATTATTATTAAATCAATCGATAATGAAATCAATTTGATTTTAATTCAATCTGTTTGTTTCGGTTTAAGTAATTGTTAAAAAAATATATTTTAATTCTCAATTATTATCGATTCACAAATATATCAATACTCGATTTTATAATATCATTTAAATCATCTTAATTTATTCGAGTGGTACAATCTGATTCTAGTAACATAAAAAAGATATATAATATATACTCCATATAATATACATTAATTAGTATTTTTCTATTTAGAAAAAATATATTATTTTATTTATTTATTCTGTATAAAGGGACTTTCGTACTTTACCAGAATTAAATGATAAGAATCAGATTTTTCAATAGTGTGAATATTTTTTTATTAAAACATTTATTTTGTCTTTTAATGCTAATAATTGTATGTCCCTGTGATTTTCTAAGTTTTTATATAATAAAAAAAAGTTTACTAAGTTTAATTGTATAATATTTTTTACTAAGTTTAATATATTTTTTCAAATAAAGTATATTATATATCATTGAGTTATATACAAATGATCATTTTCGTCAATAAAGTTTAAAAATTTATAAAATACTTATTAAATTTATTAAAAGATTATAAAATTATTAATAAATTTATCTAAATACTATAAAATAATTATTATATTATCGAACTTTTATAATTTATTACAACATTATAGTGACTATTTTGTAATAATTCATTAAATTTAATGACATTTTATCATTTTTAAAAAATTAATAGAAAAAATGGTTCTTTGAAGAGGTTAGAAGAGCTTTGAATACATAAGTCAACGTCTGCGCCAAGAAGAGGACGCACAGACGTTAGAAGAGCTTCTGTCTTCTAAAAACAAACGGTCTGCGAAGCCCAATGTCTGCGCGGCGTAGACATAAGAGCTTTGAAGACCTTAAACAGTGAAAACAAACACCACCTTAGGGTCTGTTTGTTTGGCTGTAATTGGTTTTCCGGAAAATAAATTACTGGAATTTGAATGACTGGAACTGGAAAATGAATTACTGGAATTTGAATTATGGAAAATGAATTACATTTTTCTGAAAAACATCTGGAAAACGTTTTATGATGTTTAGAATATGTTATTTAAACATTTTTTTCCACTAGTTGAAGAGCTTTTTAAAAATTATTTGTTACAAATATTAAATATAATAAATAATATTATTTATCATAAAACTTAATATTATTATTTTAAAATATTAAAATAATTTATTTATTATTAAATATATTTTTATAATTTTATTAATAAAAATAATAATTTTTGTATATTTTAGTGAAATAAAATATTATAAATTATATTAATTATTTATTAAAGTAATAGTGTTATATTATATTTTAAAAATATTAATTAGTATATTTTAAATATATTTATTAAAATATTATTTAAATATATAAATAATATTATTCATTATTTAATATATAAAAAAATTTATTATATATTATTAAAATAAAAATATAATATCTTATATTATTATAATATAATTGATTATTTTATATAATATTAAAAATATTATATTATATTATTATAAATATTAATAAATAAATAAATAATATTTTGATGAAAATGATATTAAAATATTTTATTAATATTAAATTCATAAAATAAAATTATTTTGAGTATTTATTCTTTGAAGTGAAAATTTCGGAAAATGACTTACGGAAAATGAATCCGTAAGTCATTTTACAAAAAACACAAAGGAAATTATGTTACTTGGAAAATGAATTACATCCCGGAAAACTAATTACGTGAAACATATTTTCCGGAAAACGAATTACGTAAAACAAATATAGAAATTCGAGGAAAACCAATTCCGTAATTCCAATTACGGCAAACAAACACACCCTTAATATCCATTTTCGATTACTTAGGATTTTATGCTAAAATATGCTTATTGTTGATTGTTAAAAGATGGACATTTAAAATTTTAGTAGAGAATTAACTTATAAATTTTAGAAAACGAGAATAAATTATAAATAAAAAATAAAATATTTAAAATATATAATAATAAAATTTTTCAGGAAATAACTGTCTCTACTAGTCGCCTTCGATGCCTATCCATTTCCGAAGCACGTGAGAATTGGTGGTGAAGCTACATGCCTACCCTTTGCAAGATGAATCCTAGACATATTATAAATCTGATAGAGAAATTAATAAAATTTAGAAAATGCTGGCTGTGAGGTTCGAACTCACGCGCACTTATGTGCAGCAGATCTTAAGTCTGCCCCCTTAACCACTCGGGCAAACCAGCTCGCTGTGTTACATTCTAAACTAACATTTAAATATACTATATTTTATCAAGAGTAATATATCAAACCTCATATGGAACCGACTTGAAGGCTCAAATTATCGCGCACGGTAAACAGATGTTATCAGCTGTACATTATGTAACGTCAATACTTGACAACGCTGGTTTTCCGTTACTTAAGTTGAACTGTGTACATTTCAGGGGCAGGCTTATACGGCCCACGTGGTAGCAGTTACATACTCATTTTCTTTAAAAAAATACCAACACTTAATATATTATATTAAAACTTAAAATTTCTGCACACCCTTCTTATTTTTTTTAACTTTTATGTATATTTATAGTTGAAATCTACGCTCTTTTCTATACAATTTATTTTGTAGTTGAAATTTGTGCTTGGAAACTGTCAATCTATTCCATATTTTCAATTAAAAAATTAATTAAAATAATATATAACATTTAAAAACCATTCATTTCGGCTATTACTAATACTAAAGCTTCTGTTTTACGTTCAAACCCACATACTCCAACCCCATTGCTACTCAATTCTCATTTCTCAATCTTTTGTTTGTGCCTAAACCACCCGCCACGACGTCATTTACCGGCAATTTTCCGGTGAACTTCCTCAATCAAGTCGCCGGTAAGTTGTTGCTCATTTATTTTGGACCCCCATATTTTAATTCCTGGATCCGCCACTGGTATATTTCCAGTTTTATAGGGAAATAACATGCCGTTAATGCAGTCAGGACTCGCCATTGATGGATTTCTTCTGCTATTTATCACTTGTTCTGTTCCGTTGTGCATCTGAATTGAAACAGTACTTGGATGGCTTTGTAAACATTACTTCATTTTTCTGTAATTCATTGATGTACTTTTTCTTTACGGTTCTACGTATTATAGTCATTTTGGAAGGCGAATTGCTTGCATATCGTTGCATGGTTGGTTCAGTCATCTGTATAAACCTGTAGGTTCAGATTCTGCTATGGATTTTAAAATTTTGTTTTTAGATTTTCCTTTAGCATATAGGAAAATGAATGGCATCAAAAACTTGTTTATGCCATAAGGGTAAACTACATAATGAATAAAACCATCAACATGCAACACTTCATTACTCCAAACAGAAGTACATGCAAAAATTTGCCCCAAACAGGGCTCCAAAAGCATAAATCTTTAATTTACTGCCAAAACATGACAATAATCGAAACAGACATAGATCGATAACATTATCTGCGCCTCTCGAAAAAATATAATCTACCATAACCACGAGAGACGTCTCTCGTAAAACTAAGAACGCAGACGAGAGCATTTAAAATCACTTCATTTGCCACCATGCTTGGCCTTCTTATGGGATTCAAGACCAACCACGGAACCAAAGGACCTGTTCAAGGTAATATGCAGGGACTTAGTAAAGCAAATGAACAAAACTCAAACAAAATCAGAAATTGTTTCAAAAGTTGTAGGCAAGTACTTGCTGCAAGATCCGCAAGAGAATTCACCACCAGACTTTGGGCTCTTTCCAGAAGATTTCCCAGCTTGTTTTGATGGGTGTGGTGTTGCGCTGTGACCGCCCTTCTTACCTTCTGGTGATAACAATGGAACAATAAACAGATCATAAAAGAATGAATGATCCAATTCTAGTTAACCATTTCCAAAAATGATGCAGAAACGATAAATGACACTGCAAAGTTTCATATGAACTACGAGAAAGACCTGTCATCTGAGGTGTAGCTGAAGATTTTGGCTTCTTCGCAGAAATGGGGACTGCAGCTTCTGCGGGTCTCTTTTTGCTCAACTCAACCTTGAGAGCAGAAGACATAAAATTACATCTAAAGAATCGGTATCAGGCCAAGATCAAGCAATCAAATATCACTTGGAATTTATGAAACATACCTTCTTAAGTGTCTCCTCAGACTCAGACTCATCCTCATCATCTGAACTTTCATAAATACATAACTATCCAGAATAATGTAAAACTCATCAGATAGACAGGGTAATAATGAACTGAAACGCTGTAAAGTTGCCAAACTAAAGTCATTGTCTATAAAATAAAAATCAATACCAAATTGAATAACCGACAGACCATTCAGAAGAAATAAAATAAGGAAAAACATTCATTGCAAAAATAAATTAAATACCTCAGCTTCATGCTCTAAATCATCAAAATCAGAATCACTATAATCATCAGAATCACCATCATCATATTTCTTGTTATTGCTTGGTTCTGCTATCTTGACAGCTTTTTTTTTTTGCAGCATCATGTTTATAGCATTAGCTTTGGCCATTTTAGCATCAGTCTTAGCTTTTCCTGAAGGGAACAAAATGTATGCCAGTTTAAAATGGGAAGCAATAGAATCTTCAATAAGCTGTACAAATTCCAGTAAACAAGAGAACTAACCATTTTCAGCTGCAACCATGGGAAGCTCCTCGTCATCGTTTTCTTCCTCACTATCTGTATATAAGAATAATATGCATGAGCAATACTTGACCAAACCCATCTGCATCACTACAAGAAATTTTGATTGTTTTTAAAAAATTATTTATCACTAAAAGTACTAAATTTGTCACGATATATTTATTTTGACCAATTTTATTTGTTACCATGTTTGTTAGAACAACCTTGTCATGTAAAGTATATTGTGACAAAATTGTATTGTTACAATTGTATAGTATTTATTGTAACAATGAAATTTCGTTAATATAATTAACTTATCACAATAAACTATTTGTCACAATCAATTAACTATTTTATCACGAGAAGTACATTTTGTCATAACTAACTTATATTTAAACATCAAATATAAAGGGTTTTTGTGACGAAAATACATAAGGCAACAAAAATTATTTTGTCACAGTTGCTATTTTGTCACTAAATGTAAGTTAGAAAGAAAAATATTTGTTAAAATAAAATAATTATTTTATTACAAAAAGTAAATTTCTTCACAATTAACTTAAATTATAACATCAAACAAAAAAGGTTTTCGTGACAAAAAGACATATTACAACAAAATTTATTTTCTCGCTACTTTTATTTCTTCACTAAATATTTTTATAACTTTTTATTGTGACTAAATAATTTGTTACAATTTGTTATTGTGAAAGAATATTATTTGTCACAATTTTTTATAATGAGAAATTAATATTTGTTATAAATTGTTATTTTTATTAATTAAATTTATCGCAATTTTTTATTTTGACAAAATATTATAATGAAATAAATTTGACATAACTTTTTACTTTGATTTAATTTTAATTTAATGTGTTATTGTTACTAAATCATTTTGTTATAATTTATTATTGTGAAAGTATAATTTGTCACAATTTTTATATTGTTTTCCGTAAATGATCTATCATGCGTCCAGGAGTAGCCACAACAATGTCAGGCATCAATCTCAAAGCTGTCTCTTGTGCCTATAAAGATGACATGATATAAAAGAAGACAATGTAATCCTATGAATGCAAATAATTAAACAAACAGTTGACATCAGCTTCCAAAAATAAACAGGATTTTTTTATAAAACCAATCAAACATTTAAGAAAATAGAAAGGGTAATCAATGATTATAGCTCTTTTTACAATAGTGTAGGAAGTTTCAACTGAGTTAAAGAAACAATTAAAAAAAGAGTGCTGAAAGGATCTAACATATAACTTTTTGCCTGTATATAAAATGAGTGCAAATTAAGCCGGCTAAGTAAGGAAATCAATAGGTCAAACCCTTAATGAAAGCCCACCAACAATCAACAACATCGAATATCAGTATACTGAGCAAGTTTCTCTATCAAACTGCGAACCCTACAACAAATGAATGTAGAATAAGGTTTAAACCTCAACGAATTTCCAAAAATACACATGAAACATATTTTTAGTTTTCAACAAACTTGAAGCATAAAAAGATCGAACAAACAGACTTAGAAATATTTCCAATAAACTAGTAAAATGCAAAAACCAGTTCACTGGTTTATGATAACATAATTCCGTTATAAAAATATATATATTAGTTTATTTACACTATGCCAGAACAAAGAAAGAAAAATCTGAATAAATCTGTTTTAGAGAGCTGAAAATGTTCAAAAGATTTTATAGTACTTACTGAACGACCAACTCTCTAGCAGGAGTAAGGATTAGCACTCGTATAGCTGAAACCCTTTTAGGATGGAATAACAGCCTTTCTAGTGTAGGTAAGGCATACGCAGCAGTCTGCATTATGGGAAAATTAAAAGCATTTCAATAAAAATCAAATCTTCAATCGCAAATTAATGGCACAGAAAGAGATGAAGATCAAAAGAAATATACCTTCCCAGAACTAGTAATTGCACTACCACATATATCGCGTCCAGTCAAGGCTAAGGGTATACATGCAGCCTATAGAACAAATTACCCAAAAACTCTTTGATGAAAACTCAATTAATGAAGCGAGAATTATGAAATCAAGTAAAATAAAGACCTGAATAGGGGTAGGTTTGGTGTAACCCAATGTTTCACAAGCTCGAAGCAAAGGACGCGAGAGATTGAGCTCCATGAAAGAATTCGCATGAAAGCAACGGTCATCAACAAGGTATTCTAGTTTTTTTTTCGTGTTCGATATGCTTGTTAAATTATTATTTCGTTCCTAGTTTACAATTTCATTCTTTGTTTTTATGTAAATTCCATAATGTCTAAAAAAATAAATGTAAGTTAGGGATGTAAGGTTACCTTATTGGTGTTCATCGTGGTAATGAGGTCGGCCGAGAGAGGGAAGCATAGTGGGTGTTGATTTGGGGTCGGAGGGCCACTGCGTATGTTGGTCGTTCCATCGCTTGGTTCTCGGTCGAGGAAAGGAATTATAGTGGGTCTTGTTGATGATTAAGGGTTGTTTTCTTGGCGTTCCTTACATCTTGTGAGTTAGTGGCCGGACTAGAAATGGCCACCCATATCCGGTGGCCTAGAGTCAAGGGCTTCGGTTCGTTGGTGAGGGGGTTGTCGCTACGAGTGAAGAGAAGAGGGAGATGGAATGTTAGGGTTGAGTATCGGGCAAATTGAAAATTAAGGGAGGAATAGATTTTATTTTGTTATTTTGGGGAAAATCACGATAAGGCCCCTGTACCTTTAGCGTATTTTGTGTTTCAGTCACCAATTCATGGGATAATTACCTATAAGTCCCCTAACTTTAGGAATCATTTATTAATTAAAATAATTTTTTTGTTGTTATAATTTTTCTATAACAATAACTATAAAACTTTTACTATATAATATTTTTGGCACCAAAAAATAGGGATAAATGTTTATGATAGTATAATTTTTCATAATGATTAAAATATATAACTACAAAAATAATTGATTACAAAAAACTTGAATTTTATTATATTGTGATAATTTTTTCCGTAACAATAACTATAAATTATAATTACAAAAGCTATCAACATAAATTTTTGAAACAAAAAATTGGAGAAAATTATTTATCTCAATATATGTTATCACTATAATTAAAATTTATAACTACAAGTATAATCTGTCACAAAAATGTGAATACCATTATTTTTTGTGACTATTTTTTTGTAATAATTATAAACACTATAGTAACAAAAATTGTTACTATATGATTTTTTGGCACAAAAAATATGGAGGAAAATCTTTATGAGAATATATTTTGTTACTGTATAACTTTTTTGACACTAAAACATAAGAAGAAATGATTATGATAGTATAATTTTTCATAATGATTAAAATATATAAGCACAAAAATATTTTATTAAAAAATATTTGAATTTTATTATTTGATGTGATAATTTTTCTATAACAATAACTATAAATTATAATTATAAAATTGCCAATATAACTTTTGAAACAAAAAGTGGAGAAAAAATAGTTATGACAATATATGCTATCACTACAATTAAAATTTATAACCACGAAAACGTGAATAGCATTATTTTTTGTGACAATATTTTTGTAATAATTATTAATACTTATAGTTACAAAATTTGTCACTATATGACTTTTTGACGCAAAAAAAATATGGAGAGAAATCTTTGTGACAATATATTTTCTCACTATAATTAAAACATATAACGACAAAAACTGTTTTTTTACTAAAAACTTGAATCTCATTATTTGTTGTGATAACTTTTTTGTAACAATAATTATAGTTTATAGTTACAAAACATGTCACTATATGATTTTGTACAAAAAATTGGAGATAATCATTTGTGACTATACATTTTGTCACTATAATTAAAATATATAATTACAAACAAAATTTGTCACAACAAATCTAAATTTCATTATTTGTTGTGACAATTTTTTCTATCATAGTTACTAAAACTTTTAGTTACAAAATTTGTCATTGTATGTCTTTAATTTGGCGCAAAAAAATGGAGGGAAACATTTGTGACAAAAAATCATAATAAAATTTATTTTGTCACCGTATGTTACACATGTTTGCTAATTGTGACAAATTATTATGACGATTTTAAATTTTGTCATAATTATATATCTTTTTTAATTTAATACGATGATTATTTATTTTGTCACCAAAAAACTACTAATAGTGATAAAAATAATTTTAACAAATTTAAATTTATCACAATAGTAGAAATTTCTTGTAGTTCATGTGGCAAAATATATACTGATACTCACCGAATCCAACACCACTGTTGGAAAAAGACAGCATGAAAGTCAAGGAAGCACAACATCGCACAAGCGAAATTCGGTTTCGTGGAAAAAAGTTTGATTATCAGAAAAACATAACAAGTCATAGTAATAAAAGGATATCCTTCCTTTGGAATAAACATTTTGTAACCAATGAAATATACGCTCCCATTCTTGCAGTTGTGAGAGAGCTCAAAGTCTTGCTCGAATATTAAATCGAAGTTGAACTGTGGGCAATTCTGGTGGGAAAGAGTTCCGAAAACGAGTTTCTTCCTGTCAACATTCACATGAGCCGGACGGGCTCCGCTTTGTTCTTTGACTCACCAAGTGATGCCTGCAGCATTGCAGATAAACTTAGAAATGTAAGAACAAAAACAATGATACATAACCATATAAACATCAAGTAAACCGCTTCTAACCTGAGAAAGATGGATGACATGATTGTCACCGGGGTCTGTTTTAATAGACTGCCCGGCTTTAACTTCAATACCTGATAACAACATAAAAGATGCAATAACCCACACTGTAATAACACCTCCAATGTCTTAAACATAAGACAGAAGTACATTATTGCAACCAGGTACCAACGATGACGACCCAGGATTTTATGCCAAAAATTATAGAATTTTAAAGATAAAAACATATTATCAATAGAAATACATAATTATATGAGAAGTATATGATCATTTTCAACAAACTTCCATTCGAAGACAACAAAATTAATAGAATGTAAAATGTATTAACTACCCAACATATGGTGAAACATGTTTCAAGGAACATCTTTTTGAAGAAAAAAATCAACATAAGACGTATCATGCTAGTGTTTATATATATACACAAAAAAACTAACCAACATGGAATCAAGGAGAAACAACATTTTTTTTCTTAAAAAAAGGAACGTAAACATAAAATATAAGAGATAAAAGGGCTAACCCCAGAACTCCATGGATGGATGAAAGAAAAATGAGGGAGGTAAGGTTTCGATGGCGTCGGAGAACCAGGGTCTTCAGAGATGCTAGACAGAAAGAATGAAATGAACGCCTTTAAAGAGCGTGGAAATGGGCAACCATTAAAATGAATTTATAAGCATGTTGCCGCGAGGTTATGTTTATTATTTTTTAGGGTTTTAATTTATTAATGGATAAATTACAAGATTGATCACTGTCGTTTAAGTTTATGTATTTTTTCTCATTGAATTTAATCACTTTCGTTTTATTTTAATTAAGAGTGGTATTGAGAGTTAACGGCCATTAAAATTTTAACGGATTGTCGACGTGACACAATGAATATATAAAATTAGAAAGGGTAAACTACATAAATGATCACTAATATTTGAGTAAGTTTTTATTTTTTCCATTGAAATTTTAAAAATAACAATTTGGTCACTAAAATATTTAATATGTCATTGACTAATGATTTTATATCTAATTTATCTAAAAAACTTTCTAATTTTCAATTTTTCTTCAAACACCCAGTCACCTTTACTATATTCACGTGAACCACACTTCACGTAGTACCAACCCAAGACGACTTGGTGGCATGATAAAATCATTTCCTTTATCGACGCGTATCACGACAAATTAAACACGCTTCAATGTGGGTACCTCAAGGATGTGCTCTAAGCAAATCCTACTATTTCCCTTCCTTGCAAATCAACTGCATCGACGCATCTAAAACCATTATTATCTTTTCACTCTTGAGAAAACCTCTAAAACCATGAAGCCAATGAAATCGCTCCCAAGACAATGATCACGATCATGTAAGCTGTTTTCTATTTATGTTCAGGGCTCAAGATATTGAGACCCTTGAACACGTTGATGATGCCAAGGACAACGATGGCGTATCCAAAGCTGTGGTGGTAAAAGTTCCAGTAGAATCGATACTTGTGATCCTTCTTTGACCTTATGAACAAGGCAAAAATCTAACAAAGAGTCAAAAAGACAAATAATTAGTTGATTGATTCACACAATTGTAAAGATCCAGAACTTGACAAACTAAGAATCAACCTAAGCTTATGGAAAATTCCCATTTTAGTGGTCATCAAAAGGAGTAATTTGGTAAAACTGTTGCACATTGTAGGAATTGAAGAAATATACCTTTGTCGAACCATGTTATAATATTCTGATATAAAAATTAAGGCAAAATGTTTTTGGACTTGATTGAATTTATTCAAAGTTTTTCAATAATAATTCAAAGTCCATTAAACTAGAATTTGAACACAAAATAGTTTTCTGGGTACGTAGTTCTGATACTATTCTTACAATATCGATATTGTTCATGTGATACTGATATCAAAGGTAAGAGTAGTATTGATACTCTCTTGGTAGAATCGATACTACCAGTTGTTTTCCAAATTGTTCAAATTCTATAATGCAAAATTGGTACTGATACTTAAGGGGTACTGATACTACTTTACACAGTGGTATCGATACCATGAACCCTAGTATTGATATTAGTCGAGCCCAATGGTCTTTAACATATAATTTATTTAAATATTACAAAGGTAGTATCGATACTCATTAAAGGAGTACCAATACTCCCCGTTCTGGGCAGTTTTACTTTTGCAAAAAAAATCATCCAAACTGCTAGAAATGACCACAAACTCATTCTAACATATAAAAACAAGTTAGGAAATTTGATGAAGGTTACAACACCTATCCAAGCAATAGAGATCAAGAAAAAGCTCTTTCACTCTTTATTTTCCCTTTTCTCTTGTACATATGTGTTTGAGCTTATTGCAAATCTTTCAATTGTTTTTCTTGTGAACTTAATTCTTGTAAACACCTACCTTTGTGAGGTTTTATTGTTTACATCTTTCAACCTTTGTAAAAGGGGTGGTTATAGTTTAGCCATTAAAAAACTAAGGGTTTTGTAAAGGTTACTCTCGAGCCTAGAAAAAGAAAGAACAAATTAGTGCATTTGTTAGAAAATCCTTAGTGTGGAGCTAAGGTAGTGGATGTAGACTTGGTTTAGAATTCGAACCACTATAAATCAATGTGCAAATTGTCTATATCTTCTTACTCCATACCCAAATTTTTCAAAAGAGCAATTCACCTCATATTGGCACTTTTTTGGTTGATCAATTGAGTTTCATCAATCCTAACAATCTTCATAGTAGCAAGAACACAGAGAGCAATTCAAATGTTTCTTCTATAAGCTGAGTATGTAATCCCTGAGGATTCACTGCCAAGCTTAAAACTAGTTTCCCAACCAACAACTCCTATGGCATAAGCTGATACTTGACAGAAGCATGAAGATAAAACTAGGTTGGACTTGTAGATTCAAATGTTCTTATGTAGCTTGCAATAATTGTCTCGAGTGGAAACAAAATTTTGAAACTCACAACATTTAAAATTCCATGAATCATGAACCAGTAATTTATTATGTAGCGTGTACTTTTTGTTGGATTAAAATCTATAATTATGGGCACATATTTTTAATGTATATTGTTATCATAAAATATGACATAAATTAAGTGACCAATTACGTTATAAAGTCATAAGGTATTAGAAGTGTCATGGAAATAAAAGTGTAAATACTATTAAAGTTGCATTTATAATTCGATGAGGGGCAGAGTTGTAAGTATAGACAATAACTGATTCTTAAATCAACTATATAAAGGGGTTATGATCCTCTAGAAATAAATCATCTCGTATTTTCTCTTATCACCGTTAGAGAGTTTATACTTAAGAGAATTTTATCTTCTTAAAAGATCACAACCAAGACAATTTTCATGATCTTAACCTTCTAGATAATCTCTAACAATGAATTCAGGTAGGTTTCTGCAAATCTAATATTTTTTTATTCTTGACAATTTAATATGATTAGATCCTGATTTGTATTCATAATTATTATGGTTTGGTTCTAATAATTGGTATCAGAGCCTCTTCATGTTGAATCATTGAGAATATTTGGATTAAAATATTGATATTAGAATTTTAGATTTTGATTTGTTTGATAGCAATTATTATATATTTAATTTTAGGGTTTTATGATAATTATGTATTTCAATGATTAGTCGATTAAAACCCTTGTGTTTCTGATAGCTCCGAAAACATTTGCTTCTGATTTCCTTGTAGCTTTATGTATATCCTTATTTAAATGTTAAGAACTTTAGACAATAATTTTTTAAATTTGGTTCATATTTTTTAACTTCTGTCAAGGTTTTATTTATCGTTTATATATAATTAATAATTATTTTTCTCTATAGTTGTTTTATAAGAATCCTGCAATTTCTATTGGTATGATTATAATTCATAGTTATAATCAATTACATATTTTGGATGATGCAATAATTCCCTTTTTTTTATGCGATAACTCTACCCTCACTTTGTGATAATATTGCGTTAACTTTGCGATAATGTTACACCTAGTTTACGTTAACATAGCAAAATTGTTTTTTTCTTATTATTATCATTTTTCGTCATTATATATTGGGTGATAATAATAATGAAAATTAGTGGGAAATGAAAAGAATAAAAATTTGATTTTTAAGTTTTATTTATTTATACGTGATAACCATTGAATATTCAGGTTTCTTGATTTTATGAATAAAAGACTCTAATGATATGGTTATGGAATATATATTCTTTAAAATGTATATTCAATTTGGTTTTAGCTTGTTGTATCATGTTTTGGTTTAATTTGGTGAATCCATGATTAAGAAATTTTTTAGAAATAATCAAAGATTTTTTTTAATTTCTAATAACGTCGTATAGAAAACCTTATTATGAATTACTTCGGAAATCATGACGTGATTAGAAAATCCAGTTTTGGTTTTTTTGACTGTTAAGGATTGTAGAATATATATTTGGCATTGATATATTCGATTCAGTTTAATTAATGATTAATTCATTGGTATGTAATTTAACATTGACTTTTGGTTAAATATCAATTATTTTGAATTCAGTTTGCCTTTGGTAATTTATAAAGTTATAAATTAAATGAATGTTTAATAAATTTTTTCGGAAACAATCAAAATTTGAGTTTTCAATTTTTTGATAGCACCATTTATGAAACCTTATTTTGGGTTATTTTAGATACTGTAGTGTAATAAGAAATTTTAGTTTTGACCTTTGATTGTTATAGAAATATTAAATTTGAATATTGATATTTATTTTGAGACAACTTAATTAAAGCATTAAGTCTTTAAAGTGACCTCTGTGGAAAATATTTTAGTTTTAAAATATGAAGGTTATGTATATGTAACTCAGGATATGTTAGTATTGAATGGTCCAAATGAAGATTAATAGTTGACATAATTGCATGTACAACTTTGGTAATAAACATGTAATGATTATTTGGTTTGATATGTGAGTAATAAATTAGCCCAAAGGAAGATTTTTTTCTCGACATGTTATTGTTATCAATGTTTGGTTACCACACTAGATATCATTTAAGGTGAATATTTTGTCTAAAGATGAAATATTAATGGAGTATCTAATATCTTGGGATGATGTTTAAGTGTATTCAAATTTAATATTATTTTGATTATCTTTTACTTAAAAGGTAAAATTAAGAGAAATTGATTGGTTGATAATATTTATATGGTTTTATTTATATTGTTAATGTAATATATGTATATATTCAATTCGGTTTGATCAAAATTTAAGTTTTAATTTTTGGTTATTAGAATATATATATATTGAGACAAATTAATTCATATTTCAGCTAGGTCTAATAGTTTGGTAGATTAGTTGAAATAAAATGCCGCCAAAGTGACCTCTTTTGTGTAGGCTGGTTTATTCGAAATATCAAGATGATTTTGTGTTTCTTGTAATTCGTGCGTTTATTAATTGATCCAAAAGAAAGTTAATATTTGGTCGGATTTCAAACGACACCTGTGGTAATAATATGTAACAATTATAAGGTATTTTATGTGAGCATTAGACTAGTCCAAAGATTAGTCTATTATTTGACATAGCTTATTATCAATGTTTGATTCCGACAACAAGAGTAGCGTTTACTATTAATATTCTTGTCCAAAGACTTGATATTGATGTAGTGTTTGGTATATTGTGATAGGAATTATCCATTATTTTGAATTTATTTATTTACTTAAGAATATTAATGCGAGCTTCAGTTTTATTTATATTTTGTTTTATATTCAGCTAATTATTTATTTATTGCTATCATTATATCTTCTATTATACATTTTATGTTCATGCTTAGGAAAATGAATCTCAAGGAATGAAAAAAATACAATTGCATAATGTTTTTTGGTTGTATGAACATAGACTTTACACTAAGGAAATAACAATTTGCACCTCTTATAGGGGATAACATCCTTAATTGGTATAACATGTTTTGAGAGGTGAAATTTGTTCAAATTGCATGAGTCTAGTGGTCATGATGTAACAACACTTTTGAAACCTTTAGGGGCACATAATCTGAAAATATTACTTATGTCAATGTTTTCCTTGACGAAATTGAGAAATGTTTTCCTAAAAACAATAAGGTTTGCATGACATCATTTTTTACTTCTTTGATATCTATAAAGTATAAGGGTCAAGGAAATATGGGGAGTACATTATGGAAATGTTTCATATTACTTCAAGTCTTAAGGCACTTAAGATTGAGTTTTTTTGAAGAATTATTTGTTCTTGTGATTTCAATATCTCTTCCTCTAGAGTTAATCAACTGAAAGGGAGAAATGAACTCTAAATAAACTTATTTTTCATTGTGTGCAAGAGGAAGAAAGGTTGAAGCATAACAAGTTTGAAAGTACTCATTTGAAAAGTGCATATAAAGATAAGGGCAAAAGTAAAATCAGAATGTAGTTGTTAAGGGTCCAACTCAAAAGAGATAACAATATGTTATAAAAGGTTATTCTCCTTTTTAGATAAGTTCAGACATATGAGGAGAAATTAAATTATAAAACAGTAAGCAACTACTTTGGTTATTCTGAGCGACCTAGTGGTTATAAATTTTATGGTCTCATAATTAGGAATATTTTTAAGATGAAATCTATAACATTATTTTTTAGGATGTTGAGTTTGGAGGGAGAAATAAGGTTTAAGGAATTGCTTTTGAGGGGGAATTGAATTATAACTCAATTCCTATTATCTCTTTTGATGATATTCATGTGTTCATACATGTCGTTAATCAAGAAGTGAATCTAGAACCTCAATAAGATAATATTCAACAACTCTCCATTCAACATTAGAAATTGTTACAGAATAACAAACTCAACAACCTTATAGAAGAAGTGTCATTTTGAAGATCCACAAGACGAGAGAAATATCATTTTAGATTATTACGTTTCTAAAAAAAATAAGGCTGACAGTGGAATGATGGAAGATGGTCAAATCAACTTTCGTCATGTTATAAAAGTTTTGACTCTCAAAAGTGGATTAATGTTATGTAAGAAGAGTATCAGATTTATATAAGATAATAAAGTTTAATAGCTTGTCTCATTACCTGAAGATGCAAAGATGCTTGGTTGCAAATAGATATTTAAAACCAAGATAGATGCAAAAGGTGATGTTGACCGGTATAAGGCATATCTTGTATCTAAATGATACACTCAAAAAGAATGTATTAATTTTGTAGAGACTTTCTTTTTGGCTTCATTTAAAGACTATTCCAAGATAATCATGATACTTGTTGCTCATATTTGGTCTTGAGTTACATAAGTTGGATTTCAAAATTGTGTTTATCAATGGTAACATTGATGAGATGGTTTATACAGTGCAATTAGAAAATTATGTCTAACGATACAAAATTAATGATATGCAAATAAGGAAATCCATTTATGTCTATAAGTATAACTTCCGTTAATTGTAAAATAAATTCATCAAGTGATTATCTCGTTTGGTTTTGAGATAAATTTGGTTGACTATTGCATATACTACAAGTTCAGTGGGGGTAAACTAACTAATACTCCTTATTGTTAAAGAAAAAAAGCTTAGTTTTGATTGGTTCCCTAAGAATAATTTTGAAACTAAGGAAATGCAAAAAGGCTCCTTATACTTCATAAATAAATGAAGAGTTTAAAATATACTCATGTTTGTACGCATTCAGTCGTAGCATATCATTTTGGGATATTAAGAAAATATTTAAGCAATTTGGGTATGGGTCGTTGGATAGCTGCCAAATTGATTTATACAATACATTTAAGAACAAAAATATTACATGCTCACATATCATAGGTCTAGTAAGTAAGATGTCATTAAGTTTATGGACTCTGAATTATTGAAATATGGATGCAAAATTTTGTCAGATGAACTGCTAATTATAGATTGATAAGAAAAACCACTTGAGTTATTTTGTGACAACAAAATTGCAATCCTTTATTCTTCATACAACAGAAACATCTTAAACATCTTAAATTCTAATCAATAGACATTATGTTTCTGATTATTAAAGAAAATACAGAGTTGTTTATGTGTTTATAGAGCATATATATGCAAACTCATTATTGCGTGCTTATTAAGGAGATATCACCCTAGATCTTTCATGAGCACACTACTCATGTGGGTGTAATATCATTTAAGGATATTCAGTTTTAGTGGGAGTTTGTAATTTAAATGCTCGTTGGTTATAAACACAATTTCAATTACTTCAGTTTGAGGATATTTATTTTAAGGTTATTTTATACAAAAATAAAGTTTGTTTTTGGTTTATCCACACTCTGATTTTGGTAAAATTTGATCTCTCTAAAGAGGACCAGATAGAAATAGACATGTACGGTTCACATTGCATGTAATTTCCATGCTAAGCTCCATGATTGATATATGACATTTGATTGTGTTTGTATATGTGACCATTGATGGATCTAGTCATGATTGATATGGAAAAGACCACTTTGATTCTATATGGATATAGTTGATGAACGATATTGTTATAGAATACCTATTGCATGATAAAAAAATTGAGCTCATAAGGTTATACATTTATCAGGAAACATATGTTGCCCAAGTGAGAGATTGTTGGAATAAAATCCATAATTATAGACACATATTTTTAATGTATATTGTTATCATAAAATATGACATAAATTAAGTGACCAATTATGTTATAAAATCATAAGGTATTAGAAGTGTCATGGAAATAAAAGTGTATATACTATTAAAGTTGTATTTATAATTTGATGAGGGGAAAATTTATAAGTACAAACAATAATTGATTCTTAAATCAGCTATATAAAGGGGTTATGGTCCCCAAGAAATAGGTCATCTCATATTTTCTTTTATCCCCGTCAGAGAGTTTATACTTAAGAGAATTCTATCTTCTTGGAAGATTACAACCAAGACAATATTCAAGATCTCAAACTTCTAGTTAATCTCCAACAATGGATTCAGGTATGCTTCCTTGTTGAAAACATTTTGATATTTTGATATAATAAATTAAGTTAAATGAATTTTAAGATTTTCCAAATGATTTTCTAAGTATATTCGATAGAATTATTTGAATATCAAAACATTACTCCAAATCTTTCAAAGATCATTTTTAATCCTTACTCAAAGTGTAAAATTAAGTTTTAATCTTAAAACAATTTCAAAATAATTTTACAAAGTATTTCGAACCATTTCAAAGCCAAAAATTCCAGATTGCTCATAGGGAACCGATTCCCCCCCAAGGGGGTACCGATTCCCCCCTGAATGGTTTGGCTCCGAGATTTCCAGAATGCTCGGAGGGAACCGATTCCCCCATAGGGGGTACCGATTCCCCCTGTTCAACGGTCGAAATATTTGAATTTTACACTTAGGGAACCGATTCCCCATAGGGGGTACCGATTCCCCCATGCTCCAAACTGTTTTATTAATTGTTTTCACACTAAAACGGCTATATGATCTTCACTAATCATCTCCAACGTTCAGAGGAGATTCAAGGTGTATTTAAACAAGTTCTGAAGTCCTTGATCAACAAGAAATCATAGAGAAACAAGAGAGAAAGCATCAAACACCAAGTTTGTGCAAATCAAGCCAATTTTCCTTTCAATATTCATTTTGCTTTCAAGAACACCATTTGTGCTCATTTGTAATTATCTTTGAGTGTTCTTTTCTTGTTCTAGAATTGTGCAAACATCTTACCTTGTGAGGTTTTCTTGTAAGTTTGCAAATTTGTAATCTTCTCTTTGGGAAAAAGAGTGTTCTCAAGAGTTGGGGTATACTCTTGAGGGATTTTGTAAGGTTATCTCTTTTGCCTCAAAAGAAAGAACAAATTAGTGAATTTGTTGGAAAATCCTTAGTGTGGATAGCTAAGGTAGTGGACGTAGACTTTGTTTGAGAAAGTCGAACCACTGTAAATCGCTGTGGAATTACTTTCAATTTTTCTGCAAAAGCTTCCACGAAATTTTTAATTGCCAATTTACCCCCCTCTTGGCCGATTCCGTCGATCGATTAACTCAACAATTGGCATCAGTGCCTAACTCATTTGAAGGTTTAATCGCCTCTTGATTCGATCTAGGAAGAGTTAAATCGATAAAGATGGCGTCCACTTCCGGTTCATTCTCCATGGAAGAATCCAGACCAATTGACGTGCCTCCACACTTCAATGGAACAAATTATCGTCATTGGAAGAGGTGTATGATGATATTCATCAAAGCATTTGATATGGAAGCTTGGATGATAATCAAGAAAGGATATTCATCTCCTACTAAGAAGGCAAAGAAGTGGAGTATTCAAGAACGGAATGAAGCTCAACAAAACTCAAAGGCTATGCACATGTTGTGTTGTGCAATTGATCCTAATGTATATAAAGGAGTTTCTTCTTGTTCAAGTGCCAAGAAAATGTGGGATAAGCTTGAGGAGATCTATAGAGACAAGGAAGAAGAAGAACCAATAAAAGTGATGTCTCTATTAGCTCTCACAGAGCCAAAGGTATCTTCTAACTCAAATATATCAAATTCAAAATCTTTTAATGAGTTACAAGATGCTTATGATAAATTATTTTCGGAGTTTGAGACCATGAACTCCAAATACAATAAATTGATTTCTAAATTTATTGCTAAAAATGATCTTCTTTTGAAAGCTAAAACAGACTTGGAAAATCAAAATGAAATGTTGAGAAAGGAGTTAGAGCTTTCAAAAATAAAATCTGAAAACTTTGAAAAAGAAATTTTCAAATTAAACAAACTTCTTCTAGAAATGAAAATGGATTTTGAAAATCAAAATGAAATCTTGAAGAAGGATTTAGAACTCTCAAAAATGAAATTTGAAAGTATTGAAAAAGAAAATTTCAATTTAAAAGATAAACTTGAATGTTTAACTAAAGAAAAAGAGATCATTCTAAATAATTCATCTAGTTCAATAATGACAATATGCTCACATTGTCATTATCATGGTCATAAGGAACATACTTGTCCTTTAAAGAAAGGAAAACGATTTAAAATTAGACAAGTATGGATTCCAAAAAGAACAAGAGGCATTGAAACTAATGTTCAAGGATCCAAAGCAATTTGGATACCAAAATCTACTTAAATGTCTCTTGTAGGTGTGTGGGAGCAATGGTGATGAAGTTGATGATATTCAAGATGCTCTAGCCACACATGAAAAAGTAATGGGTAACCTCTAAACTTAATTTTTTTTATTTTATTTGGTTGCTCATTTATTCTATGCATGCATAAGGTTTTAAATGTTAAATAATTCTAAATGATTATGTTTTGTCTCATGTATGTTGAAAAATATTGTATGATGAACATGGTAATTTTTGGTAAATTGTTTTTTAAACTCTAGTTCATCATATTAATTTTTGGTCAAAATTGATTTTAAAATGTAATTGATATCTCTTTAATAATTGATATTTTTTTCAAGAACTTTGGTTTTGCAAAATTTTGATCTGAAATTTTTAATGTTTATGCATAGATTTTTGTTAAAATATTATAAAGTTTTAATGCATAACATTTTCAAAAACTTTATGCATGTGCTCTTACTCTCTATAATCAACATTGCATAATATTTTATATGTGAATGGGTTAAAAGCATAATCTTTTAAAAAATTTTTGATAAAAGATACAATGTTTTATTTTAAATGATTACAAAATTGATTGACATTGCATCTACTTTCGATTATGCTTATTGGTCATAAAATAGGGATATCTACATGGTGCATTTAGATTCTATTGATATGACTAATTTGTGCCTAGTTACTAAGGATGAACATGATAGTTGGTTATGGCATAGGAGACTAGGACATGCTAGTATGAGTGTTTTGCAACGGTTAATTCAAGGTGATTTAGTTCGAGGGTTGCCTAAGCTTAAATTTGATAATGATAAAATCTGTGATGCTTGTGCTAAAGGAAAACAAAAGCGAGTTTCTTTTAAATCCATTAATGATGTATCAACTAGTAGAGTTTTACAATTGATCCATTTAGATCTTTTTGGGCCAACTAGAACTACTAGCTTGGGTGGAAAACAATATGCATTTGTCTTGGTAGATGACTATTCTAGATATACTTGGGTTCTACTTTTAAATACTAAATATGAAGCATTAGAACAATTCATCACGTTTTCAAAAATAATCCAAAATGAAAAAGGTTACTCTATCACTAGTGTTAGAAGTGATCATGGAACTGAATTTGAAAATCTTGGATTTATTGAGTTTTGTAATTCTAATGGTATTAGCCATAATTTTTCAGCACCTAGAACCCCTCAACAAAATGGAGTTGTTGAGAGGAAAAATTGAACTTTAGAAGAAATGGCTAGAACCATGCTTTGTGAAAATAATTTGCCAAAATATTTTTGGGCGGAAGCCACAAATACCGCTTGTTATGTTGTAAATCGAGTAATGATTAGGCCAATTTTAAAGAAAACTCCATATGAAATTCTCAAAAATAAAAAGCCTAACATTAGCTATTTTCATCCTTTTGGATGTAAATGTTTTGTTTTAAACAAAGGTAAAGAAAACCTTGGCAAATTTGATGCTAAAAGTGATGAAGGAATTTTTCTGGGTTATTCCTTAAATTCTAAAGCTTATCGTGTATTTAATAAAAGAACTTTAGTTGTAGAAGAGTCTATACATGTTGTTTTCGATGATAATCCCCTTCCGAGGAAGGATTCTTGTGTGAATGATGATGTAGGTGTTATAAATACAAATGACGTTAGACATGACGTTGGAGAACCATCATCAAAGGAAGAAACGAAAAATGAGGAAACTCATGATCCTCTTGAGAATCCAACCATTGAAGAAAGGGAAGTATCTTATCCAAGAGAGTACAACTATGTCAAGGATGGTGAAATTATAGGTGATCCATCAAAAGGGGTAACAACTCGATCTTCTCTTAGAAATATTTGTAATTATGTTGTATTTATCTCATGAATAGAGCCTAAGAATATTAAAGAAGCATTAAATGATGAACATTGGATTATGGCTATGCAAGAAGAGTTAAATCAATTTGAGAGAAGTAAAGTATGGACATTAGTTGAAAGGCCTAGTAATAAATCTACTGTAGGTACTAGATGGGTATTTAGGAATAAGCTTGATGAGAGTGGTAATATAGTGAGAAACAAGGCTAGACTTGTTGCTCAAGGGTATACTCAAGAAGAGGGCATAGACTATGATGAAACATACGCTCCCGTAGCTAGGATGGAAGCAATTAGAATGTTATTAGCATTTGCATATTTCAATGAATTTAAATTATATCAAATGGATGTTAAAAGTGCATTTTTAAATGGTTTTATAAAAGAAGAAGTGTATGTGGAACAACCTCCAGGTTTTGAAGATTCAAATTTTCCGGATCATGTTTTAAAATTGACAAAAGCTCTTTATGGTTTAAAGAAAGCTCCTAGAGCTTGGTATGAAAGATTGTCAAATTTTTTAATTGAAAAAGGTTTTTCAAAAGGGAAGGTTGACACTACATTATTTTTGAAGCATAAAGGTAAAGATTTATTATTAGTTCAAATTTATGTTGATGATATAATATTTGGTTCTACTAATGATGTTCTTTGCCAAGAATTTTCTAAGCTAATGCAAAGTGAGTTTGAGATGAGCATGATGGGGGAGCTCTCATTTTTCTTGGGACTCCAAATCAAGCAAAGAAAAGATGACATCTTCATCAATCAAGCCAAGTACGTCAAAGATATGCTCAAGAAGTTTGGACTGGAAAATGGGAAACCTCATGACACTCCAATGAGCTCTTCAACAAAGCTTGACTTAGATGAAGGAGGTAAATGTGTAGATGTCAAATTATATAGGTCAATAATTGGATCTCTACTTTATCTAACTGCAAGTAGACCGTATATTATGTTTAGTGTTTGCTTATGTGCTAGATTTCAATCATGTCCTAAGGAATCACATTTACTAGCTGTTAAGAGAATCTTTAGATACCTTAAAAACACTCCTAGTCTAGGACTTTGGTATCCTAGAGACTCTAGCTTTAGCTTGCATGCTTTTTCTGATGCGGATTATGGAGGATGCAAATTAGATAGGAAAAACACTTCCGGTACTTGCCAATTCCTTGGAAATATGCTAATTTCTTGGTTTTCAAAGAAACAAAATTGTGTTGCATTATCTACCACTGAAGCCGAATACATTTCAGCTGGTAGTTGCTGTGCACAAGTTTTATGGATGAAACAACAACTTTTTGATTATGGAATTGAAGTAGGTACCATTCCTATCAAGTGTGACAATACTAGTGCTATTTGTCTCACTAAAAATCCCATCCAACACTCTAGAACTAAGCACATTGAAATAAGACATCACTTCATTAGAGACCATCTCACTAAGGAAGATTTAGTTCTAGAATTTGTTGATACTTTGCACCAATTAGCGGATATCTTTACAAAAACCTTTAGACAAGGAACGATTTTGGACACTTAGGAGAGAATTAGGTTTGACCAATCTATCTTCACTGAGTGTTTAAAATAATTTTAGCACTTTTTATAATAAATGAAAAATGCTTATAATAATAATTTTTTATTGCATTCATTGCTATTAGTTAAGGGGAGTTTATGATTCTTGATAAAAAATTAATTTTATGTTCAAATATCGTTTAAAGATTAATTGAATTGTTTGAACATGATTAATTTTTAATATATGAGTTGCCAATACCACTAAAGAAAATTAATTTAGCATTTTGAGTGTTTAAAATCGGATTTTAGTATTTTTGTGCAGAGGGAATCGATCCCCCCATGAGGGAACCGATTCCTCCTTTGAAGGGGACCGATTCCCCCCACAGGGGAATCGATACCCCCTGGGGTTCTGGTTAAACACGGGCAGAACCCTTATTTTTATTCAAAACCCTTTTCTTCCTTCACGCCGTTTCTTACCTCTACTCTCTCAAATCTCCATTCTTGCCTCAAATCAACGTTTTTAATTGGAATTAACTTCAAATATCATTCTCTAAACCTGTTGGAATCATCAAAAAAAAATGTGCAAACTTCATCTAATCTCACTCAAATCCGAAATCCTTCAAGATATTTTTCCAAAACTTCTATTTCATCAATTTATAAACATAGAACTAGTTTTAATTAGTTCTAGGATGAACTTTAGATCGAGCATTAATTGTGTTTTGATTGAATTATGTTGTTGTTATGAAAACTATATTGTTTCTCAAAACCGTATTTTTTAAAAAGTTTTCAAAAACTTTGCCCATTAGGATTGATTTAGAGAACCTTGAAATATTGAGGACTCAATTGAGTTTTGGGATTGATTGAATTACATACATGTTTTTTTTTTAAATTTGCAGGTTACATATTCTATTCCGATTCTTAAACCATGTCAAATCCTAAACGACCTAGGACATTGTCTAGTCGCTCAAGTCAAAACCGACCTCTTATTCCTCCACCCAATCCAAATAACCCAAATATGATCATTATGAACTCTTGTTTCAACGTACCTGGTTATGGACAAGATCTATACCATATGTACCATACTTGTTTTGAGTCATATAAAATCTGGGAAGAGTGTATCCCTTCGATCCAAGCTATAGAAGATATGGACTTCCAATATCTTCCTACTCTTAAATCCTAAAAGTTTTATAAACTCTTTTAACTCAAACCTTTGGTTTATCATCAATTAGTCCGTATTTTTCTATTCCAATGTGATATGTGTCCAAAACGAGCTCCGATATGAAACTATAGGAATTTGATCCTATCTTTTAGGACAATTCATTTTTATTGACTCCGGCACAATCGCTACCCATTTTGGACTAGATACCTCAGGTTTAATGAAAAAGGGACTGTGGATTCACCCTATAAGTCTAAGGATAGTGAGAGTACCCTAAGAACTCATCGTGATAGATTCATTCATTATTTGATCTCTTGGTGGTTTAGACCATCCGGAGGTAGGTACTCCTCCCTTAGGAACATAGATATATGGTGGATATATTGTATCCAACAAAAAAAGAAGATTTATCTGCCACAGATCATTTTTAGTGAGTTTCCATAAACATTGTTCCTTCCAAGAATATAGAAATCTTGGTTTATGGTTGTCTCCTTAGTAATTTGTTTATCAAACTCGGTCTTTGGGTCAATGGGTTTATCGTCCCGAACTCAGGACTTTTAATTGTGAAACATTTTGATGTTCATGGATTGTTTTATTTTGCGTGTTTGAATTTGTTGG
The DNA here is from genome assembly GCF_006381635.1 of Hibiscus syriacus. NCBI lineage: Eukaryota > Viridiplantae > Streptophyta > Magnoliopsida > Malvales > Malvaceae > Hibiscus > Hibiscus syriacus. Next base: position 93,989 of record NW_024062896.1, read on the forward strand.
ATAAATGAATATTTGAACTTATATGCTTATATATTTGGTTTGATTTTCACTTTCATTTTAATCTTAATGTTTATTTTTGCATCATTTACATATTAGTTGCATTATGACCAATTTTTGTCATTTCACATTAATTATGAATATTGATTATGAAACTAATGGCTAACGTTTCTCTTGCTTGTGATCTTAGCAGCTTATATTATATATAATCAATTGGCTAACTGATTTCAAAACCTTGTTTAAATTCTTTAAAATGTCTTTTTGATTTAACAAAAAGGGGGAGAAGTGTTAAAGCGTTTTTAAATGATAAATGGGAGAAGTGTTAAAGTGTTTTTAAATGATAAATGGGAGAAGTGTTAAAGTAAGGGGGAGTAATTTCAAAACTTGATTTCAAAATCTTAAAATTACTAAAATGTTTTTGTTATATCAAAAAGGGGGAGATTGTTGAAAACATTTTGATATTTCGATATAACAAATTAAGTTAAATGAATTTTAAGATTTTCCAAATGATTTTCTAAGTATATTCGATAGAATTATTCGAATATCAAAACATTACTCCAAATCTTTCAAAGATCATTTTTAATCCTTACTCAAAGTGTAAAATTAAGTTTTAATCTTAAAACAATTTCAAAATAATTTTACAAAGTATTTCGAACCATTTCAAAGCCAAAAATTCCAGATTGCTCATAGGGAACCGATTCCCCCCCAAGGGGGTACCGATTCCCCCCTGAATGGTTTGGCTCCGAGATTTCCAGAATGCTCGGAGGGAACCGATTCCCCCATAGGGGGTACCGATTCCCCCTGTTCAACGGTCAAAATATTTGAATTTTACACTTAGGGAACCGATTCCCCATAGGGGGTACCGATTCCCCCCACGCTCCAAACTGTTTTATTAATTGTTTTCACACTAAAACGGCTATATGATCTTCACTAATCATCTCCAACGTTCAGAAGAGATTCAAGGTGTATTTAATCAAGTTCTGAAGCCCTTGATCAACAAGAAATCATAGAGAAACAATAGAGAAAGCATCAAACACCAAGTTTGTGCAAATCAAGCCAATTTTCCTTTCAATATTCATTTTGCTTTCAAGAACACCATTTGTGCTCATTTGTAATTATCTTTGAGTGTTCTTTTCTTGTTCTAGAATTGTGCAAACATCTTACCTTGTGAGGTTTTCTTGTAAGTTTGCAAATTTGTAATCTTCTCTTTGGGAAAAAGAGTGTTCTCAAGAGTTGGGGTATACTCTTAAGGGATTTTGTAAGGTTATCTCTTTGGCCTCAAAAGAAAGAACAAATTAGTGAATTTGTTGGAAAATCCTTAGTGTGGATAGTTAAGGTAGTGGACGTAGACTTTGTTTGAGAAAGTCGAACCACTGTAAATCGCTGTGCAATTACTTTCAATTTTTCTGCAAAAGCTTCCACGAAATTTTTAATTGCCAATTCACCCCCCTCTTGGCCGATTCCGTCGATCGATTAACTCAACATTCCTCAAATCTAGTATTTTTATTCTTGATTATTTGAAATGATTAGGTCCTGGTTTGTATTCATAATTATTATGGTTTGGTTCTAACACCTTTTGTTGCAATAGGCATCGACAAAGGGAATGATTTTATTGTGCAACCAACAAGCCACCTTGGGTTGGTGTTGTTAAAGAGTGATTCAAGTGAATATAATGGAGATGGCGAGGTGTTTGAAAAAATTGAAAATTAGAAAACTTTTGGATAAGTTAGATATAAAATTATTTTTCAATGACCTATTAAATGTTTTAGTGACCAATTTGTTGCTTTTGAAACTTCAGTGGGGAAAGCAAAAACTTACTCATACATTACCAACCATTTGTGTAGCTTATCCTTTCTAATTTTATATATGCATTGTGCCAAGTCATCAATTCGTTAAAGGTCTTACGGCAGTTAATTCTCAATGACCATATCTTAATTAAAACAAAATGAAAGTGACCAAATATTATGATTTTTGAATTCAATGAGAAAAAATAATCAGTTTACCCTTCATTAAATTATCAGTTTTCAATTTTAAGAGTTTGTTTGCGGAAAGCTATTTTGGACTGGACAAGTTGTGTTGGGCCTAAAACTATTTTAACCATTTCTGACGAAATCTTTTAGGTTAGGAAAAAAATAACCCAATGTTTCAATATTATTGAAAACCTAAAAAAACATCATTATACACACTTAGTAGTTAAAATGAGTGTTATTTTCTTTTAAAATTTTGAATTTAAATAATTATATTTATGGTGTATACATTATCAATAACTAAGATAATTTATAAATAGATACTACAAACTATTCAAAAGATAAGATTAGGCCTCATTCCTCATATTATATATATAACTTAATCTTGAATTTTTTAGGGAAAAACAATTAAGTTTCTTTTCTGTTTTCAATTGATAACTATAAATATTACTTTGATTTTAATAAAAATATAAATTTATTTAAAAGAATAAAATTAAAAATATTGAAGAGAATATTAAAATATTAAATTTGGGCATGAATTAAGGGACCACGATGGTAAAAGAATTGTTGTTATTTATTGAGGTATCGAGTTTGAACACCATGAATGCCAGAGTGTGAGCATTCAATATCAAATGATTGAGAGTTATTTTTTGAACTGATACTACCTTGTACTTACCCTAGATTAATTAAAAAAATAAATTTGGGATATATCTCTATAATAAATCTTTGTAGGTTTAATTTATTTCTTTTAATAGTATTATTCTAAATATTTAAATCTAATTCTCCTTTAATATATATATATATATATATATATATATATATATATATATATATATTATCATTATACAATAGTTATTGATATTCAATATATATAATGGAAAAATCATGATTTCTGCAAATATTATTTTTTCTTTATAAAATTTCATTTATTATATGGCAAGCACTTGAGAGTAAAAGATGATGAGTGAGGTATAGTTAAAAAACAAAACCAAAACCCGGATAGTGTTGCTATAAACAAAACTTAGAAAGCATCCCTTATAAACAAGATATTTTTAAGGATGTGTTTGTAAATTATAATATAATTTTTATCGTATTAAATGTAATTATAATGTATATTAATTGTTGTAAATATATTTAGTTGATAAAACATAATTATACTATAATTCATTATCTCAAACATGATATATAATATTAATTATAAAAAATTAAAGAATATAACTATATATGTGTTTATATCAATGTTCTCTCTCATAAAAATTGAATACCATAATTGACATCTTCAATTACAACTAATTTAATGTAATCTATAAAGTATAAAAATTATATTATAATTATATTTCATCATAAGTCTCATCTATCTATTTTAATTTTTTATTTAAAAATATATATTTGATCTATTTATTGCACATATATCCAAACATAAGAATTTAATATTCTGTAGCTTGGAAAATTGCAGTAGTGGTGGTTTCCTCTCGTCACATAGACAATTGATTTATATTTTGCATCAAATATCTTTGTTTTTTTAATTCTTTGATTATGTTTGCCCCATCACATGCGCATGGCTAAACTTTGATGGGAAACATTAAATTAACAGAGATTGAAAGGTATATGCTCTGTAACAATTATTTAAGAAAACTTTACTTTAGATACGCATTTCATGCAACTCAACTAAACTTTCCCACGGTTTTAGTAGGCAAAGATGAGGTTTTTGCGGTCCAGAATATTGAAAAGCTTTAGATTTTAAACAACAAACATATAATACCTCTGTTCCCACTGTTCATTCATTAGAATGGTTAATGGTCGGTTCGGCTGGGTGTGACGATCAGTTTTTTTTTTTTTTATAGTTGTTTCTTTGTTTATATCTAGGTTCAGTCGGTATCAGATATTGCTCTTAAAGTCTATTTTATTTTTTGAATGTAATATTAAAATGTTATTTTATAACTAAAATAAACATATTTAATTCACATGCTTTATTTAATAGTATTTTTGTTTGTTATGACATGATATGAGACAAGCATAACAAAATCAAGCATTGTATCTTATTGTGTTTGTTTATGACATGATATGAGATAAACATATTTAATTCCCATGCTTTATTTATTAGTATTTTTGTATCTCGTTTTTGTGTATACTTTACTTTTCAATGAAATGTTTTTTCCCTAAATAAAAATTGAGAAAATTAAATTAAATTAAATTTTACTCTTAAGAATCCTCCTCGAAAAGCGGTAAACAAGGTAGTTGAAACCTGGGAACGTGTAATTTTGTCATATAGTTACTTCACTTAGAATAGCCGATCCGACGTCGTCTCAAGCCTTACCTTGGAAGGAACACCAATGGGCAAGTTGTACATCAATTTTTAGATATATATTCAGACACCCAACCACCTCTTTGCCTTTACAGTTTTCCCTTTTTTCTCAATCATTTCTTTTTCTTCTTCAACATATTATCACTTTTAATGAATTAAAATTATTAATTACTATATTTCCTTGCTTAATATTGCAGTAAGCTCTTGAATAATATTACGGAAATTAATATCCGAATGTATTTCTTAATTTATAAATAGATATAAAACAAATTTCAATTATGTTACGATAAATATATATTAGGTGCATATTAAATTTTGAGAGTGTCTTCTTCAAAGATTGAATTATCCTATAAATATTAAGTTAAGCACCATGCTTATATTCAACGAATTAATAAATGCACAGAAAGCTTTGTACATTTTTATAAATAATTAAACAAAAGAGAGATTATGATTAATAATTAAACACTCTCTTTCCTTCCCTGACAATTTCAAAATAAACCCCTATATGCAAATTTGCATGCTTCATAAATCTGAACTATTTTAAATTATTGTTTTCTTTTTTACAAAAAGCAATAGTACCCCTAAAGAAAATACTTTAAAACATGAATTTGAGCCAAGTTATCGAGCTCTTTGTAACGTTTTCGGCTTCATTGGAGCACGACGCCGTTTTCTTCTCACGGTCCTTCAACGCCGCCGTTTTTGTGCAAAGGAAGAAATTTCTCGATCCCAACTCCATCAGCTTCTCTTCTCTTTCCAAACCTGCGGCCAACCCCACGAAAAATATTGGCCATCAATCAGAGCCGTACGTTATCCTAAAACATACAGTCAACTAATCTAACGGTTAAGAATTCTTGAGAGATCGTTTTTTTTTCTTACTTTCTAAGCTGAATTGAGAATAATGGAGATCGAAAAGGGCGGCGTCCGATGGCGGTAAGATTGGCCGACGACCTTCCTTCGAGTACTGCTTGACGGAAGCGGCTATCAGGTCTCCGACGCTGTTTTCCGGGGAAATCAACACTTGCACGGCTCCGAGGCTGCCTTGAATCGTCACGTTGAATAGCAGCTTCGTCCACTTCGGTCTTACATCGGAGGAGGTCGTAGTAGCCTTCTCTTGAAGTAGCTCGGGCAGCGTCTTCGGCCGCCTCAGCTCCGCCGGTGCCATCGTCGGAATTCTCCCGTGAAACGACGACGCCTTTTCAGATAACCTTCCCCTCCGACTCCTCTCTGATTCCTTCCGCTTATTATTTGAATTCGACATCGAATCGAACTTATCGACGGTAGAATATTATGCAATAATTCAAAAAACAAAAACAAGAAATTTTTTTTGGTGTTGTTTTCTTTGGGTTGGCAAGTAGACAAACGATTACCTCAATCGCCGGAGACGGTAATACCTGAACTGAGGGAAACCGAGGGCGGAATCCGTGCGACGGCTCTCGGGTTTCCGATCACAGTAAGCTATCATCAACTGAATAGTATAACCGTAAATAAACAAAGAACACAAGGGCAAACAGAAAAGCTAAGACAGCAATAAGATAGGATGCACGCTGCCTTAAGTGGCCAACCCTCACAAGTCACAACCTATTTATATTGGGATGGAAAATGACGAGAAAGAGAGAGAGAATTGGCTATAATGAAATCATTGAATCTCTTTCTCCCTGGGGTAACCGGCTACATCCGGTGAGGAAATAAAGTGTTGGTCAATTTTTGTATTAGATTCTTGTACTATGTGATTTTGATGATTTTTTATTAAATCAAGATAATAACATTATAGTATATATTTAAAGATAATTTTAAATTATTTAATATTGAACGTTTATATTTTTAATATTTATGGTGTTTGAATCTTAAATCTTAAAGAATAACAATTCGTTATGTGATTTTGATGAATTTAGTTTCTATTATAATTTTTTTTAGACTTTTTACTTTTTTTAACTGTATTTTTTAGTTTAATTGCTATTTTTTCATTTGTTTTATTAAATAATTTGATGAAATTTTATAAAAAATTATTAGATATTAATTCAAATTTTAATTAATAATTAAGTTATATTTTATTGCATTTTCTAAAATTTTTAGGGTTTATGTGATCTCTACATTTATAACGAGTTATTATTTTTTATCCGTATAAATAGATAAGATAAAATTATATTAAATATTACATTTTACATGTATCTTATTATTTTGTTAATTTTGCTCAATTATTTTGTGTTCCTAAATTACTAACAGAAACGCGTAATATAGCTTATCATGCACACTTTAACATTTTTTAAAATTAAAACTTTTTTTTTTTGCACATTTAAAAGAGGTAAAAAAAATATGATCATTGATAAAAGGAAATAAAAGTCTAAATTTGTTAAAAACGTATAGTATAGGGACTTTGTATAGAGTTTGACCTAAAGCAATATCCTTTCCCGCGAGTTAATAAGAAGTTGACCGGTAACTGCCAGCGGATGCGACATTTCTGTGATTACTTGTGGGGAGCTGCTTCTCGTTGAAGTGGGCTGGTGAAGTAGTGAGCTTGGTTTAGTACATGAAAAATGCATGGTCCAGTTATTTTGAAACACGTGGAGACAAGATAGGGTGAAAGAAGATTGGTTTAATGTTGAAAACCCACATGACTGCCACGTCGACCAACGGGGCTTCCTACTTTATTTATCTTTTTGAATGATGACGTTACATTCTCAATTTTATTTGTCCTATTCGTTAAAATTTATACATTTCACAAGATAAATTTACTAATAAATAGCTTGTATATTATCAATTGATTTTTAGGTAGATATTTTCACTTACACGAGATTACTGTTGCGATAGAGTTTTGACACAATGTATATAGTAGTATATGACAATTACTTAACACATTTAAATTTATAAATTTTTATTTATTCGAAGGTCATGTGTTTTATTTTAAGTATAAGTTCAAGAGAATGTATAGTTTTAAATTTATGATTTATATTTAGAGTTTATTGTTTATAATTTAAATTTTGAATTTAGGATTTTGTTGCACTTATCTGGAGTTTATTCATTAAGATTCTTTCAAAAAAAATTAAAAGTTTTCAAAAAAAAATTATTATATGAAATTTCATACCTTTCAATCAACTGTGGTCTCTTGACATACACATGTAATTTATCAACTAAATTTATTATTTGATAATCAAATTTATTTATATTGTCAATCTGTAAATAATCATCACCCTAGGCCTATTACCAACATTATAGACATGTACATAACTCGTTAGACTGAAATGACACAAGGAGACTGAGTTCTCTGGATCTCTCTTAAGATGATTCATCTTATTCAGATCATTCATCCTTTTTATTCTCTAAAAAGAATCATTGATGGCGACTCTTTATCTAAATAAAAATGGATTAGTGGCCAAAATGTTATTATAACCTCATTTCTATCATCAACAGGTTTAGAATTTAAAAATTAAGTTTTATGAGTTAAATTTAAATTTAAGATTAGAATAGACATAATTATATGATCTAGAATTTATCAAGATTGTTTTAATATTAATTTAAAAATTACATTCATGTTTTAATTTAATTAATATTTTTTTAAGATCAAGACCTCAAACGTCTTTATTCTTTAAAAAAAAGTTAAAATAATCACAGAAATAATTTAACTTTTCCAAATAAACATTAGTTAAAATAACCACAGAGACAATTTACATATTTAGAAATTGGGATGTTAAACGAATAAAAACAAACTTGACAATCAATCATAGATTCACCATGAATGATAAATATTGTTTTTTAGTCCTTTGCATATAGATTTAAATATAAACTTAAGGGATCTTTTTATCAATTTTAGAAAATCACGAGAGTTTTTCCTATTAATATAAATGGATTGAGCCAATCACATGCATATGTTTATACACATGGGTATAACTTAAATTGACGCAACTAGACATGTTCGAAAATTTTATTATTTATCAAATATTAAAATAATAGATCTAAATAAAAAAATTATTAATATTTATAATTTAATACTGTCCGTTAAATAAGATAATCGTTTCGCTGGTACCGAGATTAGTTTTTTCCTTGAATTATGTCCTTAAATAGATAACACAACCAAAATCCTTTAGTCAAAAAGGGAAGTTTTTTCACTTCCAATTATGTATAATATTTAATATTAATGTATCGATAATATATAATTCTGTATGACATCAATTATAAGTTCATCTAGTATATTGAATATTTGAATCTTAATATTATAAATAGAATAAACTGAATTTAAAGAATTATTTTTATAATGTACTTTTATCCAATAATGGATTTAAAAATATTTTAGAGGGTAACACATATTAATAATATATTTTTTTATATATGGATAGACAAATAAAATTTTAGGATAACTAATAAAACAAAAAAACTAATTGAAAGAAATTCAATTTTTAAGATAAACACGTATCTATCCTAAATGCTATGTGCGTCCATCACTAATTTTACTATATTCAATAATTAATCATACACTAAAATACATATCAATAATTATTCATATAAAAAATAAGCTCTAATTATGAGAACACATAGATACGAGGAACTTCTACATATAGTAAACATGTAACAGGTGACCAAATTCATTGAGTCTAACTAGCCAGCCAGCTGAAGTGGGTCCCAAAAAACACAGAGGACTTGACCAATGCCGCCGGTGGGTCTCCCATATTGAACACGATACTGAAACCATCCAAGGACTGCCTCATCGACGGGCCCTTTCCTTTGTCTTTTACGAGTACACAATATCAACTTGGTCATTATTAGATTCCGGTTTTACGAACCAAATATCTCTTTATTATTTTTTTAATAATATGAAGTGATAATAATAATAATATTTATTTATAATTTTTTTTAATTATTGATAATACATATACAACTTACAAATATAATTAATTAAATTCAGAATCTCAAGATAAAAGAATACTTCTTTTAATCATTATATCACTGGAGTTTATATTGCTTTTTACTCTTATATGGGAAATTGGTACAATTATTAAATGGGACATGTTAGGGTAAAAACCAAAGAGATCGGCCACCACCACCTTAAAACCAGGCCCCGCCTCTATAATTTGCATGGCTAGCTGCTGCTGATACCTGATGAATGTTTCTGTATATCCAGATTCTAATTAATAACGTGTCTTTTGAAGAATCCTATGGGATCCGTATGAAACATGCAACACTGTTTTTTATAATTAATTTTTCATAAGGTTTTCCTTTACGTGTCTTCATAAGCTATAATTAACAGGTTCCTTATGCATTTCCAAATCGTTGTTTCTGACACGTGCTATGTTGGTTGGTAACAAAAACATATACGCTTCACAGTTGGACTTTAATTAAATATAAATGAAGGGGAAAACAGCCGTCGGATTCTCGAGAAAATTCAAATATTATAAGGTAAGAGAATTCATATTGGATTCAATAAGGGAATGAAATATGTGAAGAATATGTTTTTGTTTATGTGTCTGTATTCAGAGCATACGTATCAAATCAACCGGACGGCTAAACAATGCCCTCAAATTTTAGGGATGGGGTTGGCTGATATGACAAGTTTGGTGACCGCTAGTGTTGAACATTTTTAGATAAATTTTGTCCATACAAATATTTTTAGAAATAGAAATATATAGACAAAAAGTTTATCAACCGTAACGGGTTTGATTTCAACACATGAAATGACAAGGTTACAAAAAGCAAATTACTATTTAATTAGTTAACAAGCAATTTATCGCGTAAATTATATGAATTAAAAGCATCAATTATTTATGAGCTTTTACTTGAGCCTACACATATCTAAAAGTTGATTTTTTTTTCTTTTTTTGTCTAAATTTAAAAATTCGTTTGATACATAGAAGTATAATGCAACATCCCGAAATCCGGGTCAGTGACTAAAATGAGAATTTTTGAAATTTGGGGATCAATTTAGGAAAATTGAAAAGTTTAAGGATTTAATAAGAATATTTCAGTGTTGGATAAAAGGGTGATTATGAAAGGATTATAAGGGTATTATGGTAAATTAGCTTGGAGGATATTTTTATCTCCCTTATTTAAGGAGATAACACGTGAGAAGAGAGATATTTGTAAACTTTCTTTCTTCTTCTTGCTTCCTCTTCTTCACGTGGAGTTTAGCTACAAAAGGTAAGTTGGATTTTTATGATTGTTTACTTGAATATTAAGTAGGTTTTGATTATTTGGGTGTTATATAAGCTTAAGTAAAGCTTATGTAAGCTTAAAACACTAAGAGGAGAGAATTAGAAAGGAAATTCTATTAAGAGTTTAAATATGAACTTTTGTTATATAAAGGTTTTTGAAGTTCTAAGGATGGATTTGACTTGCCAAAGGGTTAATTAAGAAGTTAGATGTGATAGAATTGAATTAAGAACACATGGAAAATTTGATGAAATTCTTTGATTCAAGAATTATGGTGAATTATGAGAGATGGTGAAGTGTTATAGTGTTATAAGAAGGTTTACATATGTATAAATAAGTTTTAAGATATAAGAAGGGGTTAATAAGTAGAATTTGAGGACAAAGTAAGACATTTTCGTGCTCAAAATCGAATTTCTGGGTTGTGTGCATCGATGCACTCTCAAATAAAAAAACATCGAATGCAATTAGTGCATCGATGCATAAGGAGTGCATCAATGTACCACCTTAAGATTAAAACATCGAAGGTGATTTGTGTATCGATGCACGGGTAATGCATCGATACACATGTTAAGGGATGCATCGATACATTATAGAATGTACCGATGCACTTTAATGGGAAATGAAATAAATCATTATTTCAGTTTATGAAATCATAGATTAAAGTATATCAAATGGGATACTGATAGTATAAATACATGATTGTGTAGAATCGATCGGAAGCAAAGTTCGGATAGGTCGTCAGAATAAGATTCGCAAGAAAGAACAAGAACTTGGTAGTGTTCATTGTGACCAGGTGAGTACATGATATTAAGTGTATGTTATGTTAAGGAATTAAGACTTGTGATGAGTCTAATTCTGATATTATGTGATATGAGTACTGAAGCATAAACATGTAGTGATATGGTGCTAGATGTATTGTATATGAGTAAATGCATATGTCTAATTGTTGAATGCATCTTTATACATGAACTATGTAAATGTATGTATGTGTGAGAATAGGTTATGTGATTCCATAAGATGAAATATACGTGAAAGTGATATGACTTATATGTGTTATACTAGAATGTTACATGATATGCTATGTATGCTAAATAAGTAATGTGAATACATGTTAGTGTAATAAGCTAGGTTAAATGTTATAAATGAATGAAGGGATTGTATGAGAATATGTATATGCGAACATGTGTTATGAGATAAGAATCATGACTATGAGCTATGTGAAAAAAATACAAGTAAAGGTTAAAAGCTATGTGATAAGTGAATGTGAATTATATGGAAATATTCTATGAGAAAGTGAACTATGTGCCTACGTGAATAGATGAAAATATATAAAAGGTAATGCCCATGTCATGTTTTATGAGAGCTATAGGTATAGTTGACATGCCAAGAGTCGAGGGATTATCAGTGGTCCTTCGGGACATAGTGGTTCATCGGGACATAGTGGTCCTTCGGGACATAGTGGTCCTACGGGACAAATTTCTACGCGCCCCTAGTAGGATTTATACGAGCTGTGGTGACAACATTGTGCACAACCTCTATGTACTCACATACCTTAAGTTCTCAATAGTGTACATGGGCTTTGAAAAGAAAACATAATTTGATATAATGATACCTGTGTTTCTCGTGAAATGGTATATGTGATACGTGATATGTATAAGTGATAAGTTAGGATCATATGATAATAAGGGTAACAAGTGCATATGTGTAATGGTGATATGAGATGTTATATGGTTATGTATGATATGATCATAGTAATTATTCATGTATTGTTATGTTTTGAAGTTATATTATACGTTTATGTTCAATATATGCTCATATGATGTAATTAAATTAATGATAAGGAAATAAGTAAGGATAAACATGTAAGTGATGGGTTCAATAGGTATATAAGTATAATGTGTATTACATAAGATGTTTATGCATTTGTTAGTTTACTTTATATATTTACATGTCTCACTAAGTCTATGACTTAGCGTGTAAGTGTCTTACACGTAGGTGTGGTTAAGCCAGAAGATCAAGCTTCGGATCCGTAAAGCAGCATATCTCCACACAAAGTTCAGATCAGAAATATTTTGTAAAGTATGTATTGTCATAAAATTTAGTATGTTGGCATGTAACTAAGTTATTAAATATGTACGTTCTGATGGAGTCTGTTAAGGTTTTAAACATATTTATGTAAAGGAACTACTTTATAGAATAGAAGTTTTAAATTTTCTATGGATTTTATAATATATGCTTTGACTGGTCAATGTGATACCTCAGACTCATATTCGGGTCGGGTATGGGTTGGGGATGTTATATTTAATGGTATCAGAGCTAAGGTTTAGCCGATTCTAGGCTTAAACCGAAGTCAAAAGTATTTTGAAAAGGTATACATGTCAATATAAAGTGAAAGTTTCTGATCTGATAGAGTCATGCATGATGTCTTATAATAAAGTTATATGGTTATATAATAGATGTCTGATCGTGAGAGTTCTCGCAGTGAAAGGAGAAGTAATAGACCTGAGGGTAGTAGTTATTCACCTACCCTGGCCAGGCATGGTGAAGAGCGAACACCTCCAGTAGTACCAGTGAGAGATCAATGGATATTTTTCTGGATATTAAATGATGTTTTGTCGTGTTTTCAACCCTCTGCGCCCTCAACTCCTCGGATGAATATAGCTAAAGAATTGAAAGGTTTAGGAGCACCTGATTTTAAGGGTGAAGCTGAGGAAGATCCGGTTGCTGCGGATTTTTGGTTGAACGATGTCAAGATAATGTTAGATGGACTCCACTGTTTTGATGTGGAAAAATTAGACGGAATAGTTTCCCTGTTAAGGGGTCAAGCTAGAATATGGTGGACTAATGTCACCATGAGATTAAGAAGTGATTAAGTGACTTGGTTATTCTTCTTGGAAGAATTCAATCGTAAGTATATTGGTGACCAATATATTAGACATATAAAGCAAGAATTTCTGAATTTGAAGCAAGGGAATTATACAGTATATGAATACGAATGTGAGTTTAATAAGTTAAGTCGTTTTGCTGCTGAACTTATTCCGACCGAGAAGGATGTGTGTGACTGGTTTGTAGAGGGTTTGTGCCCTAAGCTAAGAGAGTTGTTGATAGCCTTGAATTTATCATCGTTTCAAGAAGTGGTTAATCGAGCTAAAACTCTAGATAGAGCTCAAAATGAAAGATTTAAAGAACAGAAAGTTCAGAAATCCAAAAGAATGGGTGCTTTGTCAAGTTCCTCGCTATCAAAGAAAAATAGAGAATGAGATTCTTCAACTCAGGATATGTGTAAATCAGATGTTTTTACTGATAGAAGATCAAATCTCAGTCAAGTTAGGCAATGTTCATATTGTGGAAAGAATCATACAGGAGTTTGTAGAGTAATCTCAGGATCTTATTTTAGATGTGGGGATGTTGGACATTTTATTCGAGATTGTCCATTTATGACTGAAGAGACGATACAAAGAGAAAGATCTACTACGGTATCTCAACGAAATAGAGGTAGAGGTCGTAGAAGAAATCGATCAGAGTCATTCACTCAACATGATATACATCCAACTGCCCAAGTTTATAATTTAAGGACTGATAAAGATTTCGATGACCCAGAGATTTTGGCAGGTAAATTTCGATATCGTGATAAAATAGTTTGGTTTTAATAGTTTTGGGAATCATATAACACCCCCAACCCGTATCCGACCCGGATCCGAGTCCGAAGTGTCACATTGACTTTTCAAAACCTTTACTTGTATAAAATAGTGAGTAATTTAAAATTTATTATTACATATAACTTATTCAAAACCTTTACCGAACTATTCAAAGCTTATACAATATATTATTTTGAATACATACCAACTAGAACTTTATATATTAAAATACATATTATTCATCTTTCTTCTGATCTGACATTTGGTAAGGAGAACTGGCCTGTCTTGCTCCACATTGCACTTTACTCTTCTCACTTCGGTAACCTACGTGTGAAACAATCACACGCTAAGTCTATGACTTAGTAAGACAATAAACATAAAATATAAACTATAGCTTGTAATCATGCATGAACAATTACTACAATCACTCATACCCTTATTCATGTAACAAATCCCTATAACACATATGCAATATATCATTACATATAAGAACATATACACACACATATACTCATCATTTCCATCATTAGCCTTATTTCATTATCAATATTATTATCGTTTATATCACTTTATACATATCCTCTTATACCTAGCATTTTAACCAACATTTGACTCATTTAATCATACAATCCACATATCATCATATAAATCATATAATACTATTCATAGCACAAAAGCATACAAGTCACATCTAATATATTTGTTGTTATTTCTTTATTAGCTCATGTACACATGTGAGAACTGTAGATATGTGAGTCTATTGAGGTTGTGCACTATGTTTTCACCATAGCTCGTATGGGGTCCCACTAGGGGCTATGAATTTGTCCCGAAAGACCACTATGAAATGTCTCGAAGGACCAATGTATGTCCCGAATGACCTATGAACCCTCGACTCTTGGCATGCCAACTATATATCTAGCCCTCTTTACACATAACATGGGCATTAGCAATCTATCATGTCACATATTCACATGTACATATCACTGTTCATATGATTTCATATTCATATGTCACTTATCTTATAACACTTCTCATGTGTTCATATAACATATATATCATTTTCATCTCTTGTTCACATATGTTCTTGTATATCATATATATCACATATGCACATAGATCATTTTCATATTCACCTAGATCTTATCACTTAACTTATTCTATTATACTCATTTAATTTCTTAACTTATTTTATATTCTCTTATCATCACTTAATAATGTCTTTAAAGAAATCACATAGCACATACAAGAACAAATCAATTCATATAAACAAGCATACACACACTCATATTAAACACAAGTTACTATTCATAAATTCATACGCAACACTATAGGATATAGACTTGTCGCAAGTCTTATTTCCATCAACCATCATATACTATCAAATATGCACTCACCTTGGCCTCACTAAGTTTCGATCCCCTTTTATGATTTCCTTTCTTTCGATCGAATCTTAACTTGATGATCATACTGGAACTTGTTCGTGTTCGATATCTACATAATCATACATTGATACATATTAGTATCCAATTAATATACTCTAATCTATCATTTCTTAGACCAAAAGAAAGGTTTATTTCTATTTACCCTTGAAGTGCATCGATGCACTATCCATGCATCGATATACAAATCACCTTCGATGTTTTCATTTTAAGGGGATGCATCGATGCACTAATTGCATTCGATGTTTCCATTTTTAAGGGGTGCATCGATACACACTGAACAATTTCTGAAAATTTACCCTTGATGCATCGGTACACATTGAATGTGCATCGATGAACATAGCCCAGAATTCCAATTTATGCTCGAAAATCCACTCTTTTCAGCTTAATTACTTCATATATCATCCCCTTTCTTATTCTTAACTTACATACTCATATTCAAACTCACTTCTATTCATTAATCACCTCTTTAACATCAAAATCCTATTCTCCATATGTAATTCAAGAATTACACTAAATTTTCAACATGTTCCAAATTCAATTCTATTGCTTCTAACTTCTTAATTAGACCCTTGACAAGTCAAATTCATCCTTAGAACTTCAAAAACCTTTTTATAATAAAAGTTCATTTATAAACTCTTAATAGAAATTCCTTTCTAATTCTCTCTTCTTGGTGTTTTAAACTTATATAAGCTTTCCTTAAGCTTATATAACCCCCAAAGACTCAAATCCAACTTAAAAATTCAAGAAATCAATAGGTAAATCAAACTTACCTTTGCTCTTGACTTCCACGTGAAGAAGAAGAAAGGAGAAGAATAGAACTCTGGATAAATCTCTCCCTTTCTACGTGGTTCCCTTTTCTTATAAAGGAAGAATAAAAATATTACTTGTCAATTGACCATTTTACCCTTTAATTCATTCCATAATTACTAAATAACTTTCATCATATATTTCCAATAAATCATTAAACTATTCAATTATCCTACTTTAATCACCAATTTCTGAAATTTTTCAATCTAGTCACTAACCCGATATTGAGGATGTTACAAATCAGCATAGTATTCAGTAAGTGATAATTAGAAAGATAATTGGAAGATTTGATTAGAAGCAAGAAATAATGAATTGTTAAGAATTAATAGTATATGGTTTCCAAGTAAATAAGTTATATGAAGGTTGCTTATGGAATGAGTAAGAAAGATATATATATATTGAGTGTCGAAGGATAATTGTATATGAGTATAAGGTTAATAGTAAGGGTAAGATAAGAATTGTTGAGTATTATAAATGATTGCTTCATTTGAGATAAAGTGAAAATTCAAGGATGAATTTTCTTTAAAAGAGGGGGAGATTTGTAACATCCCGAAATCTGGGTCAGTGACTAAAATGATAATTTTTAAAATTTGGGGATCAATTTAGGAAAATTGAAAAGTTTAAGGATTTAATAAGAATATTTCAGTGCTGGATAAAAGGGTAATTATGAAAGGATTATAAGGGTATTATGATAAATAAACTTGGCGGATATTTTTATCTCCCTTATTTAGGGAGATAACACGTGGGAAGAGAGATATCTGGAAGCTTTCTTTCTTCTTCTTGCTTCCTCTTCTTCACGTGGAGTTTAGCTACAAAAGGTAAGTTGGATTTTTATGATTGTTTACTTGAATACTAAGTAGGTTTTGATTATTTGGGTGTTATATAAGCTTAAGTAAAGCTTATGTAAGCTTAAAACACCAAGAGGAGAGAATTAGAAAGGAATTTCTATTAAGAGTTTAGAAATGAACTTTTGTTATAGAAAGGTTTTTGAAGTTCTAAGGATGGATTTGACTTGTCAAAGGGTTAATTAAGAAGTTAGAGGTGATAGAATTGAATTAAGAGCGCATGGAAAATTTGATGAAATTCTTTTATTCAAGAATTATGGTGAATTATGAGAGATGGTGAAGTGTTATAGTATTATAAGAAGGTTTACATATGTATAGATAAGTTTTAAGGTATAATAAGGGGTTAATAAGTAGAATTTGAGGACAAAGTAAGACATTTTCGTGCTCAAAATCGAATTTCTGGGTTGTGTGCATCGATGCATCTTCAATGTGTATCGATGCACTCTCAAATAAATAAACATCGAATACAATTAGTGCATCGATGCATAAGGAGTGCATCGATGCACCCCCATAAGATTAAAACATCGAAGGTGATTTGTGTATCGATGCACGGGTAGTGCATCGATACACATGTTAAGGGATGCATCGATACACTATAGAATGTACCGATGCACTTTAATGGGAAATGGAATAAATCATTATTTCAGTTTATGAAATCATAGATTAAAGTATATCAAATGGGATACTAATAGTATAAATACATGATTGTGTAGAATCGATCGGAAACAAAGTTCGGATAGGTCGTCATAGTAAGGTTCGCAAGAAAGAACAAGAACTTGGTAGTGTTCATTGTGACCAGGTGAGTACATGATATTAAGTGTATGTTATGTTAAGGAATTAAGACTTGTGATGAGTCTAATTCCGATATTATGTGATATGAGTACTGAAGCATAAACATGTAGTGATATGGTGCTAGATGTATTGTATATGAGTAAATGCATATGTCTAATATTTGCATAACCTTTTATGTTTTATATTTTAAACTAAGTTGAACTTAAATAATTATGCATGATATTATTACCCTAAATAAGCTTAAGCACCTCTAGGTGATCATGCATGAATAATATTAACAATGGGTATACATTGATTTGATTGAATGATATATACGTATAAACTTTTGCAAGTGAAAATTTTAAAATATGCATCATCAAAAAATTGCAGCAGTCCAATAATGAAAAATATCTAATGTTCTTAAGATTCAAACAGATATCTTTTCTTTCAAAATGTAATGATGATTCCAAGCATGAAAATTGTGATTGATTGGTTTAGACATTAGTGAAAAATGATTGAGATTCATTATTTGGTCGAATTGCTGCTTAAGCAATGGGTATGAATTTTGTGTAGGAGTTAATGCAATGCACATTGGAATTGAGTGGTCCAGGTGTGACCATGTTAAAATCGAGTTAATTGTTTAAATTGAAGTATTATAATTAAGGGTGAATTATACAAATGGTCTCTCGAGTCTCGATTATAGGGTTATGTTTTGTTGATTTTCTTGACTATTAAAAGTTATAAAGTGGTACTTCAATATTAGGATGTTACTTTGTTAAGTCTCTCAACTATTAAAAGTTACAAAATAGTTATCCGACTTTTAATATGTTTCAAATTCATCATTTTTCGTTAAAAAAACGACGACGGTATGAGTTAGACGTTAACTTATTGACTGTAATATAATAAAATCTGATCCTAGAATATCAAACGACTATCATATCTTAGTCAGTATTTTAACATCTAGCTCAAACGACCACCAATTTTTTTACGAAAAAGGATGAGTTTGGAACATATTAATAGTCAACTGACCATTTTGTAACTTCTAACAGTCGAGGGACTCAACAAAACAACGTTCTATTCTCGAATAATCATTTATAACTTTTAATAGTTAGATTACTCAATAAAGCAATGTCCTATAGTCGGAAGATCATTTCTGTACTTTACCCTATATTTATTAGTTTAGTTAATTTGATTTTAAGTTGAGTAATCGGTTAATTTAAATTAATTATATGATTATAAATTTTATTTTAATGTTTTAATTATTAATGTTTTGTTTTAGAAAATAGATTTTATTTATTTATTTATAACCGAATTGACCCGGTTAAACACTGAATATAGGAATAGTCTATTATTTAGGCGTTTTACCAAGCTATGAATTAAGTAATCATTGTCATCCAGCATGCAATGCTTTATCAACGCCCTTCTGTATTATCTTCTTTAATTGAATTTCTCAAATTCATTGCATTGCGTTCCAAATTTGACTGGTTGAAAACAATCTGCGTTTTGGTGTGATCCTTTGTTCGACCGTCATAAAATGGAGTTAATACAGTGAGAAACAAGAGCAGGAGAATTAGTAGGACAAGAAGAAAATGAAACTAAAAGTAAAATTGAAGGCACTATAGACTTTAATTGGACAATTCAAACGCTCCAATACATCACAATGACTATCTATAATGAACAAGTAACTACTAGTAACAAATCTTTAACGCTCCAATTATACTCTAATAATTTGCATTCAAGTACACCAAGTCCTTCAATGAAACCCGATAAGGAAGACACTTAATTACCTTTGTGACATGTTCTGAGCTTCCCAATAATGACGACCCTAATCTCCTAATTTTAAATTTCTAATTAATACTTATTTTCTAATAAAAGTCAGCAAATATCTAAAATTGCAATAAAAGTTTGCAATCATAACAATAGACTAAACATATAATTAGAACATTTTATCGTAACAATCGATACAAGAAACTAACTACTTAAGATCATAATAGGACCATATGAGAAAAATGTTAAGAACTCAACAAAAAAACTTGAACAAAAATAGATACGAATTTGATTACATCAAAAAACGAATTACAAAAGAGGATCAAACTACCGAAAGATCACCAACAAATCACAAATAAGAGTCGAATGATGTGAGAAAACTATCCACGAATGCAATCACATATGTAGATTCAATCTAAGGGTCCAAAACAAGAAAGATCAACATAATAACAAATAAACGCAATCTTGACCAATCTAGACGACGTCAAGTCCAATCATAAGAAAAATATAAATGAAAATGACGGTCAAAAGATTGATAAAGAAGACCGAAAAAGTGCCAAAATGCAGAGTTGTTAAAATTTAAAAAAATAAAGAAGAATCAAAGATATGGTATAAGAAAATAAAGAGGAAAAAAAAAGGAATATCGATGCTCGACAATCAATACGAAAATTGATGTTTAATTGTTGACCACAGGTTAAATAAATATATAAAAAAAGTAAGCAGCATAAGGATTGAAAAACCTAGGATTTAAAAAAAATCTGTCAATAATTTTAAATAAATAACTTAACAATAAGACCTTCACCGTAATTTTTTTTTACCCATAAAATTTCATGTTGATTGCATTATTGTTTAAATCCTTTCGAATATTGGATAATATTTCGAGCACCGGAAATGATTGAATGGGGCAAATTATGTGTGGCTGGGCGTGGTTGCTACTTGCTATTGCTGTGATGGGTGTCCCTTACAACATTAACATAAAGCTTGGTTGAAATTTGTTAGGCAGCTGGCTGTTTTCAATCACTTAAAACATAGACTCTGCCTTTTTGCTTTTCAGGTTTCAAATCTGAAAGCAATCTCTTGCTCTTCATTTCTCATTTTCATTGACTTTGCTTTACTATTGTTACTGGGCCATTTTTCTTTAGAAAACACTCTATCTCATGTTAAGGTCAGGTTGGCATCATACATAAAGAATATCATAATTTAGAAGTAAGAAATGATGAAGTTGCAGGTGGTAAGAATCGATCATTAAATTTGTTGAATACATAATTTTTATCTTTTAGGTATGTTTTTATATTCATGAGATCATGTTATTTTCAAAATTTAAATTTAATTGTTTTTCTTTAAAAGTATTATAAACTTTATTACTACACGTAACACTTGTGGTATTGTATATTAATTCTATGATTTATTTGT
Source organism: Hibiscus syriacus (assembly GCF_006381635.1). NCBI lineage: Eukaryota > Viridiplantae > Streptophyta > Magnoliopsida > Malvales > Malvaceae > Hibiscus > Hibiscus syriacus. The sequence goes on from NW_024062896.1 coordinate 115,079, forward strand.
TAAAACCATTTTTAGGTTTTTCTAAAAGTTAGAGTCTTCGTAGGTTGTTTTGAGTTGGGTACGATCGAATATTCATAAAATTATATTCTTGAAAAGTTTTTTGAAAATATTCTTTTCGAGAAAGATAATTTTGGAAAGATCATAGTAAAAATTGTGATAATACCCCCCACGACGTAAAAAAAATTGATACATTTCTAAAATCATATGTTGCCCTAATTTTTTAAAAATTAGGAATATGAATTTAATTTTGAAATGTAAACCCTTAAATGAATGTATAATAGACTGGAGAAGTAAACCTTTATAAAAAGAAATTATTTTTATTGATTTTCGAAAATATAAGAAAAAATACTCAATTTTGCAGAAGATGTTATTTTATTACGAATAATAAAAATATCATAATCCAATTATTTTAGATTTTTTTTTTGGTTACAAAAGTAGACCGTAAAGCAGTGATTAAACCATATGGCTAAAAGCCATGTCTTTAGACAGTAGACATTGAATTCCATTCGGCGGATGAGCCAAGATCATGAGTCCCAAATCCTTAGTATGACCAAGACCAAGATGTGCTAAGTCATCAGCAACGCTATTCGTCTCTCTTTTCACATAGTTGATCTTGATTTTCCAATGAAGTTGGAGCAGACTTCGGATACAAAGCATAATAGTAGATTCATGCAGCTGGCCACAAGCGTTTAACAATCTAACTACTTCACTATTATCAGTATTCACTTCCACTTGTTTAACTCCTCGATCCCATGCGATGGATAGGCCGTCAAGTATTGCATAAAGTTCAGCATGAAGGACCGAACATCTTCCAATTTCCTGCAAAAACCAGAAATCCACAAACCTGTGTTATCTCAGAAAACTGCTCCGCTGGCTGCCTCCATCGTTCCTTGATTGATCGCCCCGTCTGTGTTGAGTTTGATCACCCCTGCTTTGGGAGGTTTCCAAATAGGCTTCCTCCCTCTATAGCTCATGTTCTTATCAGTTCCATGAGGGTACTTTCGGATCATACGAGCCCAAGACCATGCCGATTGCCGACCAGATTTGACCATTAAACATCAAATTATTCCTTTCTTTCCATAATCTCCATATGATGATGCCGAACAAGTGTCTCCAATAGAACTCCGTATGGTCAAGCTTGGAATTAATACTAAGATTGTCTTTTAACCAATCACAGCGAGGCAGAGAAAAAAATTTGGCGCAAGATAATTTGGAACAAGCACGTGAATGACAGTTTCTTCATCATTCTTACACACCGGACATTGGTGATCAGACGTGAGGCCTCTCCGTTTGCGTTCGAGATTTGTCATTAACCGGCTGCGAAGAGCCAGCCAAACAAATTGCTTAATACGATGAAGACCGTCAAATTTCCAAGCAATGTTTCAGATTTCATTACGATCCTCCCGAGCATGCCTTTGGATTTCACTATGTGATGTATTTTTTTTAAATAAATGAAAAAAAGACATGTATTAGTAGTAATAACTAATAATAATAATAATAAATGACATACAGGATTAAATTCAGAGAAATTGGAAATTAAAAGGACTAAAAACAAAGAAATCATATAAAATTAAAATACAAGTAAGAGTAGAAGGACTACGACCCCTGAGCTTGAATCCGTCTCAGTTACAGAAATAATTGCAAAATCTACCGCACAATGCTACCTACGCATAGAGGAGACCCTAAATTACAACAGTAAATTTAACCCTATACACACAATTCGTTTTCACAAGTCAAAATTCAACCTCCAAATCTACTAATGTTTAGCTTTTAAACATGAACAAACTCCGCTAAATTTAATCCACTGTTAATAAGCCTAAAAATGTGTAGAAAACTCAAACCATCACCATGAATCATAACTCAACAGGTTAACCTAACACTAGTCTGTCTTTCAGACAATAATACTGCTTACAGTTACAATCAATCTGCTCCAGGAAAGATAAATACTCATCAAATTTCGCAATACTATTCAGATACCGCAGCATAATTTTATGCTAGGAATGAACTTATGACTATTTACTTACCTGTTTTGTGGGAAAAACTATAGGACCTTGTTCAAGATAAAAATCCTTTATATCTTCTGCAGCATAAAGAGGACGATTCTTCTGGTTCGGGGCGGAAATCGTGGTATTGATGAGGCCACCAGGGCATGTCCCAGCAATGATATCAAAATAGCCAGCAAGTCTCGCCTCTTCACCATCAAGTTTCCATAAACAGAAAATGTATAAGAATAAAGGAGTATTCAATCTATTGATTAACTAATCTAGATTTAGTTTTGCATAGGTCTATTAGGCCGACTTTCTCAGCCCAATTTACTTCCTTCACAATCGTCAAGATTCAAACATCTCACATTGTTTAAAGAATTTAGTACCTCATCTCATTAGAACCACTTCAAGCGGTTGTTGATTTAATCACACTCAAATTTAATTTGCAGCAACTTTGTTTTGACTTAAGGGACTGTATTATCAACCTTTTTAGCACCCCGGATATCTGTAGCGTAAACTACATGGCAAAATTTACCTAAATATAATTTTTAATAATTTAAGTGATCATAAGATAATATCTGCTTATAAACTTTCTTAGTCATTGATAATACATACACACCCTACAATACAGCTACTCAAATTCAAGACCTCTAAAAAGAAATAACATTCTATTTAACCGCTAAAACGCTCGATGAATTCCACCTAAATACTCAAACATACTGCAACAGGGCACATTTACGAGGAAGCCATTGAAATTGCAACATAAAAGAATAGAGCCATCTCCTAGTGAAGCATCGATTTAGCATTAACAAACCTCTCTTGATTGGTTGGAACTTGGGAATGATCTGGTTTACTCTGTAGCCAATTAAGAAGAAATAGCTTATAAATCTGGTTTACACTGTAGCCAATTATCAGACGGACTGAGATGTAGACCAGTGGCGGATCCAGAAATTTAAGAATAGAGGTCTAAAATTTTAATTTTCTTTTCTTAAAAATAATAAGTATACAAAAATTGTAATTTTTTTTTCTTTTTTCTTAACACATTAAATTAAATTTAATCAATTTTATAAAATAATGAGATGCACTTGGCCCGGGCTTAGTGCATCAGCGGACTATTGTGGACAAGGATTTGTACGCATTTTGTGCCCAATTCAGAGCAGATAATTACAGTTGTGCCCCTCAATCATCCATTCATACAATAACAAATAAACAATAGTTATTCTTCCATGAATTGCACACTTTATCATATCAATCAATCAACAGCAATGGACCCTATCATGATTTCACCTGCTTTTTAATCATTCTGCCTGAAAATGGATGAACTTGTTTTTGCAAGGTAGAGCAGAAGCAAAGTTGTTATTACTTGATTAATATTAATCCCTTCCATATTTGTGTATGTTGACAACTTGTAAACCTGTTTGATTACCTGGTTTGTACAAGAGGCTGTCATTGTTTTGTTTCTTCTTCCTTCAACAGCATAACACAATTTGAAGTACTGATATTTATGACAGTCGAAAGATATTTAATGCAAGCTGTTGAATCTGCAATTTCAGCCCCTGCTAGGCCAAAACATTGAACTTTCAACTGCTGAAGGTGAACAAATGCAGTTGAAATCTGTCACTAAATCCCCCCAACTGTCTCTATTTAATTTCTTTTAATCCCATAGTCACCAAAATAGATAGATTCAAAATAAAACCATTTAGCTACATAATTAGGGTTTAATTCTTACATTAATCATCATATTTAAGCTTAGACTAGCATACATACGATCATAAACCTTAACCAGAAGAGCTTAATTATACACGGAACAAAAGCAGACATATTTTTTTCAAATCCTTAGTTTATGTAATGATAATAATATACATGCAGTAGTAGTCTCTTCAAGGTTTATGGTGCTGGGTGTAAATATAGTCCAAGTGAGCCTCTGAGATCATTCTTCTCCTCAAGCACTCATCATCTCCAGTATCACAAGCTTCTACCCCAAATAGTTGCTGCAAAGCATTGGGGGGGAAAATCAAATATTTAGCCAAAATATTATAGGATAGAGATCAAAGTTGATGAAGAAGGAAATAGGTTAAAATTACATTCATCACTTCAGTGTCTTCCATATATGTGATTTGAGTAAGCTCTACCTCTTCTTTTCCTGCATATGAAGAAGATAATGAATTTTAGGTTCATTGCTTAGTAAAAGGATCTGAGAGACAAAAGACAGACTCACCTGGTTTGTCTGCAATGAGACGAGAAGATAAATGGGAAGAAGAGTAAAGAAACACTAAGAAGAGAAGAAGAAGACTAGAAAGAAAGCTTTGCTTCATGTTCACAACTTAGATACACATACAGACAAAAATGTGTTGGGAATTGGGACAATGGAAATGAAGGAGGGGATATGCTGCATATAAATACATGCAAATAAAGCTTAGGCACTGTAAATCACATGAAAGACGTGGAAAAAAACCCTATAATATTACAAAAGATGTGGGCCTAAAGTCTAGAGAGACACCATGATCTTAGATTGCAATAAATATATTTGTATTCTTAAGTTGTTTAAATGTGTGACAACAGCAGCAATATTAAGATGAGAGAGATGAATAGTCCCTGTCTGCCATGGTGGTCCAATCAGAGTCCAAGAACTCCCCACAGATCAATGTAATAGTGGCTTTGACAGCGTCTAACAAAGTCAAACTTATGGACATGGTAACAGCTGTTGTCCATCATTGCATTGTTTTATGTTTTAAAAACATCAAAAATGTTTTGACAAGTCTCCAAGATCTTCAATTAATTAACAAGCAGGAAAAGCATTTCCAAATATGCACTACAAAAACTGTTAATGCATCCTCATGTAAGCAAAGCAACCTGTATTAGTGGCAACAATTATACCGAACTTATCTTTCTAAATTGATAAGTTTTTGTTGCCCAGGAATTAATTCTTGTGAGTGATATACTTTTTCCTAGGTGCCAGGCAAAGATATGGAATAAATTTTATATATATACTGTCTGCCATAGTTGAATATAATAAGTTTATGTAATGGCATGGAAATTAGTTTAATGTTGAATGGGAAAAGATGGTACAGTGTTTTAATATTGAAACAGTGGGTTGCTGTTTCACTAACAATGGTGGGGTGGGGAGGGAGCCACTTCTTCTTTTAGGGTTTTGTCAGATGGATGAAGTGCTTTTGAGGTTTTGGCGTCTCTTTGTTGGTGATTATGCTTCTGGTTTGGAAGATTTGAATCGGACGTTCATTACGTGCTGGAAGAATTTTAAAAACTATCAAATGAACAAAAAAAAAGGAAAAGAAAAGAAAAAATCATTGTTAGGGATCGGATTCTGTCAAGCAAATTGTGGTTTGTATGATCAGATTCTCTTGAGAATTGAGATAGAACATTGAAAGATCATCTCTACTAGGTGCCAACCCAAACTGATTTTATTTCGTGAAATACATATGAATTAGACTTATCAACTATTACATGAACTCATCAGCCACCATATCATAATTATACCGTTACATCGTCACCGTAAATAATTACATTGGTATCAAAATGACCAATGTCAAAAACCGTCGATTAAAGAATTACATTAATTTTTTTTAATTCAAAGAGTCACATTAAATGTAAAAATAATTTGAGATTTGTATTTATTTTTTCAAAAAAAATGAGGACATGATCATATACCATTTAACCAAACTGGTTTAATCTTATAAAAAAATCTACACAAACCAATTTAACTCAGTAATTAAAAGAATCGTTGTTGTTTCTAGAGATCATGAGTTAAGCATTAGCGATTGCAAGAGTGATTGGACGATCATTGTTAAATGATTTAGAGTATTTAGAACAAATATTACTTTGTAATCATCTTAGGTTTAATCAAGAAAAAATCTTATACAAAAAATCTAAACCTTAAACACAAATGAATAGTAAAATCGAACCATTATTATGTTCTCTCTTGATATAAACTGGGAATAAGAATCTGAGCCAAAATTTATTGTTTAAGAGTAACTACCATAAGATATTATTATTTTTTTAGAAAAATATTACAACTCACTCACCTCAACCTTCCTTTGAACAAAACAAAAGAGTATTTTAGTTTTTGAGAGGGAAAAAAACTGTTTGTCATTGAATAACATATAAATTACTTGACGAGTACTAAAGTTTGAACATTATAAGTTGAAGGAGATAGTAGAGCAATCGTCCTTTGAAAATTTTAAATTATTATATATATTTTTTTAAAAAATTAGCCTTCTTGTGAAATCCAACTGAACATAGCTTTGTAAAGGATTTAAAAGAATAAATAAAAGAATAAAAGACAGATAAATGAAATGAGTGGTTCATGATATTAATCATTGTATTCTTCAAAAAAGGTAGATTATAGTATAAAGGGAGAGGATGGGATGATGGAACCTCTCTCATTAAAAGAAGACATTGACATGTAAGAAAATGTGAATTTACTGCTAGACAATTTTAAAATAATAATATAATAAAAGTGAAAAACAATTGAAAAAGGTGCAGCCAAGGTTTCTTCAACGAGCTGCAAACATCAAGTTTAATAATCCCAATGACTGAATAGTTGGAAGAATCCACTATCCTAATACCTAACCGATCAAGCAACAACAAAGTAAGAAGGAAAGAATCTCCAACCGATCAAAGAAACCAAAAGTAAAAGCAGATAATTCCAAAGGCAAGGCAAAAGTAACAACAAAAATCAGAGAATTACACAAGTAAACATACAAAATAGGATTTTACCATAGCAGAGTTAAAAAAGGTCAAAGAAGGTTAAAAAGAAGCCAAAAATTATTGCTTTTATGTATATAATACACAGAAATGGAAACTCCCCCAGCTTACCAAATATGTAAAATCCAGCATTTATTAAACCAAACAAGGAAGATCAAATGAAACCCATCTCGTCAAAGTCTAGATATTGTCATATTGCGGAATTAAGTTCAATTCAACTTTGAATCAAACCAAAATTCCACCCATCATCAAGAGAGAAAAAAGAAATTATTTTCCAAGAAAAACTAAGAAAACCAATTCAACAATCAAAATGCAAACAATAAAATGGGAATTCTCCCAGCTTACCAAAATGTGTAAAAACAATTTGACCAAGTAAGGAATGCATAGATCCAATGAAACCCATTTCGTTAAATTTCTCGATATTGCATAATCAAATTCGTTTCAACCCAAAACTAAAGACCCAATTCAACAATGCAAAATGGAAATGAAAATGCAAAAGAAAAAAAGAATGGGTGTAAACCTTTCCACCAAGATATATCTTTTCAACAACAAGACTTCATACCATACCATACTACCGCGAATAATCAACATTGCCATTTTTCCCCTTCTTGGATTTACCCTCTCTCGCCCCATGCATCTCAGACCTCCATGACTCCCGCGGCGACTAACTCCTCCTCCGCTCCGACTTCCCTTCTCGAAGAGGCGACCTACTCTTACTCCTCTTCTTGAGCTCGCTCAATTTCTCCATATCCATTGGGTTTCAATTTTTAAAGAAAGATACTTTGTTTAGGTGTTTATGTTTAACTTCGGCGGGAATAAAAAATATGTGAAGTGAGAAAAATGAAAAAGGGTTAAAGGGTGGTGGGATTTAAAAAATGTAAACTTGTGGTGTTTGTATAAAAACGCCACTAAAACACGAGTCTTTAGAGGCGTTTTTTTTTTTAAAAAAAGCCACTAAAACAAGAGTCTATAGCGGCGTTTATATACAAACGCCGCTAAAGTATGAGTCTTTAGCGGCGTTTGTATAAAAACGACACTAAAACACATGTCTTTAGCGACGTTTTTATAAAACACCACTACAAAATGAGTCTTTAACGACGTTTGTATAAAAACGCCACTAATGTACGAGTTTATAGCGGCGTTTGTTGAAACAATGCCACTATGTGTGCACCTATTGCGTCGTTTGTATAAAAACGCCGCTAAAGTACTATTCTATCGCGGCATTTTGTATAAAAACGCCGCTAAAGTTACCATTTTGTGGCGTTTGGAATGTAAATGCCGTTATATGTTTAAAATTAGTGGCGTTTACTCTTAAAACGTCGCTGTAGAATAGTTTTGGTGTAGTGCGTCCAAGCTGACCTGAAAGCTTCAAGTATTATGCAGTCGGAACTCATAAATGTTGGGAAATAAACAAGTAATTTCCCTATAACCATATTAGTGAGAATGAGAAATAAAAGTGGAAAAATAATACCCGAAATTGATAACGGAGTTCGACCAATTATGCCTACGTCTCCAGACTGCTGCAAATCTTTTACTAAAGAGAGAAAATTTACAGGTGTTTATAAAACACTCACAACTCATAAGAAAACTCTTTAAACTCTTTAGTATTGGGAGAAAGAAATGATTTGTGATGATTTTGAAGTTAAATGGGTTAGGGTATTTATAGTTGAAGCTTAAGGACTAATCTTGAAAATACCTTAAAGTGTAGGGACTAAAGTGTAGTTATCCCATGCCAAAAAATAACAAAATTAAATGCACCGAATTCGGTGCCCCCCAATTTTGACTTCTAGCCCCCCAATTTTGTCTTCCAACAATCTCCTACTTGAAGACTAATTTTAATCTGTCTTCACACCTCGATCAATGCAACAACATTTCTGGTCTTGTTACTCTAGCATGGAACTGAAGCTGAACACAACTTCAGTTTGTCCGTAGTCACCGTCTTTGTTAACATGTCTGTCGGATTTTGAGCTCCACTAATCTTTTCAAGTTTCAAAATCCCATCTTCTAGAAGAGACCGGATAAAATGATATTGCAATTGTATGTGCTTCGTCCTGTAATGAAAAGACGGATTCTTCGCTAGATGGATAACACTTTGACTATCGCAATACAAGACATTGTTTTCTTGTTTCTTGCCTAACTCTTCCAAGAAACTTTAGAGTCAAACCATCTCTTTGATGACTTCCGTAACAACGACATATTCTGCTTCAGTTGTGGAGAGAGCAACTATCTTCTGTAGTTGAGAAACCCAACTCACTGCAGTACCTCATAGAGTATAGACATACCCTGTAGTGCTCCTTCTGATATCTATATTTCCGGCTAAGTCATCATCTACATAGCCTGTCAGTATCGCATCTCCACCTTTGAAACAAAGTGCTTTGTTTGTGGTACTTTACAAATATCTGAGGATCTATTTGACTGCTTCCCAATGTACCTTGCCTGGATTATTCATGTACCTGCTAGCAACTCCCACTGTATAAGCAATATCTGGTCTAGTACAATCCATGGCATACATCAGACTTCCAATTACTGAGGCATACGACACCTTCACCATGTGTGCACGTTCTTCCTCCGTCTTTGGTGACTGTTCTTTGGAGAGTCTAAAATGAACACCTAAAGGTATACTTACTGGTTTAACATCTTGTATGTTGAACCTGGAGAGTGCTTTGTTGATGTACTCAACCTGTGATAACATCAAAGTCTCCGACTTTGTGTCTCTCTTAATCCTCATCCCAAGAATCTGCTTTGCAGCGCCCAGATCTTTCATTGCAAGCTGCTTCGACAATTTTTTACTTCAAGTTTATAATATATTGCATGTCTGAGCCTACAACGAGCGTGTCATCAACATACAATAATAAAATAATGAAGTTGTTGTCGAACTTCTTGATGTAGCAACAATGATCTGCTTGGCATCTCGTAAAATTACTGCTACTCATGAAACTATCGAACTTCTTATACCACTGTCTAGGAGCTTGTTTTAAACCATACAAGCTCTTCTTCAATCTGCATACCAGGTTTTTCTTGTCTGCCTCTATGAAGCCTTCTGGCTGCCTCATATATATTTCTTCCTCCAAATCACCATGAAGGAAAGTTGTCTTTACATCTAACTGCTCAAGATGTAGATTCTCTGCAGCTACAATTTTCAATATCGGTATGATTGTAGATAGTTTCACGAATGGAGAGAAAATTTCATTGTAGTCAATATAGTGAGCCTGCAAGAGATGGAACTGGAGATAGTCCCCAAACATCAGTATAAACCAACTCTAACTTTTCAGCCTTGGGTGTCTTGCCAATCTTTGCAAAACTGACTTTCTTTTGTTTGCCAAAGATGCAATCCTCACATAGTCCGACATCTATATTCTTTAGATCCGACAACTTCCTTTTTGATAAAAGTGTCTTCATCCCTTTCTCGCTTATATGGCCAAGCCTTTGGTGCCATAGGTTTGATTTTCCATCAGCATCTGCTACTGCAATGATATTCTCCAAGTTTGAGGTTACATAAAGAGTATCAATATTCTTACCACGAGTAATGACAAGTGCTCCTTTGGTAATCTTTCATTCACAACCTGAAAAGGTTGTGCTATATCATTCTCCATCAAGCTGTCCTACAAAAAATCAAATTTCTTTTGAGGCCATAAATATGTCTCACTCCTTTCAGCTTCCAGGTGGTCTGGTTTGACAACTTTAATCGGATGTCTCTTTTTCCGACGATCTTCAAGGTTTCATCATCAGCTAGATGAACCTTCCCAAAATCACCACTGACATAGTTCTCTATGATTTCTTGGCATGAGTGTAATGGAAAGATGCCCCTGAATCCAAGATCCATGATTCAATCAGACTGTTGACGCTTAGAATTATGGCATCACCTGTTTCCTTTGTCACGTTGGCAGATTCCTGTGCGCTGGTATCTTTCTTCGGTGCTCAGCAATCTCTTTTAAAGTGACCCTTCTTGCCACAATTATAACAGTTAAAATCTTTCTTTCTCGTTCTTGATTTTCCCCTTTTAGATTTCGATATGCAACGATTTGGACTTCTTTTTTAAGTTCTCCCTCTAGACTCTGTGTGCAAGGCTGAGGAGCTTGATGCTTCATCCGATTCTCTCCGTCTAATTTCTTCACTCAATACCAGATCCCGAACATCCTCGAATTTCAATTTGCTATTTCCTGACAAGTTGTTGACTGCTGTAACAGTAGCATTCCAATTGTCTGGTAAAGATGATAAGAGAATTAAAGCTCAAACTTCATCATCGAATTCAATTTCCACGGAACTCAACTGGTTGTGATTGTGTTGAGTTCATTTAAGTGTTGAGCCACTCATGCCCCTTCCGCCATCCGCAAATTGAATAATCGCCTCGTCAAGTGAACTTTGTTTGAGGCTGATGGCTTCTCATACACACTTGAGAGAGCCACCATAAGACCCGTCGTGGTCTTTTCCTTTGCTATGTTGAAAGCAACATTGTGGGATAATGTCAGTCGGATAACTCCGAGGGCTTATTTGTCGAGAAGAGCTCAGTCTTCATTCTTCATGCCCTCTAGTTGTTTTCCTGAAAAAGGTTGATATAGATTTTTCTGGTACATAAAAATCTTCAATATGCATCTTCCAAAAGCCAAAGTTTGCACCATCGAACTTATCAATTTTTACCTTCCCTTCGTTTGCAGCCTTCGCTCCCACTCGAATCTGGCTTCTTTGGATCGTTTATGACAATTCCTACGAACCACCGTGTATTAGAACACCTCTGTCGACAAATTCGTATCGCCGACCAAATTTTACTATTCACGAAATTCACTATTCACAAAATTTACTATTCATGTAAATAGTAATCTTGCAGAACAACTGACAAAATTCACCACCAAAAGCTCTTGATACCAGTTGCTGAGAAATAAACGAGTAATTTTCCTATAACCAGATTAGTGAGAATGCGAAATAAAAGCGGAAAAATAATACTCGAAATTGATAACGGAGTTCGGCCAATTATGCCTACGTCTCCAGACTGCTGCAGATCTTTTACTAAAGAGAGAAAATTTAAAGTGTTTAAAAAACACTCACAACTCACAAGAAAACTCTCTAAATTCTTTAGTATTGGGAGAAAGAAATGATTTGGGATGATTTTGAAGCTAAATGAGTTAGTGTATTTATAGTTGAAGCTTAAAAACTAATATTAAAAATACCCTAAAGTACATGGATTAAAGTGTAGTTATTCCATACCAAAAAATCAACAAAATTAAATGCACCGAATTCAGTGTCCAATCCACCGAATTCGATGCCCCCTAATTTTGACTTCCAACCCCCCAATTTTGTCTTCCAACCCCCCAATTTTGTCTTCCAACAATAAAAGGAGGGGTAAGGTAGACAAATGGTATGTGGATTATAAGGTAATGTTTTGTTGAGTTTCTCGATTATTAAAAGTTACAAAATAGCTTCTCGACTATAGTACATTGTTTTGTTGAGTCTCTCAACTATTAAAAGTTACAAAACAGTCACATGACTATTAATATGTTCTAAACTCATCCTTTCCCGTTAAAAATTGATAATTATCTGAGGTGGACGAAATCATATTTTAATAATGTATATCGACGCCGTCGTTGCTTTCAAGCAATTGTTCAATGGCATAATCTTTCGAGCACTGGCTCGACATTATAATGTAAACGGTGAGTCAATCCATTAAATACAACTCAAAAGGATCTGTGATCAGATTTTATCATATTTCAGTCAACAAATTATTGTCAAGCAACATCTTATAGTCGAAAAACCATTTTGTAACTTTTAATAATCAAGGGATACAACAAAATAATACTATATAGTCGAGAGACATTTGTGTATTTTACCATAAAAGTAGCTACAAGGTTTTGAGTTTACTGTAGTAAGTCTGGGGAAGGGTTGACACGGCGGTCGTTGTTTTAAAATAGTATAATCCAATGGAGGAAAGGCTGTTGCTTTCTTGGATACCAATGCCAAAGATATGAGTGGTTTTAAGTGGAGTGTGCAGCTGGTGAGACGGTGGATTGTTTCCTCTACTATGCCACTAATTAGTTGGTTTTCTATTTAAGACGTGAATATTTTACTCTTATATAATACTACTAATTTATGATTAAATGCGGTAAAGAAATAACATATGAACTAAATGCTTCTCATAGTGTTTGTTAAATGAATGAGAAAACCTTTAATTTATTTTTACCAACTCCATCATAAAAAAACGCTTATTTATTTGTTTAATTATGACAAATAAAGGGTTAATGGATAAATCTGTCACCATATTATGTGTAGATGTTAATATTTGTTATTATAGTTTATTCTACTTTATTTTTTGTCATGTTATTAATTTTTCTCATAAAACTTGGAATATAAACAAATTACAGCCACCGTACATTGAAGTTGAGATGGCCGAGTTGGTCTAAGGCGCCAGATTAAGGTTCTGGTCCTAAAGGGCGTGGGTTCAAATCCCACTCTCAACAGAATCTTTTTAGGATTAATAACCCAACAACTAGCCAGTTATACAACCTTGCAAATTTTGTTCCATATCTGTAATCAGTACCCTTCTTACTAAAGGGCAACAAATTGATGGTCACAAGATTGGCTGTTAGAATATGAAGAAACCGTAAACTTATCTTGCAAGATCATACATAGGGGTTGTTCGAAGAATTTTTGTGACTTTTTATAGTACTATTTGAAGGCCAAATCCTAAATGTGAAAGTAATAAACAAAATCTACTTATCGTAAAGAAGTAGCCTATCACAAGTCAAAAGGGTCACAGTTTCCACTCACTATCTGCAGAAATTATGAGATTGGCACACATTTTGCAATATGATTTTCTGGCGAAGATAAGGCCACCCGGGTTGGTTTTAATGGTTATTTTAAGATGATTTTGCATACTTAAATAAACTTAGTGTTCCAATCCTAAGCAAACAAAAATTCTTAAAACAATTATAATTTTAATAAAAAATATATAATCTAATTATATATCTATTAAATTTATATTAAATAATAATAAATGATTAATTATTAATAAATCATTATATTATTTTATTTTTATTTAATAATGACATTTTAGTTAGTGGTGTGCATCGGTGCATTACATTAATTGTGTGTTTCGGTGTGCGACGCAAATTTTAAAATTTTCTAGCAAATAAAATTCTATTTCTTTTGTTTCCATACTTTTTTTATGTAAGCCAGACAAAGGAAAGAAAGTTAAATATTTCTTTTTTAAGCTTAATACAAAATTAATTGTCCAAACTATATCTTTTCCTATTTCGATGATAAAATTATTTTTCAGTTAATCTATGAGCCTAACATTACAAACATTATCATTTTAAGTGTCTCAATCGTTAAAAATTTCAATTGAGTAACACGTGTCGTTTCAGGTAATTTTAAATTTTTGATTTAAAAAAACTTAAAAATATTATTAATTTAAAAAAACTAAACTTTTTTTAAATCACAAAATAACCCTAAACCCCTAAAATTTCTTATTCCAGCCCATACCAATTATCGACGGTTATCATCGGCCGCCTTTGCCCTCATCAAACGATCACCAACCAATTTATCGGACCTCCACTATCGATCATCCATATTGTTGTCGTTCCAATCCTCCTAAATCTCTAAATTTAAATCTCAAATCCCTAACCCTGATCTCAAATTTATTAGATTATTTTATTTTTTGGAGAGGGGGACAAAGGTCCTGGGAAATTTGAATTTTTTCCCCATAGGGACGATCGGGGACTATGAGGGAAGAGGAGATGGGAGGGGCACACTGTTTCTCTTTTTTGATTAATCTGGTGTAGGTATAAGACAATATTTGTTCAAAGACAACTCTCAACCATTTAACATTGAACGCTCACATCTCTGACATCCATGGTGCTCGAACTCGTGACTTCAAGGAACAACAACAATTCCTTTCTCACCTAAGTCGATTGGTTCGTGCGGGAGAGGCATGCTGAGGTGAGGGATTTGAGAATATTTTTTTTAAATATAAATATGATATGAGTCATTTAACGGATTTTTTTAATGTTCATTATGGTCGGAACATTTATAATGGTAACGCTTGTAATATTAGGCACCTGAATTGACTGAAAAATAATTTAAACACCTAAATAAGAAAAAAGAGTATAATTTTAACAATTGTTTTTATATTAAGCACTTTTTATGTAAGCCAAACAAAATTCATTTCCTTTTCTTTTTCTTACTGATTTTACCTATCCAAACAAAAATTACATGTATATAATTTGTTTTCCTTAACCTTTTTTTCGTTTATAATTATTTGTTCATTGTGTGGAAATATCAATGTTATATCAATCAAATTTAATATGATATATCTAAATTATCGATACATTAAGTATATTTGTTTTTTTGTTCAAAAAAGTATGTGTTTGCAATTTAAGATCCGAACTACAATTAGACGATTTTTTTGTTAATTTTCATATAATCTGATATTTTATTAATCAAATAATAAAATTTCACGTTCAAATCAACTAAATCAAAAATGAATAATATAACATATTTGTTATTATGTTAAATAATTTTATGTCTCAATAATCTTATTATAGAAATAATTTTACAGATGTATTCTTATTAATATATCATTGATTTTTCCTCGTTTAATTAAATTTTATAATCAATATTGATTTTTGGATGACTTCAAGACAAAAGTCAACTTTAAATACAATTACATGGTGTATTTTTTTTCCTCTAATTAGATTTAGAGAGATTTTGTGACGACGTCTATGTTTTTGTATGTATTCCTCTAACACCATACAAAATTCCTTCTCAAAAAATGAAGTTTTTAAAATGTTTATTTTAATTATTAAAATGAATTGATTTATAGAAACATATTAAAACTTCACTTAAATATAACAATGAATTTATTTATTATTATATTTGAAATTTATTGATATATTATATATTAACTCCAAATGAAATTGAAAAAAAGATAATATGTTGTTTAAGGCCTATCATTTAAGAGGTTTGGGCCTTTAGGCCGAATTTTGGGGTAAACAGTTCAGCTCGGCGGCGGGCCAAATCCAATTTTTCAAACTTCGATTTTAATTACTTATTTTTTTTATTTTTCAAATTCTTAAATCAAGAATAATTGTACATATTACAATTTATGACAATTAGAAGATACAAACTAAGTTGAGATGCAAACAAATTAGAATTTATTGAACAATCTTAATGATAAAAGGGAATATTGTTCTCTTTAGAGGTCTCGGGTTCAAATAATTGCTATGTAGGGTGTGTGTGAACATCGTTAATAACTAAGAAATATTATGAATAGATATTACATTATAATCACTTCAGACTATTTAAAAAATTTCAATCAAATTACTATCTTTTGTTTTTTTATATAAATGTATAAAATCTTATAAATTTCATTTAATGACCTCAATGGTAAAAAGAAGTTTTATTCTTCTTAAATGATTCGAGTTCGAGCAGCTATGTATGCAGAGTAAGTGCATATTATCGATGATTAAAGAGATTGTGAATATATATTATATTATAATCACCTTAAACTATTTTTTTAAAATTATACTCCATATTAATTACTTGAACCACTTAGTAAAGTTCATTTAATAAAATACTAAATAATATAATAAACACTATAGAATATTTTAAATAAGGAGAGAGCTTTATAATTTATAATTTAATGAAAATAAGGAGGGAGCTTTATAATTTATTAAAAAAATTGACTGAAAAAGGCAACTTGTTGGGAGATTTCATAGGGGTCAAGTCAACACACCAATTAAAAACCTTTCTATTTGTTTGTTGGGTGGGAAGGCATTTGTTGGATTCAAACTTCTCTCACCATTTAGTTTTAATGCCCTTCACTATACACTTCACAATTAGCTTATCTATTTAAGTAGAATTTTTAAAATATTTAGACAAAGGGTAAAATACACAAATGGTCCACTAACTATAGTTAGTAGATTGCTTTATTGAATTTCTCGACTATTAAAAGTTACAAAATGATTCTCCGACTATATGATGTTACTTTGTTGAGTCATTCGACTATTAAAATTACAAAATAGTCACTTGACTATTCATATGTTCCAAACTCGTAATTTTTCGGTAAAAAAATGACAGTCGTCTAAGCTGAACGTTAACTTGTTGTCTAAGATATGATGATCATTTGATATTCTAGGATCATATTTTAGTATATTTCAGTCAGCATGTTAATGTCCAATTTAGATTGTTGTCAATTTTTCAACGGAAAAGTACGACTTTGAAACATGTGAATAATTTGATGACCATTTTGTAACTTTTAATAGTATGAAACTCAACAAAGAAACTTCATGTAGTCAAAAGATCATTCTGTAACTTTTAATAGTCGATGTACTCAACAAAGTAACGTCTTATTATCAGGAGACTATTTATATACTTTGTTCTTAGAAAAATATAGATTTAAAAAATAGAATTTCTTTTTGTTGTCCTTCCGGTTCCAATGTTTCACCTAGACTAATCTTAATCGACTCGCGTTGCACACTTGACTTTGATAGGTGAGTCTCTCGACAGAGATTTTCTACATACACGAGGACTCGAACTCGAGACTTTACTTAAGCGATATCAAGTTGGTTACCACTTGAACTAAATTTTTTGATATGTTTTAAAAGTTTATAATATAGTTATTTTATATTTATATATTATATAAAGTATTTCATATAAATTTTTTTATAATAACAAAACAAAAGCGCGAGAATATCTAATTTTTGAAAATGGGACGATTTATATGTATTAGAGATGCAAACATACAATACACAACAAAGACAATGTCTCGTTAGAAAATCTCACTAGACTTAATTGGAGGAAAAAGAATGTATCACACAAATGTGGAGACAATAACACAGAAGGAGAACGGAACTCCAACCCACCGCAACTCGAGACTAATCCCACACTAAACAAGCCATAGGGGACAAGCCCCATGGACTACAACCCGACAACACCCACTTAAAAGCAACAATGGCCAACAAACCAACCACACGATCCCAAAACAAAACAATACAAACGACTGCAACTATCACCCCCACAGTAGCAAACATAAACCAGAACCCATGAATCAATTAAAGACCCAATCAACATAGTAAAAGATTAATATCACAACTCCAGCCCGCTCAGGACAAAAGATGCTGCACAAAAGAAGAAATCTAGTGGCACAAAATAGAATTAATGAAGAATGGCACCGATTACCACCCTACCAAGCGCCTATAAACAAACCAGATACATTCCTTATAAATACCAAATAAATCCCACAACGGCACAGACATGGACAGCAAACCACCTTTCTTCTACACCAGCAACAACCCATGAAAACATACGCCCAACAGATACTCAAGCACAACATTAGAAATACAGCGCCAAACATCGAAACAACAACAACAAACCAAAGCTAAAACCGCAGAACAGAAACATACGCTGCAGACAACATCAGCCAAACACAAAAATCATCGCCACCACTGAAACACCACTTCCCACAACACCAAAACAATTAGACAAAACCAGGACAACTAACCACCACCGGACCCAATACCAAACACCGAACAGGAACAACACCAACACTCAAAGCTTCAGACCAGCCCTTAACACAACCCACCCAATCAAAGCTCTGAAACAATAACCAATGAAAAAGCTACACCAACTCAACACACACCAACACTAGCCATAATAAAATGAATATAAACCAATGCAAAACAAAACACAAAGATCATCCGAACACCTTATCCAATCCTACTCTTAAAAGAAACGCTAGCATCGAGCCATCTACCAAAATCAAAAACCGAAGGGCACACTACAGGCCACTTACTTTTGCACCAAAAACCTATCCTCGTAATGGCCGTCTCTAACACTTTTTCTTCGCACCAACTTTTCTCATTAAACACCATATTGTTTCGACTCAACCAAATGTCCAAATCAGCCCAAAAAAAGCCATGTCTTATACCGCTTTACAAGACCCTTTAACAGGCATGTCAATCCAGGACACAAGCAACGATTTAACATTACCGGGGCAAACCATATTTAGCTTCCAAAGCCCACACCACCTTACCCAAATCCTCCAAACCTTTTCACAGTGACAAAATATATGGTTAACCGTTTCAACATCCTTGTTACATAACATACAAACAAGAGAACCCACAGACCCAACACCCCTTTTACCAAGCTCCACGCGGGTCGGGATTCTTTCTAAACTCGCCTTCCAGACAAAGGCTTCTACCTTTGGCGGTACCAAATTAACCCAAACTAGCAACCAAACAGGATCCTCTACACCCCGCCACCCGAAGCCAGAACACTGAAACTCCTCGGAGAGTACAAACCTCCCGACGCAGAACCCCAATCCAAACGGTCTACCTCACTACAATCAAGCACTGCAGAATTAGTAGTGCTTAGAAAATCATTCCAAAAATTAATCTCCCACTCGAACAGTGGCCTCCTCAATACAGCACTCCAGGTCCAAACTCTATTTACCTTCTTCCCAAAATCAGAGATTTTACCGGATTTTTTAATGGCAACGTTGAAAATCCTTGGAAAAGCTAGGCAAAGCGAAGGAAATTCTGTCCACTTATCCTCCCAGAACTCAATCGCTCTCCCATCACCAATAATAATTTTAACATTACGCAAGAAAATATCATCCTCCTTACTCAAAGGAGAAGTGATGTTACACCAGACCCACGAAGCTTTAGACGCTTGAACCGGGATCAAAAGTAACGAACTTTGGTCAAGATCGTATTTTGCATCTATAACTTTCCTCCAAAGGCACTCAGGTTCTTGACCGTACCTCCATAGCCACTTATTTAGCAATGATCTTTTCCTTAAACGTAAATCAAAGAATCCTAATCCACCATGAGACTTAATTTTACAAATGTTATCCTGCTTCACCCAATGAATACCCCTCCCACCTTCTACACCCCAAAGGAATCTTGCAATGGCTTTAGTAAGCTCCCAGACCACAGCACATGGCATCTGAAATAAGGATAAGTAATACACCGGAAGATTTGATAAGACCGACTTCACCAAGGTTATTCGACCACCGAAGGATAATAATTTCCTCTTCCAACCAGCAAGTATACTTTGGAATTTCTCAACAACAGGCTTCATACTTCAACCGAGTTCCTACGCTGCCCCAAGGGAAGGCCCAAATACATTGTAGGAAATTTATCCCAACCGCACTTAACTTGGTCAGCCCACTCTGATATACAAGAATCATCAACATTCACCCCGAATAACTTCAATTTACCAGCATTTAGGCTAAGGCCTGACGTCACTTCAAAAACTCTCAGCAGCCGCTTAATATTTCCGATTGACGCCACCTTAGCATCAGAAAAAATAATCAGGTCATCTGCAAACTGAATATGGGGCATACTTACCCCATTTCTACCAATCGGCACGCTAGCAATCCTGCCGCAACCCTCTTTTGGTATTAAACTTTCTTGACGGGGACCCGTTCACCAGCACAAAAATGGCAGCAATCGAAATGCACAAAGAAATCCATCTACTCCACCTACATCCGAAGCCCATTTTCCTCATTACGAGATCAAAAAAATCCAATCCACCGAATTATACACTTTCCTAAATTCGGCTTTAAAACCCACTGCTTTTCTATTTCTTTTCTTCAAGTCGTCTATGACTTCATTGGCGATTAAAGAGCAGTCCATTATTTGTTCTCAGGCAATGAAAGCAAACTACGATCCCCCCACCACTTCACTAATACACTTTGCCAACCTCCTAGACAAAACACGAGCTACCACTTTGTAAAGGCTACCCACCAAAGAGATCGGTATATAATCTTCAATACACTTACTATCACAGAAAACAAATACTTGTTTCCGCATAAAATTACAAAGCGTGGCATTCACTCGAGTTGTCTTCTTGATTTTGGTAAATGATTGAAATATATAAAATACGATACTACTACAAAATATAATTTTTTTAGTTATACATAAATTTATGATAATTGGATGAGTAAAATTGATGGATGAAATTAACAGTATACAATAATAAAATATTTATTGGAGAAAAAAAATAACAAGTTAATCTCAATAATTTATTTTTCTCTCATCAAACAACCTTAAATTTATGTCAAATTAAAAGAATTTTACATTGTGTAAGCGAATATTTATATATTATAAATATTAATAAATAGATGGTTTTTAACTTATGATAAATATTAATAAATATATATTACATTTGAATTATTATTTACCGGTCAATACTGACATGTTTTTTGTTTATATTTATTTTTTTGGTAAATTACATATTTAGTATCTAAACTATCAGTTTATCTGTTTTAGCATCTAAACTTTCAATTTTTTCAAAATCATACCTAAAGTTTAATTTTTGTTTCATTTTAATACACGCCCATTAAGTTTTGGAAAAAATGAAAGTCTAAGTACCAAAACACGTTTAGTACTTAAATCATACTTAAGTTTTGAAAAACAATTGAAAATTTAGGTACTAAAATGGATCAAAACAAATAGTTTAGGTACTAAACGCGAGTTTTTAACGACGAGATATTAAATAAAAAAAAAAAACTTTAGGTATGATTTTGAAAAAATTGAAAGGTTAAATACTAAAACAGACCAAAACTGATAGTGTAGCTACTAAATGTGTAATTTACCCTTATTTTTTGAATTATTTAGTTGAGTTTTTATTTTTTTATCAACTTATTTTACTCTTAGTGTTTAATTTATGCACTTATATGGTTTGAAAATGATATGTTAATATAATTAGTCAACTCTAATTTTTATATATTTTTCTTATAATATTATTGTATGTTCTCCATATTCAACAAAACCGACAATTATTATTAATTATGTATATATAAGTAAAAGTGTTGACGATAACAAGTTTATCTCGTTAGTCGTTGACAGTTCATCCATTTTTATTTATGCAAAGAACCATAGTTAATAAGGAGATCGTTGGTCATTATTTTTGTAGAGAAGAGAGTTGATCACGAATGATGAAAAGTACTATATATGAGTTGTGAATGTTTTTCAGTCCCTTTTTCATTCTTAGTTGAGGGTATTTACAGTTATCTTTAATGCGTGTGTAGTCGTAAGATCATTATATTATTTATAGACTAACATACTAAGTGAATTCGTTAGTCAGACATTGAGTTTCATTATCAAGTGGCCATGTTAGAGACTTTTTGTCTGTGTTGTAGTCTATTTAGAGGATGTAGGTCGATAGGAAATTTTGATGGGTAGAGAAGTTTACCTTCAGATTTTAGCCGACTAACAGCTACAGTTAGAGTTAATTTTACGAAATACATATGAAGGTATAACAAAAACAAAGAAATGTTATTTAAATGTGCTTAAGATACTATTGTTGTTTACATGTGTTTATATATTTTTTTATTTTCATATTTTAATTGAATTGATAAGATGGATTGAATTGATCCAATCATTGATTCAGCTGTGAAAACCTTGGCGACATGAGTATTCAAACAGATAATTCATTCATTGATCAAATCGGAGTAATCTAAATCGAATTAGTTGACTGTTAACGAGCTGATTTATTTTTGAAAATTATTAATCAAAACAAATAAATTTCAGTTAATTCGGTCATCTACTCAATTAACCAAATTTTTTTTAAAAAAATTGTTATATTAATTGAAGTTTAATATAAGTATTTTGTTCATTCGGATTAAAATTTAATTGAATCTTAAAAGTTTAATGGGTCTAGTGTGATTCAAAAATAGTTGAGTCTTAATTCTTAACGGGTTTGAGCTTAATATATATAATATATTTAATATTTAACATTTTTAGTTAATTTGGTTAATTTACCAATAGCCTAACTTTAAAAAAATTGTTAATATTAATTGATCTAATATTTAAATAACTGGCTGATTAATCAAATTAATTTTAATTTGATTGATTAATTTTGATTAAAATCGAAAAATAAGCATTCCTACTTGGCGAAGGCCATTCTAAGGATATATCCATGTTAGTTGAAAGTAGATTGAGATGGAAAACGGGCGAGTCGGGTGCGGATACCCCCCATCCCCATACCCACCTAATATTTTTCAATCACCACCCATGATGGGTAAAAAATTTCAAATCCACATCCGCCCACGCGGATACATTCTCAAATTCATCCCCACACCCACCACCACTACCCACAACAACAATGATTCTTTGAACTCAACTATTCCATCAAAATCATGAGAAAATATCATTGAATTTAACCAAAACAAAAGCTGAGAACATTTAAGTTTTGTCGAAGCAAACTAAGATGATTTAAGACCTCCTAAAATAGCAGCTCTTTAATGCATTTACTTATCATAAATAAATTTGAAAGATATGGGTAGAACATTCATTTACTCCTCTATTTATATGTTAACAGTAAGAAAAGCGGTAAATTTGGTTGAGTCACAACCGTAAACACAATTGAATTATTTCTAAATTGCAGAATACATGATTAAAAATACCCAACTATTATCTCATTCAAGTGTTCCCAGAAGAAGAAGAAAAATTAAGGTTCAGGTGTGATAGGCAAACTAAACTAAGTGGAAAGACTTAATGTTCTTACTACATTTGCTACTTGTTTTCCAGTATGTTGGCTCTCGTCCAGAATAAAACCTCCAGAAGAAGTACCATAATTTAGATAGTAAACGACTTAAAAAGCCAGTCTACAATGATGGATTTCTTTGAACTGGAAACAAGTCAAGATGCGACTCCCATGCTTTCTTTCTATAAGCCGGTTTAATCTAAATTCCAAATCAAAATTCATAAAAGAAGTTAATCAATTTACAAATTCATAAAGGAAAAGAGAAAAGATTAAGGAAATTTGTTAGACTAGCTGATTGAAAGAAAACAATCAAGGCCACAACCTCCAAAAGGAAAACATACCTGAGCTGGAGAGTGGAGAGTGGAGATCAGAGGTTTGAAACTTGAAAGATCGGCAGTAATGACTAATAAGAGGTTTGAAAGGAAAAAAAATATGCATAAACTTAACTTATCCCTAATATTTGGTTAAATAACAACTTATATCTTATACAATATTCGGATTTATAAATTAGTCTCTAAAATTACACCTAAATTCATAATGGAGCGGATGTGGGGCGGGTGTGAGGCGGGTAAGGTCTCAAACCCATTACCCGCGACGGGTACTACTTTCTAAATCCACACCCGCACACTACCCACTAAAATTATACCCATCCCCGCCCCAATTGGAATGAGTGCGAGACGAATCCATGAATTTATACCCGTTTATCATCCCTAAAAGTGAGCTATTGGCATAATCAGCCAAGTAGATGAAATGGACTCTTAAGCCGCCCACGTTTACACCTTAGCTGCTATATGTTGATATATCCAAAAAGACAAAATTGAAAAATTCAATGGGCATGTGATAAAATTTTGTTATGTTTGTCCTTATTTGTTGGCTATTTCAAGTGGGCCCAACTTTTTTTTTATCCTTTTCATTTATACTCCCTGCCTTTTTGGCCTTTCATTTAAATCACATTTCCTTTTATGTCAGTCGCTATTTCATTCTCATATTAAAAACGTAGGAAGAGAAGGGAAATTTGTTTTTAATTTCATACAAAATATATACATACGCATTTAATTTTAAGATTAAATATTATTTGGGTTAGTAAATAACCTATTGAACAAGTAGTTAAAATCTCTCGGTTGACATTTTTTTAAGTTGTTGGTTCAATACCCATTAGAGTAAAATTCCCCTTCCCCTCTCCTAGGTAGAAATTATTCAAAAAACTATATTATTTTGGTGAAGTACATAAATGATTCCTCGGCTATAGATTACTGTTTTTTGAGTCTCTAGACTATTAAAAATTAAAAAATGATCATCCGACTATAAGATAATATTTTGTTGAATCTCTCGACTATGGGGCACACAAATTTGGAATATATAAATAGTCGGTGATTATTTTGTAACTTTTAATAGTCTGTGGACTCAACAAAGCAATGCTCTATAGTCGGAGGATCATTTTGTAACTTTTAATAGTCGAGGATCATTTTGTAACTTTTAATAGTCGGAGGACTCAGTAAAGCAACATCATATAGTAAAGGAACTACTTGTGTGCTTTATCCATAAAAATGCATAACATTAATTACAATTTTACCTAAAAGAATAGTTAGGTGACCAAAGTAAAAAAAAAATAATAGTATGACGACTAATGATATAATTTACCCTAGTTTTAAAATAGAATTCACATATACAATAACTCAATATTACTTTTATAAATAAGTTTTAAATTTATCATTAAAAAATACATCATTGGGTTCATAGACCTTCACACAGGTTTCAATTAATAATTCTATACTAAATTCTTAACTTATTCAATTAAAAGGGTGTTGAGATGTAGAGATATGTGTCACGGGATTATTATCTTCTTTTTTAAAAATATGTTTAATACGATGTACATTGTCATTATTTTTAAACTTTATGACTTCTTTTTTTTGATGTGGGATTAATGTCTCTCACTCTTTAAGATATAACATTTTTCTCACTTAATCTCGTGACGCTCTTGTCACGAGTCATCATCGCGATTGTCCGTCATTCTTATCTCACTCATTGGGGCTCTTGACGTGAAATTAAATAGTCAAAAGATCACTTTGATACCATTTGTTATGAGGTTAATATCATCTTTCCAAAAGATAATACTACCATTTTCAAACTCTAGAATCCTTGAATCAGTAGCAACGAGGTGGGAGATGCAATGACTTAATCTCTCAATAATTAGAATAAAGAGATAAGGAGAAAGCGGATTTCTTTGACGGATTTTTCTCTCCGGCCGAAATTCATGACAAAGAGCTCTATTCCATTGAACTTGTAATGTGGAAGAGGAAATACAAGTAATAATAAGGTTGATAAGAGATCGAGGAAATACACGTTAATTCTTTATATAATATAGTTTTTTTACAAATGTTTAAACTATTTATATCTTCAAAACGAGGCACGATAGTAGAATTTGATAAAAATGCATAATACTTTTACTCTCTAATTTCATAAAAGTTTAGTAAATAAAATGGTAAAAATATGGTACTCTCGATCCAAGGCTTAACATAACTATGATAGTTCTTATTTCAAATAGCGCAAATACAGAAAGTTTCGTGACAAGCGTCGTAATTGTCAAATAAATAAGTTTTTTTCTCAATTGAATAAGCTAAGAGTGTAGTATAGAGAAGAAATGGTCGATCCACAAGGACTTTGAAATTAATCTTGATCTAAGAAAATTGTAAAAGGAAAATAAAGGGGGCTTAGCAAAATAAATTGAATAAATTGAAAAAAGTAAAAATAAGAAAAATAAATAATTGAAAATAATTATGATGAGAGATAGCCTCCAGCTTCGCTTCACCTAAATTTATTTCGATCACTGAAATAGATTTTATTTCGGGATTCTTGCCATTTACCTACAAGGCCTAAGATCATACTTCGTTGTCTCCATTGCATTAGCTCAAAGCTTGTCGGAGAACACCAAACTAGTTTTATTGTTGGTCGTAATATCTAGGAGAACATCATTATCAACTAGGAAATAATGCACTCTATGGACTTGAAGAAAGGTAAATTGGGGTGGATGGCTATTAAAGTAGACCTTTAAAAAGCCTTTAATCATCTCTGTTGGGAATTCATTGAAGAAACACTCGAAAGAAAACTCAATATTTCATTTCATAATTCTCATTTGTCGAAAACCCCTCACCAATATGATTTTAACCCACATGTCGAAAGACAAATAAACCACTGGTTAAACCCAGTAAAACGTTGTCGTTTTATTTAATTACAAAATGCGTGTTAGAGATTGATGACGACACCTTTGGTCAGCTATTCTTGTGTACATCAATGCTGGATCCTCTTGTTGTTCTGCTCAATCGTGACATATTCGGTCCTCCTTATGTCTGTTTTGGACATGCCTAATTTATTTTCTTAGGCTTCTTTTAATTCAAAAAAATGATAAAAAAATTATTCTTAATTTGAAAAAATGTTTATTTTAACCCCAAAAATATTATTTCTCGTTAATCTTGATCTCTAATGTTCAAAAGTATTATTTTTTTAGAGTAACTTCAAATGTATACACACACAAATTTTCCCATCTTTAAATACATGTATATTACTTCATCTTTGTTTGGGGAAGATAAATTTCTCTAATTTTGACAGTTTGGTTGACATTAAATTTGTTTCTTTCTCTTTTTCAAATAAAAGATTGAGGTGAATTTTTTTTGGTTGAGAAGGATTTATTCAAGTTTTTATTAAAATTTTGATATCAGAACAAGATTAAACTATACTTCCATTATATTGGGATCGAATTGAGATGAATAACTTTCATATCTGGGCGGGACAGCTAAAATTTTGCGCTACCCTATTGCGATCCCTACTTCTATTTGAACATACTCACAAATAAGTAATAATATCAATATATATTTAAATATAATCAAACTATATTACTCTTAAATATGACAACAAAAATTCATGAATAAGATAAACACTCAATTGATTAAATTATTATTGTTCATCTTCAATTTAAAATATCTTATGTTCGTATTATATAATCATGATGGGATGTACGCAAATGTCCGATGAGGAAATGCCGACGTACGTGAACGAGAGATGAGAAAAGAGTAGGTAGGTTCGAAGTTCAACCACAAAGCAAGGCAACATCTCCCACCTACCACACCCCATTTTCCCATCATCATCTTCTTGCTCTTTAACCTTTTTATTTTATAAATAAAAATGGGTATTGCCTGGATTTGTTGCTATCTACGAAAACTTAATATTTGAACTGAAACATGACATTTTCTCGGATGATTTTGAAAATTTTAAAGTCATATTTCAATTACTTGGAAATTTTAAAAATAAATAAATCGAAGTTTCTAACACTACCTTGCACAGCAACGAGGATTTAGTCCTAATGTCAAAAGGAGAATCATTGTAACCCATATTTTAGATTTTATGCTTAGTTTTAATTTAATTGTAATTTTTAGCCAATCATGTTATGCTATTAAAAAAACAAACATAATATAAATTTGAACTTTAAAAACAATAATTTCAAACAGAACGTCTGGGAATACAAATAGAAAGAAATGGGATAATTTAAAATTTTTGAAGGACTTAATCAACTATATTAGAAAAGTATTTACCAAACAGTAGCAACCACCACGACGGCAACAACAAAATCTTTTGGTTTGTTGTTAAATCCATCGATAAATTAAAATTTCTCAAAATAACAAAAAAAAAGGAAAAATAAAATTGATTTTCACAATATCCTTTTTGTGCAAATAATTCCCTTTTTTATTTTTATTTTAATTCTTCATTTTTCATAGGCTGTGTTCATCCCCCCTTGAAGGGCTCCAAGGCGTCATATCCATTGGGTAACTTCCCAATACCCTCAAGAATGAAGTGAATTCCTGAACCTCGGCCAACGCGTTCTGAGCTCTAACCTCTGCCATCGAAGCTTCGAAATCCACATAAAACAAGTACTCAAAATGCTTGGCGGTTCCAACATTGGCGTCGTCCACCAACCGGATCGGTCTATTGCGGTGCGGCCGCGACTCGATTTTCGTCAAACTGATGTTCCTAAACGCAAACGCCGATAGCACTTTGAAGAGCACGCTCGTCCCTTTGTCGTGCGCGAAAACGATGCTCGTTTTGAAGGGCCGGTCCGTGCGCGGGATAATTGGATCCCGAGCTAACATAACGAAGCGCGTCACGTTACCTGAATCGTCTTGGATACCGTCGGCTAGGATTTGGAGTCCATAGAGTTCGGCGGCACGTGCGCTTGCTATGGCAGCGGTGTCACGGAGGTTGTTGTTTGCTATGTACTCCGCGGCTCCGGCGGTGTCATCGACGGCTTCGCGCGTGACGTTGAGTCCGAGCTTTGTGAGAGTGTGTTCGCACTGGGAGAGAGCTTGTGGATGTGAAATGACACGTGTAAGGTACTCTTTCCTTACACCTGGTAGAGCTAACAGACAGTGGTGGACTGGGAGTTGGACTTCGCCGACAATATGGAGACGGTGACGGAGGAGGAGATCGTAGTTCCGATGAATGGAACCGCCTAGCGAGTTTTCCACCGGTAAGACAGCTCGATCGGCGATCCAAAGCTCAACCGCTTGGAATGCGACTTCGAACTGGTCACAAGGGATAGCTTCACAATTAGGATAAGCTTTACCCGCCGCAGCTTCGGAGTAGGCCCCGGGGACTCCTTGGTAAGCCACACGCAGCTGAGATCCGTGCATCGGAGCAGGGGAGAGATCGGTGATGGATAACGGCTTCTGCGCAGGCGGCTGAGGCTTGTTGTTTTTATCAATAGGGACAAGGTTAAGATCTAAGGAAGTCTGATGGCCGTTGATGGCAGCAGCTAGGTGTCGGAGTTGGAAGGAGGAGCGGACTTATCGCCGGAGCCTTGATCTTGAGAGAAGACTTTGCTGGAAAGAATAGCGCAGGAGCTCTGCCAATCGGCACGGCTTGAACCGACTCCATTAGGGAATTGAACCGAGTCATAGCGGTAGACGCAACGGATGGCGAATCGATTCAAGTGCGAAAGCTTGGAATGACGAATGATGGAAGACGAATGAATATTATTCGAAGGAGAAACCGCCTGCATATTTTATCTAGCTTCTAATCAAAAGAAGAAACGCGTTTTCCTCGGAAACAAACAGGGGGAAATTATTTGATGTACTTAAAAGCTTGGTGTTCTCTTGAAGAAGCGAACGTCAAGCTGAGGGAAAAGAGATGGGAGATAAGGGATTATATACATGAAGAAAATGGGAAGAGCGAAGATGCATGTGGAGGTGGTTCTGTCAGTCTCACACCAACCCCTCCTTCCGACCTTTCTTTCCCTTCGCTTTAATTTTTCCTTTTACATTTTCCATTCGTTGAATTTAAATAAATAAATGAGTTCAGATTTTGTGTGGAGGTGCGTATCTCACCCCTTTCCTTATCTTTTTCATTTTTCCTTTTATGAATAACAATAACATATAATAATTCATTTTTTTCATAAATTAATAATATCATTAAATATTTTGTCAACACACAATTTCAATTAATTTAAGACTCCTCTTCTTCTGTTCCGTTCTTCTTCTTTTCTATAATAAAATGTTTTTTTTCCTTTTATTGTTTAATCCCAAAAGAATTATTTCATGAGAACTTAAATCCAACAGCACGATTGTTTACAAGAAATATGATGTGCTTTCTCGGGTTATGATGTTGTGGCTAGGCATCCCAACAGTGATGCTGAGACTCTTAAGTTCAACATGGTTTTGATATTGCTACCGGTGTGCCGAAACAGTCACTTGACTTCGTTATGGGTTCTTTCAATGACAACTTGATTTTTACAATGTTATTGTAATCGGAATTATCATCAGTGTTCATTTAATCTGTGATTTCCCTCGACTTTTTCATACAAACGAAGAAGAAATCGAGCCATGAAATCCTCTTTTACGGTATCCGATGATCGAAATTTACTTTTCAGTATTCAAATCTAAATTTTGAATTATTAAGATTAAGTTCTGAATAATTTTGAACTAATACAGTTTAATATTGAAATTATTTTAAGGACTAGAATGCAAGAAATATGAAAATTTTAATTTGGAGTGTAAGTAATTCGTGTGCATGATTAATTTGAGGACTAAAACCCTAACTTGCCCAAACTTCTTTATAAGATGAATCATTATATTTGGTATTTTTGTTTTCTTTTAATTAAGATGTGGTCACTGAAAGTTAATTACTATTAGACCTTTAACAGTTTGATGACGTGACATAGTAAATATATAAAATTAAAATTACATAATTTCCATGTAGATAATACATGAATTAAGTTAAAAAAAATAAAAGAGAAATAGTTATTATAAGCGTAAAATAAAAATGTGTCATTAACAAGCCATTTTCTTCAAATCCTTAGAATAAAGTCCCTTTTGAAACCCTCCCTTTTAAATCCCTACAAGCCAAAATCATTTTTAAGAAGAAGAAGAAAAAGAAGACATGCCGACGAAAAAAATATTATTGAATCAAGCAGTGCAATAACTATCTATCGTTATGGACAAAGAGCTGAAATCGTCACTGTTTGAACTGATGATGTAACATCCTGAAATCCAGGTTAGTGACTAAAATGAGAATTTTTAAAATTTGGGGATCAATTCAAGAAAATTTAAAGTTCAAGGATTTAAATAGGAGTATTTTATTATTGGATAAAAGTGTAAATATGAGATGATTATAAGAGTATTATGGTAATTTAGCTTGAAAGATATTTTATCTCCCTTATTTAGGGAGATAACACGTGTGAAAGAGGAAAAAACTTCAGAAGCTTATCTTCTTTCTTTCTTCTTATTCCTCTCGTGGCTCCAGCTCCCAAAGGTAAGTTGATTTAATTGGTTAATTTCTGGAATTTATGGGTTGAGTTGGAATAATTAGGTGTTATATAAGCTTAAAGAAAGCTTATATAACATTAAAACACCAAGAGGAAAGAATTAGAAAGGAATTTCTATTAAGAGTTTAGAAATGAACTTTTGTTATAGAAAGGTTTTTGAAGTTCTAAGGATGAATTTGACTTGTCAATGGGTTAATTGAGAAGTTAAAGGTGATAGAATTGAATTTAGAACACATGGAAAATTTGATGAAATTCTTTAATTCAAGAATTATGGTGAATTATGAGAGATGATAAAGTGTTATAGTGTTATAAGAAGGTTTATATAGGTATAGATAAGTTTTAAGGTATAATGCGGGATTAATAAGTAGAATTTGGGGTCAAAATAAGACATTTTCGTGCTCAAGATGTAAGTTCTGGGTTGTGTGCATCGATGCACATTCAATGTGTATCGATGCACTCTCAAATAAATGAACATCGAATGCATTAGTGCATCGATGCATAAGTAGTGCATCGATGCATAAGTAGTGCATTGATGCACCCCCTTAAAATGAAAACATCGAAGGTGATTTGTGTATCGATGCATGGGTAGTGCATCGATGCACATGTTAAGAGATGCACCGATATAAGGTAGAATGTACCGATGCACTTCAATATGATATGAAATGAATCTTTCTTTCAGTCTAAGAAATTATAGATTATAGTATATCAATGGGATATCGATAGTATAAATATATGATTTTGTAGACATCGATCGAAATCAAAGTTCAGATAGGTCGACAGAGTAAGATAAGCAAAGAAAACAAGAGCTTAAGAGTGTTCGATGAGACCAAGTAAGTACATGATAGTAAGTGTGCATTATGTTAAGGAATTAAGACTTGCGATGAGTCTAATTCCAATATTATATGATATAAGTACTAAAGCATAAACATGTAATGATATGGTGTTAGATGTATGGTATATGAGTAAATGCATATGTCTAATTGTTGAATGCGTCTTTATGGGTGAACTATGTAAATGCATGTATTTATGAAAATAGGTCATGTGATCATGAGATATATGATCAAATATATGTGAAAATAATATGACTCATATGTGTTTCTATTAGAATTCTATATGATATGTTATGTGTGTGAAATGGATGATATGAATACATGTTAGTATAATAAGATAGATTAGATGTTATAATTGAATGAAGGGATTGTATGAGAAAATATATGTGCGAAAATATGTTGTATGATGTAATGAGGTAAAAGATAATGCCCATGTCATGTGTTATGAGAGCTATAGGTATAGTTGGCATGCCAAGAGTCGAGGGTCTACACGGTCCTTCGGGACATAGTGGTCCTTAGGGACATATATGTTATATGTGTTCCTTCGGGACATCTAAGTGGTCCTTCAGTACATCTAAGTGGTCCTTCGGGACAAATTCTATGCTCCCCTAGTGGGATTTATACGAGTTGTGGTGACAGCGTTGTGCACAACCTCTATGTATTCACATACCTTAAGTTCTCAATAGTGTGCATGGGCTTTGAAAAGAAAACATAATTTGATATAATGATATGTGTGTTTTTCGTGAAATGTTATATGTGATATGTGATATGTATAAGTGATAAGTTAGAATCATATGATAATAATAGTAACAAATGCATATGTGTAATGGTGATATGAGATGTTATATGGTTATGTAGGATATAATCATAGCAATTATTCATGTATTGTTGTGGTTGAGATTACATTATATGTTTATGTTCAACATATGCTCATATGATGGAAGTGAATTAATGACAAGGAAATAAGTAAAGATAAACATGTTAGTGATGAGTTCAATAGGTATATAAGTATAATGTGTATTACATAAGATGTTCATTCATTTGTTAGTTTACTTTATGTATTTACATGTCTCACTAAGTTTATGACTTAGCGTGTAAGTGTCTTACACGTAGGTGTGGATAAGTCAGAAGATCAAGCTTCGGATCCGTAAAGCAGCATATTTCCCCTCAAAGTTCAGATCAGAAATATTTTGTAAAGTATGACTTGTCATATAATTTAGTATGTTGGCATGTAACTAAGTCATTATATATGTATGCTCTGATGGAGTCTGTTAAGGTTTTAAACATGTTTATGTAAAAGATTTATTTTATAGAATATAAGTTTTAAATTTTCTATGTTTTTTTATAAAAGTACATGCTTTGAATGGTCAATGTGACACCTCGGACTCGGATACGGGTTGGGGTGTTACATTTAATGGTATCAGAGCTAAGGTTTAGCCGATTCTAAGCTTAAACCGAAGTAAAAAGTGTTTTGAAAAGGCGTACATGCCAACATAAAGTGAAAGTTTCTGATCTGATAGAGTTATGAGTATATTGTTTTCTAATAAAGTTATATGGTTGTGTAATAGATGTCTGATCTTGAGAGTCCTCGCAGTGAAAGGAGAAGTAATAGACCTGAGGGTTATAGCCATTCACCTGCCCTGGCCAGGCATGATGAAGAGCGAACACCTCCAGTAGTACCAGTGAGAGATCAATAGATATTTTTCGGGACGTTAAATGTTGTTTTATCGCGTTTTCAACCCTCTGCGCCCTCAGCTTCTCGAATGAATATAGCTAAAGAATTGAAAGGTTTAGGATCACCTGAGTTTAAGGGTGAAGTTGAGGAAGATCCGGTTGTAGCGGATCTTTGGTTGAACGATGTTAAGATAATGTTAGATGGATTCCACTGTTCTTATGTGGAAAAATTAGATGGAATAGTTTCCCTGTTAAAGGGTCAAGCCAGAATATGGTGGACTAATGTCACCATGAGATTAAGAAGTGATCAAGTGACTTGGTTATTCTTCTTGGAAGAATTCAATCGTAAGTATATTGGTGACCAATATATTAGACAGATGAAGCAAGAATTTTTGAATTTGAAGCAAATGAATTATACAATATATGAATATGAATGTGAGTTTAATAAGTTAAGTCATTTTGCTGCTGAGATTATTCCGACTAAGAAGGATGTATGTGACTGGTTTGTGGAGGGTTTGCACCCTAGGCTAAGAGAGTTGTTGATAGCCTTGAAGTTGTCATCGTTTCAAGAAGTGGTTAATCGAGCTAAAGCTCTAGAGAGAGCTCATAATGAAAGATTTAAAGAACAAAAAGTTCAGAAGTCCAAAAGAATGGGTGCTTCGTCGAGCTCTTCTCCATCCAAGAAAAATAGAGAATGAGATTCTCCAACACATGATATGTTGGAATCAGATGTTTTTATTGATAGAAGATCAAATCTCAGTCAAGTCAGGCAATGTTCATATTGTGGAAAGAATCATACAGGGGTATGTAGAGTAATCTCCGGAGCTTGTTTTAAATGTTGGGATGTTGGACATTTTATTCGAGATTGTCCACTTATGACTGAGGAGACGATGCAAAGAGAAAGATCTACTACAGTACCTCAAGGAAATAAAGGTAGATGTCGTAGAAGAAATCGATCGGAGTCATTCACTCAACATGATATGCAACAAACTGCACAAGTTTATAATTTAAGGACTGATGAAGATTTCGATGATTCAGAGATGTTGGAAGGTAAACTTTGATATCATGGTAAAATAGTTTGGTGTTAATAGATTTGGGAATCAACATAGTATTCAGTAAATGGTAATTAGAGAGATAATTGAAAGATTTGAGTAGAAGCAAGAAATAATGAATTGTTAAGAATTAATAGTATATGGTTTCCAAGTAAATAAGTTATATGAAAGTTGTTTATAGAATGAGTAAGACAGATATATATATATATATATATATATATATATATATATATTGAGTATTGAAGGAGAACTGTATATGAGAATAAGGTTAATAGTAAGGGTAAGATAAGAATTGTTGAGTATTATAAAGGATTGTTTCATTTCAAGGTAAAGTGAAAATTCGAGGATGAATTTTCTTTAAAGGAGGGGAGATTTGTAACATCTTGAAATCTGGGTTAGTGACTAAAATGAGAATTTTTAAAATTTGGGGATTAATTTAGGAAAATTTAAAGTTGAAGGATTTAAATATGAGTATTTTATTATTAGATAAAAGTGTAAATATGAGATGATTATAAGGGTATTATGGTAATTTAGCTTAAAAGATATTTTATCTCCCTTATTTAGGGAGATAACACGTATGAAAGAGAAAAAAACTTCAGAAGCTTATCTTCTTTCTTTCTTCTTCTTCCTCTCGTGGCTCCAGCTCCCAAAGGTAAGTTGATTTAATTGGTTAATTTCTAGAATTTATAGGTTGGGCTGGAATAATTAGGTGAAACACCAAGAGGAAAGAATTATAAAGGAATTTCTATTAAGAGTTTAGAAATGAACTTTTGTTATAGAAAGGTTTTTGAAGTTCTAATGATGGATTTGACTTGTCAATGGGTTAATTGAGAAGTTAAAGGTGATATAATTGAATTTAGAACACATGAAAAATTTGATAAAATTCTTTAATTCAAGAATTATGGTGAATTATGAGAGATGGTAAAGTGTTATAATGTTATAAGAAGGTTTACATAGGTATAGATAAGTTTTAAGGTATAATGAGGGATTAATAAGTAGAATTTAGGGTCAAAACAAGACATTTTCGATGCACTCTCAAATAAATGAACATCGAATGCCATTAGTGCATCGATGCATAAATAGTGCATCGATGCATAAATAGTGCATCAATGCATAAATAGTGCATCTATGCATAAGTAGTGCATCGATGCACCCCCTTAAAATGAAAACATCGAAGGTGATTTGTGTATCGATGCATGGGTAGTGCATCGATGCACATGTTAAGGGATGCAGCGATACATGGTAGAATGTACCGATGCACTTCAATAGGATATGAAATAAATCTTTCTTTCAGTCTATGAAATTATAGATTATAGTATATCAATGGGATACTGATAGAATAAATATATGATTGTGTAGACATCGATCGAAAACAAAGTTCGGATATGTCGGTAGAGTAAGATACACAAAGAAAATAAGAGCTTAAGAGTGTTCGTTGAGACCACGTGAGTACATGATAGTAAGTGTAAATTATGTTAAGGAATTAAGACTTGCGATGAGTCTAATTCCGATATTATATGATATAAGTACTAAAGCATAAACATGTAGTGATATGGTGTTAGATGTATGGTATATGAGTAAATGCATATGTCTAATTGTTGAATGCATCTTTATGGGGGAACTATGTAAATGCCTGTATTTATGACAATAGGTCATGTGATCATGAGATATAGGATAAAATATATGTGAAAATAATATGACTCATATGTGTTTCTATTAGAATGCTATATGATATGTTATGTATGTGAAATGGATGATATGAATACATGTTAGTATAATAAGATAGATTAGTTGTTATAATTGAATGAAGGGATTGTATGAGAAAATGTATGTACGAAAATGTGTTGTATGATAATGATCTATGAGATATTGATAATAAGTCATAAGATTACATGCATATGTAATATAAGTTAAAAGATAAGAAATAATATGTTATATGCATATGAGGTAAATATATATGTGAACTATATGAAATGGGATGAAGAACTATGTGATGTGACCATGTGTGAAAAGGATGAATAATGTGGATTTCATGGAAAAATGCTACGTGAAAGTAAACTACGTGACTATGTGATTATATGAAATGTGATAAAGAACTATGTGAAAGAACTATGTGATATCAATATGTTAATGTGTAATGAGGTAAAATATAATGCCTATGTCATGTGTTATGAGAGCTATAGGTATATTTGGCATGCCAAGAGTCGAGGGTCTACGCGGTCCTTCGGGACATAGTAGTCCTTAGGAACATATGTGTTATATGTGGTCCTTCGGGACATCTAAGTGGTCATTCGGGACAAATTCTATGCGCTCCTAGTGGGATTTATACGAGCTGTGGTGACAGCATTGTGCACAACCTCTATGTACTCACATACCTTAAGTTCTCAATAGTGTGCATGGGCTTTGAAAAGAAAACATAATTTGATATAATGATATGTGTGTTTTTCGTGAAATGGTATATGTGATATATGATATGTATAAGTGATAAGTTAGAATCATATGATAATAATGGTAACAAGTGCATATGTGTAATGGTGATATGAGATGTTATATGGTTATGTAGGATATAATCATAGCAATTATTCATGTATTGTTGTGGTTGAGATTACATTATACGTTTATGTTCAATATATGCTCATATGATGGAAGTGAATTAATGACAAGGAAATAAGTAAAGATAAACATGTTAGTGATGAGTTCAATTGGTATATAAGTATAATGTGTATTACATATGATGTTCATGCATTTGTTAGTTTATTTTATGTATTTACATGTCTCACTAAGTCTATGACTTAGCGTGTAAGTGTCTTACACGTAGGTGTGGATAAGTCAGAAGATCAAGCTTCGGATCCCTAAAGCAACATATCTCCGCGCAAAGTTCAGATCAGAAATATTTTGTAAAGTATATCTTGTCATATAATTTAGTATGTTGGCATGTAACTAAGTCATTATATATGTATGCTCTGATGGAGTCTGTTAAGGTTTTAAACATGTTTATGTAAAAGATACTTTATAGAATGGACATATAATTCACGTGGAAATGACATATTTTTTTAGTTTTTTTAATTATTTTGCTAAGTTATCAATCCATTAATGGTTTAACGACAGTTAAAATTTCAGTAACTAAATATTTGAAAGTCGAAAAAGTAAGTATCCACCTCTTAATTAAAAAGAAATGAAAGTGATCAAATATTATGTTTTTTGAATTCAGTGAATAAAAATTTATAAAACTCAAATAAAAGTGATCAATCATATAATTTATCCAAATTAAATTTAACTCTTTCCGATAAGGTCAAATTTCTAATTTAATGAGAAAATGAGAAATAAGTAAAGATTAAAAATATACAAAAACAATGTTAATCAGAGAACTAAACATTTCATTAAAAAATGCAAATAAACATCAATTATCGAATTTAATTTAATATATTAGTAGTACGAACCAAGTTATTTTAATAGTTAAATGGATTGTTGTTATCTTTAGAGGTCTTAGGTATAAGCACCAGAGACCGCAAAGATAATTGAATTTTAATTGTTAAATGGTTGAGAATATTTAGAATATATATTACTTATAAATCACCTTTCGATTAAAAAGTAATATGACAAATCGGCATACGACAATTAATTAAATTTACATAACAACAGTTATGTAAATTTATAGTTTATGTAAATTTAATTAATTGCCATATTATATACTATTAAATCACCTTTAGGTTAAAAAGTAATATGTCAAATGATTGAGAATATTTAGAATATATACTATTTTTTATTACCGAGATCACTTAATTCGTTCTTTATTTAACTTCAAGTTAGATATTAATTACACGCATCCCTAGCAGACTTAATTTTGTTCTTTATTTTACATTTTCTTTCTCATGGTAAATCGGCAATTTGGTATTAAAAATTATAATGTTTTATTCTGTTATTATCCAAATATATATTAAAATATCGATGCTTCTAAAATAATTTACTTCAAATTTCAGTAAAATTTCCTTTTGATGTAAGTGGACGTAATCATTGTTTTTACTCATTACTTTTCTTTTTGC
This sequence comes from Hibiscus syriacus, assembly GCF_006381635.1. Classification (NCBI taxonomy): domain Eukaryota; kingdom Viridiplantae; phylum Streptophyta; class Magnoliopsida; order Malvales; family Malvaceae; genus Hibiscus; species Hibiscus syriacus. Next base: position 153,680 of record NW_024062896.1, read on the forward strand.
ATGTATATAACTTACCTTATAATTCTAATCCTTTCGTACTTCCTACTATCTTTTATCTTTCATATTCATTTTATGTTTTATATTTCAAGTTTATGAATGATTTTTGTTTTATAAATAATATCATATCCAAAGTTTAAATTTAAATTTCCACATTAAAAATATAATGTACATCATTATTGCACAAACACTTATTGCTATACTTTCAAATAATAATAAAACTATATTATAGTCAGGTCTTTAAAGAATTTTGTTTTAAAAATAAAATTGGCTAAAACTTAAAGTCGGATTAGAATTAAATTTTATTTAATAATTTTTTTATTATAAAATAGTAGACTATACTTAGTAAATGAATTGAATTTTAATCTAATTTTTTTTAATAAATGGATAGTTTTACGTTTATTTATTCTGTTAAAACTTTTATTTATAATTAGAAATCCAACATATTCCATAAAATTAAAAATTTTGTAATTACTTTTATTTATGGAACGGTACTAGTAATATATCTAACCTGAATTAAAATAACCCCATAATAAATTTGAACTGAAACATGTTTCTTTATGATTACACCATAAATTTAATTGATCATTATCATTATTTATTAAATATATTTCATATGTAACTCTCCCAATCGGAGGAAGGGGGATTGCATTTACATTAAGGTGGAACCCATTCCGAAACATCAATTTCAAAATTTAATTTAAACATTTAAAAGATGGCTAAAGGGAGCGCAAGAAAGACGACAGTATTATTATCTGTTGGTTCCATCATTGGTTGGTAGTTTGGTTTATTTATATAAGTAGTTTTGTATGGAATTGATGTTGCATTTGTTTGTAGGGTTTGATGTTTCTTGTGCACTAAAATATGAATATATAGCCAAATAGTTACAACTTTAGCCCAAAAATATGTTATTTTCGTCAAAATGTATTTATTTCAGTTATAAGTAAATCACAAGTATAATAACAACTTCAAAAAATAAAATTACAACTATAATCACAATCCTTTTTTTTTTGGATAAGTAAAATTCATTCATCCAAAAAGGAGCAGACAAGCTGCTGTGCAACGTATACCCCTATACAATATATACAATTATATCAATCCCCAAGTAACACATAATTGCATATTTACAGCATCTAATATGTTCATATGAGATCCATACAATTTAAATCTCACAACATCCTTAACCCTACTTACAATAGTATCAATCGAACGAGCCATACCTCTAAAAAACCTATGATTTCGTTCCTCCCAAGTGTAATAAATGAATCCAGTCCAAGCTAGCTTGAGAAGGTGAACCAGAAGAGACTTACCTTTGAGACTCTGTATCAACCACTGGAGGTGATCACTCCAGCATATGAACTCCTGGGCAATGCCACAGAAGAGAAGAATAGCACGCCAAATGCTCTTCGCAAAAACACACTAAAAAAATGTGATTACGAGATTCAGTACCAGAATTACATAGCCCACACGCCATATCCGTAGCCAAACCAAATCTTGCTAGCCTATCTTTTGTAGGCAATCTGTCCAAAATTAACATCCAAGAGATTAAAGAAAATTTAGGAACATGGCCTGGAGACCATACAAGACGATGCCAGTTAACATTCTCAAGCCTACTTCGAATATTGTCCCATATCCAACTAACCTTAACTTGAGACCAGTTGCTGCTAGAGCAAAACAGTCTCCAAGCATCACTTCTTAGCTTAAGCAGTTTAGCCAGAATCCAGCTAAAATTAAGCTTGTTTTCTACATTCCAAAAGTCAGCAGATCTAAAACAGTACACATTAATCCAAGCAATCCAGAGTGAGCCTTCCTCTGCTAAAATTTTCTTTATGAGTAGCAAACATCAGGCTTTGCTCTAATCCAACAAGCTCCTTAACCCCAGGTCTCCCTCAGATTTCAAGGAACAAATCTGTCTCCAACTAACCCAAGCACCCCTAGCAGGGGTGTCACCGCCTTTCCAAAAGAATCTCATACAAAGTTTCTCAATATCCCTGATCACCCCTTTAGGCAGGATAAATTGTCTGCTCCAATAGCTAAAGATACTAAACAACACAGCTTTAATGAGCTGTAGTCTGCCTCCAAAACTCAGTTTTTTACTTGACCATTTGCTAAGTTTCTCTTTAATTTTAACCACCAAAGCAGAACAGTCTTTCCCTGTGAGTTTCCTAGTTACCAAAGGTATACCAAGATACCGGACAAGGAGTTTCCCAACTTTGAAACCAGTGCCAGAATGAATCTGCTCAAGGACATGGACAGATACACCACAAACATAAATCTCAGTCTTCATGTCATTTAGTCTAGGGCCAGAAAGATCATAGAAGACCTCTATAAAGTGCTCAATACACCCAGCACAGCATCAAGGGATCCATGGCAGAACACCAACAGGTCATCAGCAAAGCAAAGATGGGTGAGAGAAATCCGCTTGCATTTGGGATGATACTTAAAAATACCATTATTGGCAGCAACATCTAGTAAGTAGGAGAGAATATTCATAGCCAAAACAAAAAAGGTAAGGGGATAAAGGATCCCCCTGCCTAACCTCTCTAGCACCATTAAAGAAACCTACCAGACTTCCATTCAATGAAACTAAATATTTAGGGGAGGTAACACATGTCTGAATCCATCCACAAAACTTATCAGGAAGACCCATGGCCTCCAGCACAACCATAAAAAAACCCAGTTCACAGAGTCAAAGGCTTTTTGTAAATCAATTTTAATGGCACACCTAGGAGAAAGACTTTTCCTAGAATAACCTTTGACTATCTCGAATTGATAATTACAAGAATACTTAACTTGTCAGCCGAAAGAGGTATATTTGGATTTCATCCAAAAAGTAGGAAAATAGGTCTTGCTCATCTATCCTTTGCCGACGACCTTCTAATATTTTGCAAAGGAAATATTGAATCAGTGGTTGGAGTTCTTAGTATCCTTGATCATTTCTATGAAGTCTCTGGACTCAAGTTGAATTCATCTAAATGTGAGATTTTTTCTGCGGGTATTCATGCTAGAACAATTGAGAATGTAAAACTCATCACAGGGTTTCAAGTCGGAAATTTACCTGTTCGCTATCTTGGAATTCCCTTAGTTACCCGCAAGCTAACCGAGAAGGATTGCCAAACTCTTATTGATAACATCAAACGTAAGCTTCACATCTGGTCCGGGAGAAATATCAGTTACGCAGGGCGATTAGAACTCATTAAGTATGTTTTATTTAATGTTTGCAATTACTGGTGCAAGCAACTTGTTCTGCCAGCCTCAATCCTTAAAAAGGTGGAATAAATCTGCTCCAGGTTTTTCTGGAAAGAAGCAGATAAATCTGCTGCTGGTGCAAGAATTAGCTGGGGGAAAATTACCCTTCCTAAATCCGAAGGAGGATTAGGACTGAAAAATATTAGAACTTGGAATAGAGCATGCCTGCTGAGTTTCATTCGGAAAATTCTTGCGGGCAATGGTTCTCTATGGGTAGCTTGGCTTAAAGCTTATTTATTCAAGGAACACGAATTTTGGCAGTTCCAAGCTGGTGTAAATGTTAGTTGGAGTATAAGAAGACTATTGAAATTGCAGACAGAAGCTTCACCAATTATTTCAGCCAATCCTGTGCAAACAAGGGATATATGGGACTTGATCCGATTCAAAGAACAGAAAGTAACTTGGCACAAATTAATTTGGTTCTCATTACATATTCCAAAGTTAAGTTTGATTGCCTGGATGATAATTCTCAACCGGTTGCCAACTAGAGACCGACTCAATAAAATGGGAATTTGCACTGATCTCCACTATGTAAACTGCAGCACTAATATGGAGTCAATGGACCATCTCTTCACGCAATGCCCACTGGAAGCAGCTCTCTGGAATGCTATTCTAAAGCTTAATGGGATGAATTCATCTTCCATGACATGGGTCGAAATGGTTTCAAGCGCAACTTCTTCATGGAAAGGGATGTCACTCCTTACCACCATTTTGAAAATTTCTTGGAGTGCATTTCTTTACTTCATCTGGCAGGAAAGAAATCAAAGAATCTTCTTAGGACGTCATAGAACGGTGGAATGCTTGTTCAAGGAAGTTAAAGATGTTGTTGGGATCAGTCTAAGGGGTACTAATATTAATAGACTAGATAGTACTAATCTTAAGCTTTGTGATGTTTGTGGTATAGTCTAACCAATCTTTTTGTATAGGTCGATTTCTTTTGATTTTGTGACTTTTGATTGGTTGATTGGTTGTATTTAAACTTTACTTTGGGTAATAAAATTTTGAATTATCCAATAAAAAGATCCTTTTTTATGTAAATAGTAGTTGATTTTACTTAAAAAATGAAAATATTTAAAATTACAACGAAGGTTTATAACCATAAACGTAAACTAAACACATAATTAAGATATTTTCTATAGTATGTAAATGAACCGAGCTTGAATGAATAATGATGTGTTCGTGTTTGTTTGTTTTTAAAGGTGTCAATGTTCGGGGTCATGCCCGTTTATTTATTTTTGAAGGTGTTCTTTCGTTTAGTGTTCGCAAACATGCTCGTTTAACATTCGTGAACATGTTCATTTAGCATTTGTTTATATGTTCATTTAGTTTCCATTTATATGTTAAATAATATGTTCTCTTAACATTCGCGAACATATTCATTTATATATTTTAAAATTAAACAAAATCAACTAAATAAATCTTATAAAACATCCACATGAACAACAAAAATACAATCTTTAAACTCTAAATTTTACCATTTGTTCAAGTTAGTCCCTACATTCACCGATTTTTAAAATGTAAAAAAGTAAAAAGCAAACAAGTCATTAAACTAGTTTGTTTATGAACTGAAACGAACGAGTTGATAAACAAGTTTGTTTGTAAACATAAACGGACTTAACACACCTTTATTCGTGTTCATTCTTTCACGTGGGAAGTATACAACTGCTCCAGTTAAATCTTTCGGTCGATGGCTGTATTGTAACTGGTACAAGTGAAGCATATTGGTATTGTTTGTGCAACTTATTACTTGAGAAGGTGTCAGATGCTTTAACTGGTGGTCGAATCTTTATGTCGCGACTTATAAAAAACATCAAAAAATTAGACGAAAATTGATCGATAACAAAGATGAAGGCATTCACATTTGTACATATTTTGAGGATCATAATACAAGTTCGAAGTGTATTTAATATAGTTGTGTTACCTCTAAAATTTTAATGAAGCTGACATGTTTAATTAGAGATCGATAATTTTGAGAACTGAAACCGCATTAGTTGATTTTTATTGTAGAACTCCAAAATCCGAACAAAACATTATTTGTCGGACTCAAAATTATTTATTGGTTATTATCATTTGGCTTTATTCGGCACGTATTTATATATGTATTGCATTGAATATTGATAATATGGCTTTGATTATTGTGACATTAATCTTTGATTTTTCAACATAACCATCCCACTAAACGGCCATTTCCTACGCCCTCACCAACCCACTAAACCCAACAAATAAATAAAAATTGAAATACCTTTATTAGATACCTTATATTATATTAGTAAACTAAGAAACCCAACACGACTCTTAATTATGACAACGTTGATTAATTATTAAAGTAAAATGGTTCGACTAATCAAATGCATTAAGTAAATTAATCTGCTATTTTTTTTTATAAACCATCGATATTTGATATATTAATTAATTAATTTGAACTAGATCTTACAGTGATTCATTATAAGAACGATCCTCACAGTTCAATTTGCCTATTTACAATATCATTATTTGAACATCTGATCCTACTTAAAAGATTTATTATCTTATCTCACTAAACTAACTGATTATTGAAAAATTGAGCTGCAATTTAACTATTGCGCCTATTGAATTGACTCAATGATAGAAGAGAATATTGTTCTCCCTAAAGATTTCAAGTTCGAATAACTACATTATTGGATGTAGACATCATCAATGGCTGAGAAAGGTTTTAAACAAATACTAAAGATTTATGAAATTAATAAAAATAAAGTTGATTTCTATATGGTCATTCTTCAAGGCTTGGCTTGCTTCTTTGGAAATTGAAGGTTCTAGTTTGCTACTTCAATAAACTAATTAAGTTCAATTAACATTGATTATTTCCACTGTAATTGTTTTGTTTATGGATCAACTCATTCAATTAAATTAAAAGTTTTATCTGATATTTAAAAATAATTTAGACAAAGAATTAGTTTGAATAAAATCTCAAATCATTTTTTCAATTCAAACTTTATATTTGTAAGTACTGATTAACGCATATATGATTTACACTGAAAAATAATCCAACTTGAAATCTAAGAATCCAAAGTACCAGCTTTTATCAACTTTGCTAAAATCTCATTAGCATAATATTTTTAACTAATAAATTAAGACATGTTTGTCACATGAATTAAGAGCATCACACCACCCCAAATAAATATGCTCACAACACTTCTGTGATCAAATCATGGTCAATAATGTTATGTTACCCTACATTATTATTTATTATTTAGTTGAAACAACTCATCAGACCAATATATATAAATACGAATATTAAAGTTTGCAATATTTTGATTTTTTTTATCGATATAAACTTGGGTAAAGTACACAATTGCTTTGTTGATTTTCTAGACTATTTAAAGTTACAAAATGGTCACTCGACTATTCGTTATGTTATAAATCCGTCCTTTTCCATTAAAAAATTAATGGTTATCTGAGTTTGATGTTAACATGCTAACTGAGATATAATAATCGTTTGAGATTATGAGATCAAATTTTATCATGTCTCGGTCAGTAGGTTAACATCCAGCTTAGACTGTCGTTAATTTTTAAACGAAAAAGGACGAGATTGGAACATAATGAATAGTCAGATGATCATTTTGTAACTTTTAATAGTCGAGGCACTCAACAAAGTAATTCCCTATAGTCGGGGATCATTTTGTAACTTTTAATATTCGGAGGACTCAACAAAGTATATCCTATAGTTAGGGGACCATTTGTGTAATTTACCCTATAGACTTTTTGAATATATGTATATAATTATAGAAAATTATTATTTCATCTACATATTGTGTGAATTTTAATTTATACCAAAAACACACTTAAACTAATAGATGGAACCTTTGGACCACACTTAAAGAACACTAACTTATAAATTTATGCAACCCTTGGACCACTTTTTTCCAACTTATAAACTAATAGATGAAACGTTTAATTTGTGTTTAAACTCCAAAACTTCATTGTTTATTTGCTTGAAAAATCACAAGACACATGTTCCTTGACGTAAACCAACTTTACCTCCTAAAACACATCAATGATTCGAAAAGCGAAAAAAGAGTATGAAAATGGACCGAAAGTATGTATATAATGCAAGCTTGCTTTGATGGGTTAGGTTATGGCAGGAAAGGGCCCAAGTGAAATATGACCATTTTGGTAGGACAACTGTCATTTGTAGGCCTAAGTCAAATATGATCATTTTGGAGGGGGCTCATACAATTTTGTGATGTCATCGTCGTGAGTTATCGTTATAATTATTTATTTTATCTTAAAACACATGTCTACTAAATTTTGTAGTTCCACCGCTTATAAGTTTCATTCCTTTTTTTTTATGTAAGATTCGTGTCTTTTACCTCTTAAAAATTTTTTATGGAGGTTAAATTTTATAGTCTGTGAATGCTAATATACTTATTTAATATATAGATATCCAAATTTTAAGTGTCATTTCCCACAAGTGATTAGGTTGTTAATGTTATCTTTAATTTGTTTATTATGGAAGTGTCAACAATTTCCCAGAAGCTAACAATTAGTTTGGAAAAACTAAAAGCTGCACATGCCTCTTAATTAATAATCTATCCCTTAATTTAATTAACAGTTTTACCAAATACATTAATATATTGCTGATCAATGGCTGACCTTGAAAATTTTATACGATTTTTGCAAACTAACAACAATTTTTAAAATCAATGTATATAATAATAACTTCACTTAGCGCACTATAAATGATGAAAAGATTATCAATTATTGCAATGTTAATAGTATAAATAAAAATATTATGTCTTCTTATAATAGTCAGAGGACTGGAAGTACAACTGAGAGTTTGAATACATAAAATGACCCCCTTTTGTTTCAGGGAATTGATCCTATTCATTTGCCCTAAATCTTAGAAACGTCATTACAGGTTTAATACTCTCATATTATAAACTAAGTGCCAATTTGGAGATGTTGACAGTTTTTCTTTATCATTTTGTTGTGTATGACTAGATAAAAGCGATGTCTGTAGGATGTATGTGCGTTGTTAATAGTTAAGAAATATTATGAACAGATACAACCTTATAATAAATTAATAACTCCAGACTATTAAAAAAATTAATATAATTTTCCCAGTTATTTGAAAAGTCTCCCCTTCATTTATATATATGTTGCAGTTGGTTTTTAGAGAAAAAAACTGCTGGCTGGTTTGGGTGTTGAATATAATTAATAATCCCTTGAATCCAAGTTGCAACATGCCTGACACAATACTGTAATTAAACAAGTATAGATTCATTCCCTCTAAAGATTTATTATAAATCCATTAGCTGGCTTTTGGACAAGTTGTTTTTGTAATTGCTTCTTGGATTTTCCTGTCTACCTTTCCAACAATTGTAATAAAACCAAACCATGCATGCTGCAAGCCGCATGCAAAGGCAATCAGTAAAATTTGGAAGCTACGCATGTGCTCCCTCTCTTTACCTATACGTTCCAACAACAACAATCATTGCAATGAACATGGCAAGAAAATTACAAACAGACAAAACAGCAAATATGTTGTAATTAAGTTATTTGCTAAATCAATAAATTAAACAACTTTTCCCTGGGGTTTTAGGTATTGTTGTTAAGAATTAGATTGTTGGATTCCGTTTGCTTTTCCCATTTATTTCTTGTTGTTGTTTCCTTTGTGGATTAGGTACTCAAAGGTTTGGCTTTTAAGTGAGAATACACAGCTTTAACTTGACCATTTCTATATACGCGTTGATGCAATAAATAAAATAAAGAAATATACAACTTTAAAATTGTGGGCCGAACTAGAATTATGTTTGCGGCTGGGAATAAATTTATCTCGTTAATCATTGACAATTTATTCTTTTAAGTTTGGATGGAGAATCGCAATTGAAGAGAGAACAATTATTAGCATATATTTTTCTATGAAAAAAAAGGCTGATCATAAAGAAGAGAAAGGAGATTATGTTTAGATAAGGTTCGGCCTCCTTCTCAGTTTTAATTAAAGGGTATTTATAATGATCCTTAATTGGTGGTGTCAAGTGTAGAATAATTATGATTGTTTGTAGGTTAACAAGCTAAATAGATTTGATAATTAGATCTTAAATTTCATTCTGATATGTCACATGGACCTATTAGAGTTGTAGTTAGCTCGAAGACCTATACTTGGAGGATATGAATTCTTTAAATACTTTGGTAAGCACAGAGGTCTATCTAAAGATTTTAACTGATATAAAACTGACCATTTTCAAAGATTATCTACGCAAGTATAATAATATTACAATTTGAGTTTGTTTGTTTTTATTGTTCTTACTCAAGTTCGATGTTGTAAAATCTCTTCTCCAAACCCCACCATCAGACTCAACTTTTATCTTTGAATGTGTGTATAGAGCCTGTGAAATACTTCAACCTGTTTTCATGTTTCTTGTGCAGATTCAGTTTTCATTTATATGCGTAAAGGAAGGAACATGCCCTAAGGCGTATCCTTTTCTTGGGGTCCATAAACCACAATATATGGCGATTGATACTAAAATCTTTAAAACCTATTTAATTTTTTAACAAACCTGTTTAATTTAGAAACCAGTAATTGTTTTATATTTTCTCGACAAATTTTTATTTCTTATCATGTGCCAGACGTATGTTTTTTTATTAATTTAAAGTGAATATAAGGTAAAATTTATTCAAAGACTCTCAACTATTTAATATTAAACGCTCATATTTCTGACATATTTTCTTATTTTTATTTTTTGTCCTATATCAGCCGCATGATGTATATCGAAATATCACCATGATAAAACTTATTTGTGAAATTAACACTTGTTTCGTATTATTTCCTAGATTGATATTTCTTTTGTGCCAATTAAGTAAAGGCACCTCATATTAGACATGTCTTTAGAGACACGCCTTATGGGTTGTGTCTCCTATAGGTTGTCTCCTACTTACATGACGATATGGTTGTAAGAGCCTAGTTACATTTTAGGCCAAAATTTTAGGCCAAAATGAAAGAAAGGTAGAAAGGGGCCAAAATAGGGGGGAATATAAATTTTGTCAAGAAAAATAAACATGTGCGTTGCATGAGTACGAGCATCAGCTAAATTAATACACGTATATTAACTTGGTCTTCAATCACTTAATAAGTATATGTTTAAAAGATTATATGTAAACACTTAAAAATTTATATTTAAATAATGTGTGAAGATACTCATTTTTTTTCATTTAAATATTATTTATATTATTATTATTATTATTATTATAATTATTATTATTATAATTATTATTATTAATATTATTATTTATTATTAATATTATTATTAAATATTATTACAAGCCCAAATCCAACAGTAACCGGCCCAAATCCAGAAGCCCACAAGAAACCCTAAACCCAATTTAGGGTTTATATCATCTCTTGCCCCAGCCGTCAGCATCAAAGCCGTTGGATCTAGTTTTGATCCAACGGCCCAGATGGTCCCAACAAGGAAACCCTAGGGTATCCTAACCCTAGGGCCACGCGGCCGCCGCAGCTGCTCCCGCCATCTCCACCGCTGCCACGTCTCACCGAAGGCTCCAGAAGGTCGGCCGTAGCCGCACACGTCTTTCCCAAATGGTGAGTCACCACTGGAAGTCCGGTGACTCACCGAACTCTATCCTTCGAACCGGTCCGAGACGAGCGCCGGTGATGGCTATAAAGCCATCACCCAACCTGCAAAGAAGAAAAAAAAAAGGAGAAAAAAAAGAAGGACCACAACAGAGACAGAGAGAGACAGAAAACAGAGAGCAACATCCCACAACCAGCAAAAACCAAAACATAAAGGAAAAGAAAAGAAAGGAGCTTACCGAGGAAGCCACCGGACCCCTTCAAACATCACCAAAACCTTTGGAAACCGAAGGTACTTCTTTAGATTCGCTCCGATCAGGAGCTATTTAGGAGAAAAGAGCACCGAAACCGTCCTTAGGACGGTCCGATCTATCTAATGGTGTAAAAATAAAATTTTCCGGCCACCTTATGCGGTGGCCGGCGGTGAGGGTCACGGCGGCAGACGGTTGCCGTCCGGTGACCGGCTTCCCTCCGATGAGGGAAGCTAGAGAGAGGGGAGAGCGTTTTATTTCTCTCAGTTAGAGAGAGAAATAAAAATGAAAGAAATGAAATATGGCCCGAAGGGCCAGCGTGTTTCGGCTTTAAATAGCCCTTCCCGAACGACGTCGTTTCGGGGAGGGCTATTCGTGTAATTATTAATAGTTAAATCCTTTCCGCAGTCATACTAGTTTATAAACTTTACATTTTAGTCACTAAATCAAATTTATAATCCTTTTAATTTGATCTCTAAATTTTTATTTTATTTATTTTAGCCCTTTTTATTAAAATAATATATTTAGGATAAATAACAAATTTAGTCCTATAATTTTAATAATTAATATTTTAATCTGAATAGTATGTTTTAATTTCTTTTATTCTAATATACGAATTTTATATAGTTTTATTTTAGTCACTAAATTAATAAAATAAATAAATAGCATGTTTAATCCCTATAATTTTGATTAATTATGAATTAGGTTTTTTTAATTTTAATGTTACTATAATTTAGTCATTTATTTTAAATGTTTTCATTTATTTTACTGCTTTTAAATATATCGTTCTAGTTGTATTTTTATTGTTTTAATTTTACTTGTTTATATATTTAAATATTTTTATTATTATTATGTAGTCATAAATATATATAATAAATAATAATTCATATTTTTTAATAAATTATTTTAATATTTTTTATCGAAGAAAAGGGCAGTCTTAATACAACTGGATGTCTTATTCTGGTATTTTAAAATTAAATATTATAACAATTATTATTTAATTTTATTTAAATTAATATTTATTAATATCAAAGAAAAGAACTGTCTTAAGGCACCTAGAAGTCTTTTTCCGATATTTTTAAATAAATAAATATTTTTTATATAAATTTTGAAATAATAGGATTATAAATTAAATATATTTTGAATTTTTTAAATTTTAATAATAAAGACAATTTATAATTAAAAAGTACCAATTTTAGGCGTTGTAGGGGTGCTAATCCTTCCCTAAACGTAACCGACCACGAATCCCTCTTTATTATTAAAAAGAACAAATTTTTTGTTATAAACGCAGATCAGTTCATTTTTTTTAATTGATGTTTTCTTAAAACTCTTTTATAAAAAATATTTTTTAGGTATTCGACCTACCTGACCCAAAAGGTCGATGGCGACTCCCAAATTATTTTCAAAAACCATTTATTCATATCAATTTTTCCACCAAATAAATATTTCGTACCCGGACGAAAATCGGTTACGACAGCTTGGCGACTCCGCTGGGGACCGGTCAAACTTTTAAAATCAATTATAAATTGTCTCTATTAATTATAAATTAAAATTTCATATATTTAATTTATAATTCTTTTATATATACATATTATTTTCATAGTATTTATATATTTTCTTATTAATATTTCATTTTTATTTGCAAATATTTTATTTCATTATTTTTTTTTCTATCAGAGGTTTGAACATTTCTCCTCACACACAACACTTGCATTGCATAACATAAAGCTCTATAATTGAGTTTGTCCCTTTTAAGTGGGAGTGAAAGCGACGTCTTCGTGAGAATTTATTCTCCGTGTCAGACCTAGCAAGTAACTTTCGGGGTTCATATGCTTTATGTCTTCGTGAGAATTTATTCTCCGTGTCAGGCATAGAGAAATGTATCCCCTCGAATTGAACTCGATCCATTTTAGTCTGTGATGGACTAGGATTGAGGGTTAGTAGCCCAAGGGGCACTAACAAGGACAATTCGGGTACCTTTATTCTTATATCTGAAACCCTGCATATAATAAGCCCTAGAAACTCTTCCGATCCGAAGCCATGCCGAAATTTTGTCCAAAATAGGTGTACACACAGGAGAAATGAATTCTAACTTTCCTGTTAATTTATTTATTTTCTTTACTGATTAAATTACATGTAAATTTAAATTATTTAAAAGCATGTTTAAATAAAAATATTTAGGTAAATGTTATTATTAAATTTCTTTATTATGTAAACTAATTCATTTCTTTTTGTGTGTTCTTTATTTTTTTCTGTTTGCATAGCATCATACAGGATAAAAGGAATTGATCCTAGTGTTAATTGTCTCATTGGAAAGCCTTCATCTATGGATAAAAAGTGTTCAAATCAAGTAATTCTAAACTCAGAAGTAAGACAGTGGGCTGAGGACTTACAAAGACAAGAAGGAGACAGTTTGCAGGATGATTATGTATCTGACTTGGTCAGTTATGCTCCAGTTTCGCTAAAAAGAAATGATATGCAAGATTTGCGAAGTATTTGGGAAAGTTGGGATTCAAACAAAAAATTGCAGTTTTATCAAACTTACGGAGACATCCCATATTTGCTCTATGTCGAAGTTGATGATGAATTACTCAGAGCCCTAATTCAATTCTGGAATCCATGATACATTTTCTTCACTCTCAATAAGGAGGACTTGGTCCCTACTATTGAAGAGTACACAACTTTGCTACATATAGAAGGGGCTTTGGAGAATCGAATCTATTCAAAGTCAATTAAAACTCAACCCTTTCGAGTTAAATTAGCAAAGATTGCCGGGGTACGAGAAGAATGGGTAGCATCCCGTACAAAACAAAAAGGTGAAAGCGAAGGCATTGCTTGGACCAACATTAAAGAACTTATTCAGAGTCATCCAGATACTAAAGTACGATTCGATCTATTTGCTCTGGGTATGTATGGTATGGTCATCTTCCCAAAAGTATTAGGATATGTTGAAGCGGCAGTGGTAGATTTGTTTGAACAGCTACCGAAAAAGATTAATCCTGCTTCTGCAATCCTAGCAGAGACTTTCAGATCGTTAAATGCTTGTAGAAAGCTAGGAGGTGGACGATTCTCAGGGTGTACCCAGTTGTTATATGTTTGGATCCGTAGCCATTTCTGGAGGACAGAAAAGGTTTCATACCGACGCTTTAATACGGATTATTCACCATTAAAAGAATTTCTGGAGCAGGAATGGCCGAAAGAAATTAAGAAAGATATGTGGATTAATGCCTTTCAAAATCTGCAAAGCAATGACATTGTTTGGCGAGCCCCGTGGCAAATCCAAAGGGAATTCTTTTACAAATGTGGAGATTACAATTGGATAATGCTGCTCGGATTATGGGGAGGAATTGGACATGCACCACTTCTGGTCATAAGACAATATGAAGGTCGTCAATTTGTACCTGTCACCGCTGGATTACATTCATCTGAGTTCGCATTCCACAGCAAAAATTATAAAAGAAATATCATGGAAGCCGTTACAGCTTGGAAAACAACTTTTTGTATCCGAGCTAAAGCAGCAAAAGAAATGCTAACTCCTGATTATGAGGAATGGAGATATGTCAGGAAAAATGAAAATATTCCTCTACCAGATCAAAATGAGGATATCTCTATGGAAGATCGCATTAAGGTGGTTCCATCAGAGATTGAAATCCTGAGAGCTGAGTTTGAAGCAGAAAAAGAAGGATGGTCAAGAGAATTAGAGCAAATGAGACGAGATAAAGCTATGTTGGTGTTGATATTGACTTTCATTCATCACAATGTGCAATGTTGAGAGAAAACAAAGAAAAAGTTGATGGTGAATTTAGAGCATTAAAGAAAAATTACCAAAAGTTATATAAATCCCGGAAAGCATCAGGACCAAGCCAATCGACGGTACAGATGACCAGAGAATTGAACATCGAGAAAAGTCGAGTTGAAGATCTGAAAGGAAAGAATAGCCGTCTACTCAAAAGCCTTGAGAAAGGAAAGCAAAAAATGGAAGATTTTGAGGTTGACAGAAGAGAGCGAATTATAAAACACAAGGCTGAACACCGCGAGATCATGAATGAAATGCAAAGAGAAAGGGATCGAGCCAAAGATTTAGAAGAAATGAAGAATGACATCTTTGATAAATTTGAAGGTGAGAAAAATATCATGTTCCAGGGATTTGAATCTGAAATGAACCAGCTGATTGTTGAACTTGAAGTCAGGGGCCAAAAGATTGAAGAATTCAATATTGAAAAAGAAAAATGAGAGCTGGAAAGAAAGAATTTCAACACCAAACTTGAGGTGGAGCAAGAAGTGGCTAGTAATTGGATGTAAAGATACAGAAACAAGAATGTTCAAATCCAAAAGCTTAATCAAAGAACGCAAGAAGCCCGAACAAAACTTGAAGAAGATCTGGATCAATCTAGAAACAAAAACTCAGAGTTTAACGCTTACATTTTGCAACTTGAAGAGTCATTATTTCAAGAAAAGGTTCGTCTAGGACCTAATAATCTCAAAGAAAGTAATGAGGAAAGTGATTCACTACGAAGACGCATTAGAGATCTTGAAAAAATTCTGCACAATTGTCAAGTCAGAATCACTGAGTTAGAGCAAACTCTTGAAGGAACAAATGAACAATGGCAAAAGTCAACTGATTTCTATGTTGAAAGAAGTGAAGAAAGAAGTAATATGGTGTTCGAGGCCATGGTACAAATGAGCGAAGTTGCTAGATATGTTGGGGAACTAGCTGTTGAAGCCAAAATAGTTGAGCATCACGTTGATCCAGTTTCTAAGTGCGGAAAGAAGGTGTCATGATTAATTAAAGAAATTATAGAGCTTAATAGGAAAGCTACGCCTTATCTGTAGTTATGAATTATTATAAAGAAACTTTTGTATGCCGATCAAAGTTGTTCTATGGCAGTTAACTTTTTTGGATCAATACCTTTTTGCATACATACATTTTGCATACATTCATCATTCATTTCATAATTTTCTTTATGAATATTTTTTATTTATTAAAATAAAATTATGAATTAAAATCTGAAAAAATAATATTAAAAGATTTTTCAATCGAAGTTATTCTGGCCAAAAGAGAAATACAACATCACTACGGTACTAGACAAGCTCCTAAGAGAATTATGGAGGATAAAATACAACGTATTGAGGAACAGCATAATAAAGAACAAGCAGAAATGAGAATGAAGCTGGAAAAAATTGAAGACAGTATTGCAAATTCACAAGACAACATGATGCAGAAAATAGAGGACATGTTTAAAAGGCAGGCTATCATTGGAAAAATGCATGAAAATCCTGTATCTTTCGACCAAGAACCTATGTATCCTCTAGGTTTTCCACCAGAACCAATTTATCACTCTGGTACTACATCTATACAAATCAATGCTCGTATATCAGCATTTCAAGAAGCCAAACCACATGAAAATAGACAAGTGGATCCTGCATCTTCAAGCAAAAATCCGCTTATATCAGATGTGAAAACAGGGGATCTTAATACTGAGCATTTAATCCCAGATTTGAATGAGCTGAATGAGAAAGAAAAAGTAAATGAAGAATTGACCAGACAGATCAAGAGCTTAGAAGAACGAATGAAATCCATGGAAATAACTGAATCATTTTATGGGTTTGACGCTAGTGAGTTGAGTTTGGTTCCAGACCTAATCCTCCCCATCAAGTTCAAAGCTCCCGAATTTGATAAATATGACGGTACTACATGCCCTTCATCCCACATTACTATGTTTTGTCGCAGAATGGCAGGATATGTGAAAGACGAGAAATTGTTAATTCATTGCTTTCAGGATAGTTTGACAGGACCAGCTTTAAAATGGTATACTCAATTGACCAAAGCCAACATTAGACCCTGGAAAGATCTGGCTAAAGCATTTTTAGAGCAGTACCGCCACGTAACAGACATGGTCCCTGATAGATGGACTCTCCAAAACTTGGAGAAAAAGAATAATGAAACATTCAGACAGTATGCCCAGAGATGGCGTGACACGGCAGCCCAAGTTCAACCACCTTTGTCAGAAAAAGAGGCCACAGTAATATTTGTCCATACATTGAAAGCTCCTTATTTAAATCATTTAATGGGGAATGCAACCAGAAATTTTGCAGATTTGGTCATTTCTGGAGAACTCATTGAAAATGTCTTGAAAAGTGGCAAAATTGAATCAAATGAGGGGTCTAGTTCCAAAAGACCTATGTACCGGAAAAAAGAGAATGAAGTCAACAATGCAAATTCTTACAACAAGGATTCATCGAAAAGTGTTACAATAACCCAGCCAAGGGTTAAGAAAGAGGAAACAAACACTAATCGAGCAGAGTCCAGAGGATCTCGAAAGGAAAATGAAAGGTTGTCTTTTACACCTTTACCAGTACCATATGCGGAGATCTATGATTCGTTGTTAAAAGCAGATGTCATACGGCCCTATCCTTTGGTTCCCATGCAACCACCATTCCCTCCTTGGTATGATACAAAGGCACATTGTGTTTACCATGAAGGAATTACGGGTCACTCTATTGAAAACTGTTTGGCATTCAAAAGGGTGGTTCAAAATTTGATCAACACTGGAAAGTTGGAATTCAATACACCATCTGCATCAAATCATCTATTGCCAAATCATGGAGATAAAAACGTGAATACAATTCAGGAAGAGAACAGAAAGAAAGCAAAAACTGACATTTCTGAAATTAAATCTCCTTTTGTTTGGGTATTCCAACAACTCTCTTTAGCCGGTATAATTCCACAACAATTTCGGCCAAAGCAGAATGAAGGCAAGAATTATTGTGAATATCATCAAGAGAAAAGGCATAAAATTCAACTATGTCTTGAGTTTAGGGATTTGGTGCAAAAATTGATTAACAACAGAGAAATAGAATTCTTTGAAGAAGAACCAGGGAAAAAAGAGGATGATGTTTGCTCATCAGAGGATTTTAAACCTAATCAAAGAATAAATGATCCTGTGATCATTAATGTGAAATCATCTACGGTGATTCCTGCACCAATAAAGCCGAAAGTAGTTATCACCACTCCTCTACCATTTCCATACAAAGATATCCGCAGGGTACCTTGGAATTATACTACCAATGTTTCAATGGTAGGAGGATCTGTTTCTCTAGAAAAAACAGAAGAGAAAATACAGAATTTGGATACAACATCGACGTCTGAAGCAGTGAACGAAGTCGGGTTCTTTACAAGAAGTGGGAGATGTTACTCTCCCGAAACATCTAATGCTTCAGAACAAGTGAAAGAAAAAGGAAAAGCCATGGCAATACCTCAGAAGGTATTTGATGATGAATCCCCTCCAACATTCAATGAGCCTGTGACAGAAAAACAATCTCAAGAATTTTTGAAATTCCTGAAACATAGTGAGTATAGTGTGGTTGAACAACTACACAAACAACAAGCGAGAATTTCTATTCTTGATCTATTGATGAATTCAGAAGCACATAGAAATGCTTTGATGAAAATGCTCAATCAAACATTTATCCCTGAGGATATATCCCTCAATAAACTTGACAGAATTATGGGACATATAGCCGCTGACAATTACATAACGTTCACGGATGATGAAATACCGGAAGGCGGAATGGGGTCAGTAAAAGCTTTGAATATCACGACACATTGGCATGGTCATGTATTGCCAGGAGTATTGATTGACAATGGATCCGCTCTCAACTTGATGCCTCTAGTCACACTTCAAAGAATGCCTATGGATAAATCACACATGAAGAGCTATCAGAATGTAGTACGAGCCTTTGATGGTACTCAAAAAGAGGTGCTTGGGAAAATGGAAATACCGTTGTTAATTGGTCCAGTCGTGTACAATATTGACTTTGTGGTGATGGACATCCACCCTACATATAATTGTTTATTAGGGAGGCCATGGATTCATTCAGCAGGAGCCGTTCCTTCTTCATTACATCAGAAATTGAAATTTGTTGTTGATGGACAACTAATATGCGTCGGAGCTGAAGAAGAAATCATTGCGTCTGTAACAAGCGATGTTCCATATATTGAAACCAATGATGATGCACTTGAATGCTCTTTCCGAGCTCTTGAATTTGTCAATGCAACCTTTATTGCAGAAGAAAGCAAAATTCCATATCCCAGATTATCTGATTGCACCAAGATGACGGTACGACAAACTTTAGGCATCGGAGCTAAAGCTGGGAAAGGTTTAGGAAAGAATATTCAAGGGATTTCGGTTCCTGTAAATATACAGATGAAGAAAGATCGTTTTGGGCTTGGATTTAAGCCCAATTTTCAGCAAAAGAACAAAGAGATGAAAAGAAGATGTGAAGACAGAAAGGCAAGGTTTAAAGGGAAAGAAATCCTTTGGGAACACATGTTTTTCCCACAGTTGAAGACCACATTCAGATCAGGGGGAACAATTAATGTAGAACAGCAGCTTGTTGAAGCCTTTAAAGAAGAAAAGTTGACGAAAGATCAAAACATAGTTGAAGAAGCTATGAATGGAATATTTATCAACATGATCATGAATGACAACAAGACTGGCAAATACTTGGATAGGATTCGCCCGTGTTTTCCTGGAGAAACACTCAACAATTGGACCACTGAAGATCTTCCTATAGTTTTTAATATTAACGCAGAGTAATATTCAGAACTAATCTTTATGTTTAGCTCAAAAGTATGAGAACTTTTTTGTTATCTTGTAAAAGAAATTATGTTAAATATAAGAAATTTTCTTTAAAATTTTCAGATGGCAATCATTCTTTACATTTTCTTACATTTATACATTTATTTATTTCATAAATTTACTATATTATTTCGGAAATATGTCCGACTTAAATTTGCAGGTGTCACCACGTTAATAGCATGTTTATTCCTAAATTTAATCAAGAGATAAATTTAGAGCAACCTATATGTCTGGAAGAAATCAATGGGTGTGAGGATGAACTGGAATGTGATGTGCCTACTGAACTATTAAGATTGGTAGAAAAAGAAGACAAACAAATTCTACCCCATAAAGAAGAGATTGAGAATGTGAATTTGGGAACATATAAAGAAATGAAAGAGGTGAAAATTGGTACTACTCTGACAATCCAGATAAAACAAGAATTGATAAATCTCCTTCAAGAGTTCAAAGATATCTTTGCCTGGTCTTATCAAGATATGCCTGGTTTAAGCACAGATATAGTGATGCACAAGCTTCCAATCAATCCAGAATATAAACCGGTCCAACAAAAGCTCAGACGAATGAGGCCAGAAATGTTGTTACAGATCAAAGAGGAAGTGATGAAACAGATCAATGCAGGTTTCCTACAGGCAGCTAAATACCCAGAATGGGTAGCCAACATTGTTCTTGTACCAAAGAAAAATGGGAAAGTTCGAATGTGTGTGGATTACAGAGATCTCAACAAAGCTAGTCCGAAAGATAGCTTTCCATTACCCCACATAGACACATTGGTAGACAATACTGCAGGAAACGCATGGTTTTCATTTATGGATGGCTTTTCAGGATATAATCAGATAAAAATGAATCCTGAAGACATGGAAAAAACAACATTTGTAACCATGTGGGGCACATTCTGTTATAAAGTGATGCCATTTGGATTGAAAAATGCAGGGGCAACGTATCAAAGAGCTATGATAACTTTGTTTCATGACATGATGCATAAAGAGATTGAAGTATATGTAGATGACATGATTGCCAAATCCCGAACTGAAGAAGAACATATTCAAAATCTGAGAAAGCTTTTCCAGAGATTGAGGAAATATCAATTAAAGCTCAACCCCGTAAAATGCACTTTCGGGGTAACTTCTGGAAAAC
This sequence comes from Hibiscus syriacus, assembly GCF_006381635.1. NCBI lineage: Eukaryota > Viridiplantae > Streptophyta > Magnoliopsida > Malvales > Malvaceae > Hibiscus > Hibiscus syriacus. The sequence continues at coordinate 174,523 of NW_024062896.1, forward strand.
TTTTGGGATTTGTGGTCAGCAAAAAAGGAATCGAGATTGATCTAGATAAAGTAAAAGCAATTCAAGATCTTCCACCACCCAATACAAAAAAGAAGTTCGAGGCTTTTTGGGAAGATTAAATTATATATCTCGGTTCATTTCTCAATTAACTGACAAATGTGATCCAGTGTTTAAATTACTTCGAAAGAACAATCCTAAAGTTTGGAATGAAGAATGTCAAGAAACTTTGGATATTATTAAGAAATATTTATCCAATGCCCCAATTTTAGTATCACCAACGCTTGATAGACCGTTAATTCTCTACTTGACGATCTTTGAAAATTCAATGGGATGTGTACTGGGACAGCATGATGAATCTGGAAGAAAGGAAAAAGCTATTTATTATCTGAGCAAGAAATTTACTGATTGTGAAATTCGATATCCACCAATACAAAAATTATGTTGTGCTTTGGTGTGGACTACTCGAAGACTCAGACAATATATGTTATACCATACTACTTGGCTGATATCAAAACTTGATCCTTTGAAATTCTTAATGGAATCACCAACATTGACAGGCAGAATGGCTAGATGGCAGATGTTATTATCTGAGTTTGATATTGTATATGTCAACCAAAAAGCGGTGAAAGGAAGTGTCATAGCTGATTTTCTAGCCAGTCGTGTATCAAATGATTATCAGCCTTTGAGTTTCAATTTTCCCGATGAAGATTTGTTGTGCATATCCATGAATGAAGAAGTCAGAACAAATGATGCATATGCATCTTGGAAGCTTTACTTTGACGGAGCATCTAATGCTTTGGGACGAGGAATCGGGGCAGTGTTAATTTCTCCAGAAAATATTTATTATCCCTTTACAAGTAGACTAGAGTTCTTTTGCACCAATAACATGGCGGAATATGAAGCTTGTGTCATGGGATTGAAAGCAGCTATAGAAAGAAAAATCAAATGTCTCAAAATATATGGAGATTCATCGTTAGTGGTGTATCAATTGCGAGGAGAATGGGAAACAAAAGATCCCAAATTGTTGGAATATCGAAATTTTACCCTCAAATTAGTGAAAGAATTTGAGAGAGTTACCTTCAATTATCTCCCTCGAGAAGAAAATCAAATGGCAGATGCTTTGGCTACATTAGCTGCTATGTTTCAGGCAACTAAGAAAGTTGATATGATGCCAATCAAAATGCAAGTATATGAAATTCCTGCACATTGTTATAGTGTGGAAGAAGAGGTAGATGATAAACCATGGTATCATGATATTCTGCAATATATCAAAAATCAAAGTTATCCACCAAATGCATCGGAAATTGATAAAAGAACCTTGAGAAGAATGGAAGCTGGATATTTTCTTGATGGCGAGATTATGTATAGAAGAAGCAATGATCAAATGCTATTGAGATGTTTAAATACCAGCGAAGCTAGAAGCATCATTGAAGAAGTACACAGTGGAATATGTGGAACACATGCAAATGGTCTTTCCATGGCTAGAAAAATAATGAGATATGGATACTATTGGGCTACCATGCACACAGATTGCATTGATTATGCAAGGAAATGTCATAAATGCCAGATATATGCAGACAAGATTCATGTACCCCCATCTCCTTTACATGTAATGACAGCACCCTGGCCATTTTCTATGTGGGGGAATAGATGTCATTGGTGCAATCACACCAAAAGCATCGAATGGACATTGTTTCATCCTTGTGGCAATTGATTATTTTACCAAATGGGTTGAAGCTGCTTCATACGCCAATATTAAGAGGTCCACAGTCTGCAAATTCATAAAGAAAGAGATAATTTGCCGGTATGGCCTACCAGAAAGGATCATTACAGACAATGCTCTGAACCTGAACAACAAAATGATGACCGAACTTTGTGCACAGTTTAAGATCAAACATGCAAACTCAGTGGCATATCGTCCAAAGATGAATGGGGCAGTTGAAGCAGCAAACAAGAACATCAAGAGAATCATTACAAAGACCACTGAAACTTACAAAGATTGGCACGAGAAGTTACCTTTTGCTCTATACGCATACCGAACTACTGTTCGAACATCTACTGGGGCAACGCCTTTTGCTTTAGTCTATGGGATGGAAGCAGTCTTACCAATTGAAGTTGAGATTCCATCGCTTCGAATATTAAGAGAAATAAAATTGGATGAATCTGAATGGATCCAAGCTAGATTTGATCAATTGAACCTTATTGAGGAGAAAAGATTGAAAGCTATTTGCCATGGACAGATGTATCAGAAACGGATGATGAAGTCTCATGACAAAAAAGTACATCCAAGAGAATTCCAAGAGGGTGATCTAGTACTAAAAAAGATTTTGCCTATACATAAAGATTTCCGTGAGAAATGGATGTCTAATTGGGACGGGTCAAATATTGTAAAAAAATAATAGGCCTTTTCCGGAGAAGCATTAATTTTGGCAGAAATGAATGAGAAAGTTCTGAGAAACCAAATAAACTCAGATTCTGTCAAGAAATATTATATTTGAAAAAAAACAAAAAGAAAAAAGAAAGAAAGAAAAAAGAAAGAAAAAAGAAAAAAAAAGAAAAAAAAGGGAGAAATTGAATCAAGATAAGTGACTCGTGGAGCCTCAAGTTACAAAATGGATCGAGTACAATTAAATTGAAGATTCATATTCAACAAGAAGAGCAAGAAATGATGAAGTATGAGAAAATGGAAATGAATCCAAAATTTGGCAGTCTAGAGGGATCCAGATGATAGAAAAATCCCCAACAAAGCAGATCAAAGTCAAACAAAACAAGATTGATGGCATCAGAATAAATTGATCCTTGGTTTGATTACCCTTAAACACTTATTTGGGCCTTTTTATCCATTTCTTTCGTAACCATAAGCCATGACCTACGTTACGTACCTGAAAAGTCCATTTTAATCATACATGAATTTCTAAGTAAAAGAGAATATCTTTAGAATTCATTCCGCCTTTCAAGATTGATTTTTATTTGCAAAAAATTGGTTTTTAAAATCTTTAATGCATGATATAAAAAAATGATAAAAGGGGGTTCAAGATATAAATTTTTAAATAACATCTTGAAACCAAAGGAGGATTCGTGTTGAAAACCTGAAAAGGCGGCTCGAATATTGAATGGTGCAACAAACGACATAAGAGATGATCTTAAATGAAGCACCGCACATCCCAAAAGACGTTCATGAGATTCTGGAATCAAGAAGTATCTCTACAAGATGAGCATAACAACCATTTCTTCAAGTTAGTGGAAGCCCGAAGCGACATACTGAACCAACTTGAAAGAACCTACTTTACCAGAATCCACCTACACCTTAAATCAATCAATAGTTTTGACACTTGCCATAGGACTATGATTTTTGAATGATTTAAAAGTGTAGTTGATTTATTTGATATTCATTAAACTCATTGTTTATAATTTGATTATATTGTGAACCTGAAAGGGGTAATACTTTGCAAAATTCTTTCATTCTTCAATAAAGAAAGGAGAAAAAACATTTTCAAACACGACAGTCTCAAATGGAGAAGGTCCTTGAAGCAAGTTGTTGCCTAATCTACCTCTATTGTAGAAAAAGTGATGCCAGAATGATGAAACACTTCACATTTTTGAAGGCAAGTGGTCCAAAAAGCCAGAAAGTCTGGAGAATTGAACTTTTGACACTCTCCTATGACATTATTAGTAGCTCATTAAGAAAGATTATCGTTTATCTCATGATGAGGGCGATAAGCATCACCAGACATATTATTTTCCCCAACCATCAATTTATGTTCTCTAGAAGATTACATTATAGAACCATGAACAAGTCACTACCTGCACTCTGGTTATACCGTGATGCTGGCTCAAGTCTTGATACATCATTGATACTTCTTCTATGCCGATCACTTTCTTTGTCAAGATGATACCCATTATGTCCTTCAGAAGATTGCTGAATTTGAATTTGAGGACTTATGGCACAGAATAAGACATTGGAACAAATTCTACATTTGTATGCCGTACAGGATTCCAAAAGTTGAGATAACCAGTTTTACCATCAACTAAACCTTTCCATGGTTAGGGAAGAGTGGGATATGACAGTGTGTATTTTGGAGCAGCAGAAGAGACAGTCACTGTGGTAGTCATTGCAAGAAAATGCACCAGCAAAAATCTTCTATTTCATCCTGATGATGTTTATTTCTTCCAGTAAGGTTGTTACACTGGATGTCATCGACAACAATGTCGAAATCGACAAATCTACTCATCAATTGCTCCAACCGATCATCATTCAGTTCTTGTACATCTGTTTTCAAAGGTATGCCAAGACAATAGAAGGCAATCTCTGCATCACTGATTCCAGAGAAAAGAGACAGGACATTGATACCACCATAGAACATGTCTCTATACAGATCCTCGTGTATGGTTTTTAGGGAAACCTAGAAGAATTTCCACCTCATCAGATTCAAGTGGAACAATTTTATTCCTTCCAACCCATACCAGATTCCATTTTCAGCAATCATCAAGAACATACTTTTGGACACTCGAAGGTGGCTCATTGTCATAAGCTTCAAGAGCCTTACAGATCATTTCTGTCAATTTGGCACTTCCTGTACATGTTTATAAATAGTTCAACTTTGTTCTTGGATCCCAGGAAGGCCATCATTTCTTTGTCAATGGAAAAATATCATGTATAGTGCGTGGAGAAAACAAGATAAGATGAAATATGTTCTCAATTGGTAGATTATGAATATAGCCCCTTTTCAGTGTAGCAGCATGAAAATGCTTCGAATCTACAAATTTTGGCTCTACATCGAATAAGTACTGTGATATTCCAGTCCAAACATTAACTGGAGCAAGTGCCACATTCTCGTAGTAGAAATAAGGAGCCCCAATAGCATCTTCTGGAAGTGTTCTTTGAGTTATCTGATCTGGTTTGGTATGAACCCCAAAACCAATCATTAGATTTGAAAGATGAATTTGTTCATAGTAGAAATAAGAAGACCCAATAGCATCTTCTGGAAGTGTTCTTTGAGTTATCTAATCTGGTTCGGTAGGAATCCAATAACCAATCATTGAAATTAAAAGATGAACTGCATGATCGTCTTCATTAAGAAGCTTCTTTTCAAGCTTCCTCTGCTTCTCCCTTTTCAAAAATCATAGCCCAAGTTTCACCTTTGCTTGTAATTGGGGTCATTGTATAATGAATTCCTACCTTCTACTGGAAGAAGTGTGTCAGTAGTCTTAACCAGTTGATCAGCACATATAAAATCTGTCAATTCTGCAATTGATGAATCTGAACCACATTTCTTCATGGCTATTGAAGCCTCAACCTCTGAATATCCTGTTTTTGTCAAGTATAACAGTTTATTCTCCTCATCAGAAAAAGAATTCAGGATTTCCTCAATATCAGAAGAACTATCAATATCTGTGAAATCATCCTGAAAGATCGCTTCATAATCAGACGAGTTGTTATCAGAATCAACATGTTGCATGGGTGCGGATTTTTGATGAGCGTGTACCATTGTATATGTAGTCTTGCCATTGCATCAGATTACTGTTTGCATAAATTGGTTTCTCTCCCACAGAAAAGTATATTTCAGAGATGGCCTTCACTGAAAGATGATAAGCCACTGTGTCAGCCTAGAACAGGTTACCAAGCTATTTTTACTTCACTGTCTGACTAAATCCCTCCAGATACAGAAAATGGTCACCTCATTCAGAAGACACATATTTCAGACATTTTTGTCAGAATGATTGAATACTTCTTAAGTTTGTGACGACATAAAGAGAATTTCAGTTACTTGACAATACTACTGTTTAGTGACACCAGAATGAGAGTATTCAACATAAACAGATTTGGGGCATGAATAAAGCCACAAGTACCTACAATAGTTCATTGTCAAAATTGGACCTCGTGGGATCATGACATTTCAGTTAAACAGACATTGAGAGTGAATCAGAAGCAGAATATTGAGGCATCTTGAAAGCCCATTTCAACAGAAATAGATATTGGGGCATTTTGAAGGCTCACTTCAGTATGAATATTTGGGCATTTTTTAATGTTGAGCACACTTTTAACATCTGTATCAGCAAATGTTGGGGCATTTTAAAGGTTCCTTCAGACATATCCATGTGAGGCATTTTGAAGGCTCAGATTAACAAGAAAGAAATGTTGGGGCATGCTGAAAACCCTTTTCAATCAGAATCAGGAATGTTGATGTATCCTAAATATATATATCAGTAAAATGCTGGGACATGCTGAAGGCCCATATCATCATGTGTTAAAGATCATTGATTTGAGAAAATATTTCCAATAAGATAGAAAGATATGAAGAATGAAAATGGTGAAACAGTAACAGTTGAGCTAACCATACATAATTGCTTCGTTCATCAGGCAGTTGTATTAGGGTCCTGTTGTTGAACAAATATCTATTCAGCAAGTATGGTTTCAAATACCCAATATTCTTAAACCATGTGTCACATGAAAGTGTGTTCTTTGTTAAGCTACATCATGGTTGCATGAATAAAGATGGTCCCTTTGTAGACCATTCGATCCAAGGATCATTTCCTCGAGACCTTGAAATCTGAATTTGGCCTTTTGTATGTTGGTGATAATTGAAAAAATATTTCTTTAAGATTTTTGTCAGTTAGTTTCAACCATACTGTTGAGGTTACGAAGTTGTTTTTCACATCAGTTTTGTTTACTTGATGACATTGAAGAAAGAAGCTCATGCATGTATATTACTCTTTCCCGATGTTACTGGGGTTATCATTGCCAGCCATGGTGAATTGAGTTTTCATCTATTTTGGTTTTATCATGGGTGTTTCATCCCCAGCGAAGAAAACGTAATCAATATCACACTTGCCCTTGCCCGAGATGATATCGAGATCAGTTGGTATCTTTTATTCAACTCGACACTAGCATATTGTGAATTTGACCAACTTTTTGGTCATACTAACATCACACTTGAATCTCCACTGAGTTTTGCTCTCAAATGGTCTTGTGACATCATTCAAAAGCTTTGAACACTAGGCAAAGAGCTTCAATGATTAAGAAATCTTGGCAGAAACCACAGAAAAGGATGAATGTGTTGTCAAACGCTTTACGAACGTCTAAGCAGAAACCACAAGAAAGGATGAATGTGTTGTCAAATGTTTTACGAACATCTGAGCAGAAGCCACAGAAAAATATGAATGTGTTGTCAAGTGTTTTACATCTCGACAGATAACACAGGAAAAGATGAATGTATTGTCAAATGTTTTAACGAATATGTTATTCTGATGCTGAACCAATGTTACGATCATATGGTTTCCATTTTTGATCCAAGATGAAGTTTGTCTTCTTCAACTTCAAGATTATAAGATGAGATATGATGAAGATTTCTTTCCACAAAAAGAGAGCTAAAATTTTAACCACAAGAAACTAGTTGAACGACAGGTTGTGGTTAAGCATCTCGACATGATATGGTCCAAGTTGTTGTATTCAAGATTGAATTAAATGTGGAGACATGAAAGGAATTGAGATAAATTCTCCTTATGATGTGTTTCAAGAGTCAAATCAGAACAGACTCTACTCTCCTAATTAATCTCTGATGAATCAGGCATCTACATCTACACTCTTCAAAGATGATAGATTCTCTCTTCAAAGATGATAAATTCTCTTTTTAAATATGATAGATTCTCTTTTCAAAGATGAAAGCTTTATGGGATTTATACACAAGTCCAAGCAAATAAAGTTGGTTTTATCCAAGACAAAATGGGGCATCAAGGTCATAGTTCTGACTACGACAAGAGTTCCACAAATAAAACAATTCTTCTGAGACTTTCATGAAGCAAAAAAGACATAAATATACAAATTGATCAGATGGTTCTTCAGAAATGCAAGCTTGATAGCATAAGTTGCTACACTGATATCCAGAGGTGACCCTGGCAATAAATGATGAAGTGGAGGAAAACTGAGTTCACCATTTTGAAGTCAAATGAAGATTGCATCAACATTCATGCATCATATTTAGATATTTGCAAAAATAGGTGCATTTTCATTCATTTTATCCATGTTGAATTTTGACAGGAATTTCAAAGATTTTAGCAAAGATTCAAATCCATCACTTGATGGATCAGCTTTTCCAGAAAAAGTTCATAATGAGAAGAACTTGTTCAACTTTTTGCTCAAATCCATCACTTGATGGATCAGCTTTTCCAGAGAAAGTTTATAATGAGAAGAACTCATCTGAAGAAGGAAGAAGAAGTTCATAATGAGAAGAACTTGTTCAACTTTTTGTTTGAATTCATCATTTGATGGATCAGCATTACCAGGTCAAGTTCATAATGAGAAGAACTCATCTGAAGAATGAAGAAGAAGTTCATAATGAGAAGAACTTGTTCAACTTTTTGCTTGAATTCATCATTCAATGGATCAACATTTCCAGTTCGAGTTCATAATGAGAAGAACTCATCTGAAAGAACAAATTCATAATGAGAAGAATTTGTTCAACTTTTTGTTCAAAACCATCACTTGATGGATCAGTTTTTCCAGAGAAAGTTCATAATGAGAAGAACTCATCTGAAGAAGGAAGAAGAAGTTCATAATGAGAAGAACTTGTTCAACTTTTTGTTTGAATTCATCATTTGATGGATCAACATTGCCATGTAGAGTTCATAATGAGAAGAACTCGTCATCTGAAGAAGAAAGAAAAAATTCATAATGAGAAGAATTTGTTCAACCTTTTGCTCAAATCCATCACTTGATGGATCAGCTTTTCCAGAGAAAGTTCATAATGAGAAGAACTCATCTGAAGAAGGAAGAAGAAGTTCATAATGAGAAGAATTTGTTCAACCTTTTGTTTGAATTCATCATTTGATGGATCAACATTGCCAGGTAGAGTTCATAATGAGAAGAACTCGTCATCTGAAGAAGGAATAAGAAGTTCATAATGAGAAGAATTTGTTCAACCTTTTGTTCAAATCCATCACTTGATAGATCAGCTTTTCCAGAGAAAGTTCATAATGAGAAGAACTCATCTGAAGAAGAAGAAGTTCATAATGAGAAAATCTGAAGAAGAATAAGTTCACAATGAAAAGAGCTTGTTCAACCTTTTGTATAATTCTATCACAGAAGCAGATAGATTAGCATCAACCTTTCCAGAGAAAGTTCATAATGAGAAGAACTTATCTGAAGAAGAAAGAAGAAGTTCATAATAAGAATAGCTTATTCAACCTTTTGAATGACTCTATCACATAAGGAAATAGGTCAACATCATCCCCAGCGGAAAATTCATAATGAGAAGAACTCATCTGAAGAAAGAGAAGAATTTATTCAACATTTTCATATTAATCAAGTGAAGTCAAATGAAAAAACTTATTATCTTTTCGTCTTTGCTCTATTCTTGTTAACACAAGAAAAAGCAAAGAGTGGCAGCTGAAGATACTCATTTTTTTCATTTAAATATTATTTATATTATTATTATAATTATTATAATTATTATAATTATAATAATTATTATTAATATTATTATTTATTATTAATATTATTATTAAATATTATTACAAGCCCAAATCCAACAGTAACCGGCCCAAATCCAGAAGCCCACAGGAAACCCTAAACCCAATTTAGGGTTTGTATCATCTCTTGCCCCAGCCGCCAGCATCAAAGCCGTTGGATCTAGTTTTGATCCAACGGCCCAGATGGTCCCAACAAGGAAACCCTAGGGTATCCTAACCCTAGGGCCACGCGGCCGCCGCAGCTGCTCCCGCCATCTCCACCGCTGCCACGTCTCACCGAAGGCTCCAGAAGGTCGGCCGTAGCCGCACACGTCTTTCCCAAATGGTGAGTCACCACTGGAAGTCCGGTGACTCACCGAACTCTATCCTTCGGACCGGTCCGAGACGAGAGCCGGTGATGGCTATAAAGCCATCACCCAACCTGCAAAGAAGAAAAAAAAAGGAGAAAAAAAAAGAAGGACCACAACAGAGACAGAGAGAGACAGAAAACAGAGAGCAACATCCCACAACCAGCAAAAACCAAAACAGAAAGGAAAAGAAAAGAAAGGAGCTTACCGAGGAAGCCACCGGACCCCTTCAAACATCACCAAAACCTTCAGAAACCGAAGGTACTTCTTTAGATTCGCTCCGATCAGGAGCTATTTAGGAGAAAAGAGCACCGGAACCGTCCTTAGGACGGTCCGATCTATCTAATGGTGTAAAAATAAAATTTTCCGGCCACCTTATGCGGTGGCCGGCGGTGAGGGTCACGGCGGCAGACGGTTGCCGTCCGTGACCGGCTTCCCTCCGATGAGGGAAGCTAGAGAGGGGAGAGCGTTTTATTTCTCTCAGTTAGAGAGAAATAAAAATGAAAGAAATGAAATATGGCCCGAAGGGCCAGCGTGTTTTCGGCTTTAAATAGCCCTTCCCGAACGACGTCATTTCGGGGAGGGCTATTCGTGTAATTATTAATAGTTAAATCCTTTCCGCAGTCATACTAGTTTATAAACTTTACATTTTAGTCACTAAATCGAATTTATAATCCTTTTAATTTGATCTCTAAATTTTTATTTTATTTATTTTAGCCCTTTTTATTAAAATAATATATTTAGGATAAATAATAGATTTAGTCCTATAATTTTAATAATTAATATTTTAATCTGAATAGTATGTTTTAATTTATTTTATTCTAATATCCGAATTTATAGTTTTATTTTAGTCACTAAATTAATAAAATAAAGAAATAGCATGTTTAATCCCTATAATTTTGATTAATTATGAATTAGGTTTTTTTAATTTTAATTTTACTATAATTTAGTCATTTATTTTAAATGTTTTCATTTATTTTACTGCTTTTAAATATATCGTTCTAGTTGTATTTTTATTGTTTTAATTTTACTTGTTTATATATTTAAATATTTTTATTATTATTATGTAGTCATAAATATATATAATAAATAATAATTCATATTTTTTAATAAATTATTTTAATATTTTTTATCGAAGAAAAGGGCAGTCTTAATACAACTGGATGTCATATTCTGGTATTTTAAAATTAAATATTATAAAAATTATTATTTAATTTTATTTAAATTAATATTTATTAATATCAAAGAAAAGAAATGTCTTAAGGCACCTAGAAGTCCTTTTCCGATATTTTTAAATAAATAAATATTTTTTATATAATTTTGAAATAATAGGATTATAAATTAAATATATTTTGAATTTTTTAAATTTTAATAATAAAGACAATTTATAATTAAAAAGTACCAATTTTGGGCGTTGTAGGGGTGCTAATCCTTCCCTAAACGTAACCGACCACGAATCCCTCTTTATTATTAAAAAGAACGAATTTTTGGTTATAAACGCAGATCAGTTCATTTTTTTTAATTGATGTTTTCTTAAAACTCTTTTTAAAAAAATAATTTTTAGGTATTCGACCTACCTGACCCAAAAGGCCGATGGCGACTCCCAAATTATTTTCAAAAACCATTTATTCATATCAATTTTTCCGCCAAATAAATATTTCGTACCCGGACGAAAACCGGTTACGACAATGTGAGATTTCAAAAATTCATGGTCAAACATATTAATTTTGAGCTATCAAAGACAAGTCCTAAACTTGAGACCCAAATCATGAATTTTGTCAACTGTTGTCTTTTGAAATACTTGAGATTTCAGCATCAAAAATTGCTTTTTACTGCTATATTGACGTGAGTTTAATCATCATTAGAACTTATCTTTGATGGTTTAAAATCAACATGTTAGTCACGAACTTCTCAAATCTCATATTATTAATTTAGATATGAGGGTTTTCAAATGTTTAAATATAACCTTTTAAACATGCCATCAATGAATGATTGTAGATAATACCTATACATGTGTCATCGTATAATAATTTTGGAGTTCGTATTTTTATCGTAGTTGGAGGGGTTTTAGGGGTGATGTAGACAAAAGGGTATATGATGGGTAGGAAAGTGCGTTTCGTCTCGTGTGTTTTCTTAAAATTCAACCATTTAAATTTTAAAATTAAAATCTCGAAAAGATATGTTTGATTAATCATATCTTTTACGCGAATTATGACACTTATTGCTTTGCCACGTAGTACAAATGTATGTTCTATAAATACCTTTGATTTTTTCAAAACATGCTACTAACATGTCACACCTTTCTCTTATATGATAAAAATGAATTCCATTTTTATATAAATAAATTTTTATACTTATAAATAATATTTAAAAATCAATATATGAATAATAAAGGTTTTCAGCGAATATACAGCTTTAACTTGATTCTATATACGTATTGATGCAGGAAAAAAACAATGTGCATATATTATGATAGTTATGATTTTCTTTTTAAATTCTAAATTTAATTCTAATCCTCCTTAGAATGAGTAGAATGAAAAACTCGAGAAAGAATGAGAGTACTCTTAACAGGACTAAAACTCATAATATAAGAAAATATAAGGGAATAAAGACGAAGAATTTGACCAACTAAATATGTTTGTTCACAATTCAAAACTTATTTAATTTATGAATCAGTAATTGCTTTATATTTCCATGGCAAATTTTTTTTATTTCTTATTCAAACGTTGGGTAGTTCTGTTGTACGACATTTTTAATTTACCGCTAAGAAAATGTCCTACCGGAAACGTTAATATTTTTTAACATTTTCGATAAAGCGCTACCTAAAATATTATTTTTTACCAGAAATGTTAATTTCGCAACCTAATTTCTGGTAAAAAAAATAACATTTTAGGCAGCGTCCAATATTAACATTTCCAGTATAAAAAAATAGGTAGCGCTTTACCGAAAATGTTAAACATTTTAGGTAGCGCCCAATATTAACATTTCCGGTAGAAAAAATAATGTTTTAGATAGCGTTTTACAGAAAATATTAAAAAAATATTAACATTTCCGGTAGCATATTTTTTAGCCATATATTAAGGTTGTCGTACCTTAGACATCTCATATATTGATTAAAAGCTTAACGATAACATAGAACCCATTGTTTATAATTGTTATATATATATATATATCCACTCTTTATAATCTATGAAACAAAAGAAAAGAAGAAAAACACTTTTGTACTTTCATTATGTCGACACTATTTTTTGTCCGGGCGGGGAAAGATCGATAACGATTCGGGGGTTTTTTCTTTGAAAAGAATTTTTGAAATGTGATGAGTCACCACCAATCATTTAAAGTACGATTGGAACACCATAAAAACCGAGTGATTTTAATAAAACATTTTATTTTTATCAAAATACTAAGTTTTAAGGTCTGCGAAAATCCAGAAATCGAGAGATCAACTATTATGCCTAATAACCGAATATTGCCTCTTTTTTAGAAAATCATGATGTTGTCTTTGAAAAGGATGTTGACCTATTTTAAAAATAACCAGTAATCATCCCCTGAGCATACTTGCGGGAGATATACCATTAAGCTAAGGTAAATTAAAAAAACAAATTTTTATTTAATCCTAATTAAGCTAAGGTAAATTAAAAGTTTTTTCTAGCTTAAGGTGTCAAATTATGAAATTAAATGAACCTAGAAGCTCAAACCTAAAAATGTAGGCTCTAATATTAATCCTATTTGATTTTAACCAATTATCAAATCGAATAATCGATAGAGAAAATAACCTTAGTGATCAAAAATCCCAGATAATATACGATTTTGACCAATTTTTTTTGGATTTGCGAAAATGACCAACAAAATCGCAATGCGATCTCTAATTCGCATTGCGATCTCCACTATCGTAAATTCGCGTTGCATTTCGCGTTGCGATAGTTGAAAATCGCGTTGCGATTTTCCATTTCGCGTTGCGATTTTCCATTTTGCGTTGCGATAGTCTACTTGTCGTCTACAGTTGTTGTTGCGATAGTCTACAGTTGTCGTTGCGATTTTCCAAATTCGTTGCGAAAATTCGTTGTGATAGTTAAAAAAAATTTTGTTTCTTAAGAATTTTCTCTAAAAATATAGTATCCGCGCGGACGTGTCGAAGACACGTATTACCACGACCACGACCACGACCACGACCATGACCCGACCCGAGACGAGACGAACGGCGGCGGCGCGCGAGAGTCCCCCTTGTTCTCTATCACTCAACAAGGAAGTGGGAAAGACAAGCCTTAAATACCATTCCCAATAGTGTTTCCAATACTATGTGGGATTTGAGCATTACCAACACTTGTTCCCAATACTATGTGAGATTGAGCCTTAAATAGTGATATTATTTTTTAATGTTTTGCTTAAAATTGCAATAATCGCGATTGATTGTAGATTGACTTTTAATTATGACATATTTAATCGTATAATACTAATGCAATTGGTTGCTGATTCAGTTGTTTTAAGGTGCATGATTGTTAATTGTTTCCTGAATAATCACATTGTATTGGAAACAAGTGTTGGTAATGCTTAATCCCACATAGTATTGGGAATGGTATTTAAGGCTTGGCTTTCCCACTTCCTTGTTGAGTGAAAGAGAACAAGGGGGACTCTCGCGCCACCGCCGCCGTCCGTCTCGTCTCGTCTCGGGTCGGGTCGGGTCGTGGTCGTGGTAATACGTGTCTTCGACACGTCCGCGCGGATACTATTTTTTTAGAGAAAATTCTTAAGAAACAAAATTTTTTTTTTAAACTATCACAACGAATTTGGAAAATCGCAACGACAACTGTAGACTATCGCAACGACAACTGTAGACTATCGCAACGACAACTGTAGACTATCGCAATGAATTTGGAAAATCGCAACGACAACTGTAGACTATCGCAACGTGAAATGGAAAATCGCAACGCGAAATGAAAAATCGCAACAGGATTTTCAACTATCGCAACGCGAAATGCAACGCGAATTTGCGATAGTGGAGATCGCAATGCGAATTAGAGATCGCAATGCGATTTTGTTGGTCATTTTCGCAAATCCAAAAGAAGTTGGTCAAAATCGTATATTATCTAGGATTTTTGGTCACTGAGGTTATTTTCTCTAATCGATATGATCCCTCGAGCATTTAGGCGAGGGCCAACTCGAATTATTCCCTAAATTAAAAGACTAGTTTGAAGTCTAACCTAAAGTGGAGGTTCTAACATTAACTTAAATTAATTTTAATAAATATTGCTTCGAATAATTAAATTAGAACCTCAAGCAAAAGCGATGATCAAATTAAGAATTCACCTAATTAAAGGACTAAATGTGAAATCAAGCCTAATATGGAGGCTCTATTTAACCTATTTAATTATGCAAAAATTAAAACATTAATCGAAGTTCGGGGACTAAAAAGGTCAAGATCTAAAAAATACCGATTTTTAAAAGATCTAAAAGCTTAGGACCTAAATTTATAATTTATAAAGTTGGGGGATAATTAACAACCTAATTTTCCTAAACTATTAAACTTAAAGTTTTTTAGAAAGTATTAATTATTAATAAATTTTAAAAGTCGAGCAATCGATTCGAGTAATCGGTCATCTATTGCGAAAACTCGACTCGAATTGCTCCCTAATTAAAACTAATGTGAAATCCTAATTTCTATCTTGATTCGAATATTAATCTAATTTAAAACTAAATCTAAAATTTAAACTACGAAACAAAACAATTAATAATAAACATAATTAAAATAATTAAAACAACAAATAATAAAAAAAAAGGTAAAAAAATAAATAAACATAAACATAAACATAAATACAAGGACCTAATTGCATAAATATTAAATTACTAATCTAAAAGAGAATAAATTAAACATTTAATGGGGCTAAATAAAACAAATCAAAATTCAAAGGCTAAATCGAAATGAAATAAAAATAAAGAGATTAAGGACAAAAATGTAAAAACACGCCGAAGTTACAGGGACTGAAAGGCAATTTTCTAATTTATTTAAACCTAAAAATAATTTGTTAAAATAAAAAGGAAAAATTACAAAATCAGTCCATAAAATTAAAAAAAATTAAAAGGACACTACACATGACTAGAATGCGAAAACACGGGTAAATATTGGGGACCTAAAAGAAATTTTACCAAAATATATAAAAACAAGCAAGAAAAAAGGGAAAATTACAGTTTCGAACTCTGTAGGACCAGAATACAAAAACACGCTAAAATATTAAGAACTAAAACATGAATAAACCAGAAAATAACAATGTATGCACACAAAAGGTTAAATGACATTTTTGGTCCCTGAATAAGCTTATTTTTTCCTATATAAGCCAATTTTTTCTTCTTTTCATTAATTTCAAATCGAGGGATAAAAAAACCAAAAAAAAACATTAAAGAGCCCTCCCCTCCCCTCAACCAACATTAGGTTGGCCACCTCTAACCGCCTCCTTCCGCCGCACACGGTGGTCGAAAATCCTAAAATGACCCGAAACGTCCCCCGAGCCTATATCTAGCCACCTAAGACCCTTTCAGGGAAACACCGAAGAAGTCTCAGACTTAGGTACGGTTCCGATCTACTCTCTTTTTTGTTGTTGTTGTAAACATAGGTGTTGGTTGATTATTGCTATTGAAATGTTTCTATTTTTATGTTTAAATCTAACTTTTTTTGCAATCGAACTTCGAAAGGGGTTAGGGTTTAAAATCGGGATACTAAAAAGGGAAAATAATTTTTTTTTGTTTATCTATTGTGTTCAAAATTAACAGAGCAAGATCACACAAAAAAAGAATATTCGAATATATTGAAAATAAAAAATAAATAGGGATGAATAACCTTTGATGTTATTGCTTGGAAAAAAACTCTATTATAGAATTGTAAAACCAAAAAAAAACCGAGAGGGAGAGAGACTTTTACAGATTTGCATGGGTTTTTTATATACCCATTTTACAACAAACACATGATTAAAATTTTGTTTCTTCTTTGTTGTCTGATGTTGTGCAGTGTCGGGGTTTCTTTGCTGCAATAGTAGGTATGGCAGGGAGTGGTGGTGTTTGGTTGGGCAGTGGGTGGTGTGTGTTAATTGGTGGGTTGAGCGGTTGGTCAGACGAGTCAGGTTTTGGGTAGTTAGGTAGTTGGGCTTCGGATTTGAGCCTTTAGGCCCAATTGTAATTTTAGAGTTTGGTTATGGTGAAAAATGGTGATTACACATTACATCAAATAAATATGTTTGATTAAAAACCTAATGATTACATAAAACCCACATGCGTGTTCTAATTAACTGACCATTTAGCTTTTTAAAGCACTCAAGTCCTGGGTTCTTTCAACAAAGCTTTAACTTTACTCTTATTTATCCTATGAAGGAATTACCCAGTTTAATAAAAAAAATTGATTTATTTATTGACCTAAAAGCCAAATCCCTAACTTTATGGGTGCTTGAAGCATTGATTTCAATATCATAACTATAACCACATGCTTTTTTCCTCTTCTTATTTTGGTATTAAAGGATGCTACAGCTACAGCTACAGCTTTAATTAAAATAGCCATATAATAAGGTATAGTTGGTTACGTATTTTAATCTGTAAGGTGAATATATTTAATAATAAGAGGGTAAATGTATAAAATGAATATTAATGGGGTTGACACAAGTGGTAAGTAGTTTAATATCATTTAAGCAAGTCTTGAGTTTGAGTCCTTGTGTATGCAGAGAATTTCCGCTGGAAGACTCACCCACCAAAACTAGATATACAATCCGAGATTAATCAAGTCAAAATAGAATGAAAATAACAAAAAGGGTAAAAGTGTATATTTCTCCTTGCACTTCATGTTTGTTTTTCTATTATAGAGAGAGTTTGATTGGTGGAAAAAAATTATTACATAGGGTAATAATTTTTTTTATTATAAAGAGTGTATATGTAATATTTTTTTAGGATAAAATTGATTAAAAAAATATAAATATAGATAACTAAAAAGTTAATTTATTTTTTATTAACTACTAAACCAATAATTAATAGTAAAAATTAAATAGAAATAAGTCCATAAACTAATATTTTTAAATAAAAGATAATACATAAAGTTAATATTTTAAAATTAAAATATAAAAATCAAATTTTAAATAATATATGTACTTTTAACATATTAGAACCAAATAAATACTAATTATTATTTTCCAAGGAATCATTTTCAGGATTACACAAATTCCTTTTCCATATTAGCAGCATGCTATCTTTCCACATCCTCTCTGTTTTCACTGTCCCCTAAACTTTATTGAAGACTTACTTACAAAGGCACCATATCTATCTGCAGAAGCAGTAATGAATAAACAAAGAGTTATCCATTAAAAATATATATATATGTATATTATTTCCATTTGTTTTTTAATCAGCTAATAAGTCACAAAAGCCAAGGGTAAGGAATTAAAAGCATCCATGATCATCTCACAACTTCTCTTTCTACATTTTCATTTTCTTTGAAAATTTTAATATATGTGATGAACTGTCAAGAGAGAGTAGCTTTAACTTCTTCACCTTGATTATATAATTGCAGATTATATAAAAGGGTGAAATTACAGATAAGTTTCCTATTTATTTAATACTCATGCATATGCACCTGAATTTCCTTGCTGCTGCCTGTCTTCCTTAAGGACAAGCCAAAAGAGCAACACCCATCTCTCTAAACCATTAGATCTTTCCTTCTCGAAACCAGGAACCTTTATTTCTCTTGCAGTTTTCAATATATACAATGAGAGACATTGTTTCATGTTTCAGTGAAAACGCAGTAAATGTTTCACATTCTTCGTGTTCTCGCTATTCAAGCAATGCTTGCTTCTCTCCGAACCTAGTGCCATCGGTCCAGAACGCAGTCACCGGAGTTTACAGGATCATTCTTTCAACCGGCAAGCAGTGTTTTATCAAGGTCACTTGGTGCAAGAATCAAACTGGTGGTCAGGGCCTAACCATAAACTTCGGTGACGACCCTTCAACGTGTTTCAAGCTCAACACCAATTTGAGGTTCTTCAGGAAGAAGAAAGGCAACAAAGTGATCGAATCCGATCATTTGAAGATCGAAATCTTTTGGGATCTTTCCACCGCTAAGTACGATACCGGACCGAAACCGGTCGACGGGTTCTACGTTTTAGTCATGGTTGATTCGGAGATAGGCCTTGTTTTAGGCGATATGGCGGAAGAAGCGGTCACCAAGAAGCTAAAAAATACAACCCCAATTGCTAAAGCTGCCCTCATTTCCAGGCAAGAACATTGTTCGGGCAGTACACTTTATTCCACCAAGGCTCAATTCTGTGAAACGGGAATTGTACATGATATTCTAATCAGATGCAGCGGAGAACATGAAGGCCTGAAGCACCCGCTTTTATCAGTCAGTATCGACACGAAGACGGTGATAAAAGTAAAGAGGCTGCAATGGAATTTTAGAGGAAACCAGACAATATTTGTTGATGGGTTGTTAGTTGATCTGATGTGGGATGCGTACGATTGGTTCTTCAAGCCTGTTACTGGTTCGGCTATGTTCTTGTTTAGAACAAGAAGTGGTTTGGATAGCAGGCTTTGGTTGGAGGAGAAGATGGTGAAGAAAGACCAAGACAGACTCGAATTCTCGTTGTTGATTTGTGCCTGTAAGAACACATAATCAAACTCTTCAACTTGTTCATGTTTGGTTTATTTTGTTTTTGTGTTTCGGTCCAAATTTACTTCAATTCTTTGAACATGTGAAAGAAGAACATAACTTGCTCTGCAGAATATTTTAGTTTCTGAGAGTTGCAGTCTTGCAGAATGTGAACTGTAAATTTTCTTTTTGGGATTTTCTTTTGTTTCTCTGGTAATAAAACATTTGGGAAATTAATTACAGGAAAATATCATGCTAATAATGACATTATTGTGAGTTTAAATAATTGAAAAGGTAGTGAACTGTGAACGAAAAGACATCTCAAAGTGAAGGGTATGAATGAAGATTTTGCTGAAAAGTAATTGGACAATTGAAAGATATCAAGGAAGATTGTAGCTTTTGCCTTTAAAAGGACAATATAAAAGTGGGGGAATCTCCTGCTAATGTTCGGTAACAATTTGACCATAGAATATTTTCCTTTAAATTATATAAAATTTCCTGTTTTTTTAGGCATATAGTATGCATTTTCTTCCTTCACGATGAAGATGTATAGTAATCATAATTCTAGCTTGCTTTGGTTCTACTATAAATTAGCATGGGTTGTTTGAACAAGTACAAGCTTTAACTTGGCATGCTTGAGTGCTTCTTTCATAAAAGGATAAGCAGTCCATGTATTAGGACCCCTCTCCCCTCCTTTTCTTTAGCAAGAACCATGGTCCCCTTGGTCCTTTGGGAATTAAAATTTTGGTCCACAAGCAAGAAGCAAAAGTTTTTCAAGGGCACTTGGGGTGCAGTGAGATGCCACTAAAATTGCAGGCATTTAAGTACCCCATTGTCGGGCTCTTCTTCATTGGACCATCAGGAAACCAATTATATATATATATATATATATTCAGGATAGATTAATGGGCTAGTGGAGGCGATCGTCTCCTGAAAATTTTAAATTCGGATATATCTTAGATATTTTCTTTATTTTTTTTATTAATAAACTGTCTCTATCTCCTATAATTGTATAAGTTTTCCCCTCAACATAAAATCTTATGTATGTCCCTGTATGTATGTATGTATGTATATATATATATATATATACACACACTTGGATAAAGTGTATACATTAAATCTTTGGCTCCACTCCTTCCTTTGTACATGTGAAATTTAAATGAAGACAACTAAGAAATGGTGATTAATTTGAATGGGTGTTGCAGAATGTGTGATGCTAAAAAGTAATAGCAATTGATATGATGTATGTTCACCAGCCTTGTGTTGTTCCCATTTATTTGTCCCTAAATTTGCTTGAGAATTTTCATTATTTACAAATTCATTCAATCTTAGCTTCAGAAAATCGTATCCTTAAATCAGAAATTAGAGAGATGAAGCAAGGCTTGGTAACTTATCTGGTGTATGGACATTGATTATATCCTTAAATCTCAAAAGATGAGTGCTGTCAAAAGAAGACAAACTATAAATTGTGGTGGCCAACACCATGAATCAATGTCCCAAGGTAAAGACAAACTTGCTTTATGGTACATGAAAAGAGAATGTTGGAGGGGGAGGTTGAAAACACAAAAATGACAACAACAAAAAAGTGAAAACATATGTCAATTATTGGGGTGGTGCTCACTCTTGGAGCCTAAAAGTTTCTTTTTTTCACATTATTTTTGAAATTCGGGCTCTTTGTGACCTGGATTGGGGGGTTCGGAAATTGAATGCTGGTATTTTCCTTGCCACCTACCGATACCATCCAAACTCTTCAATCTGATAGTGCATAAGTTTTGTCCAAGACAGCTGTCTTAGTTTTGGTTAAAAATTAGTATAGTCAGTTGATGGGTTCTCCTAAACTCATAATATATGAACCTTAATTAATAAAAACCGAATTCAAACCTTTGAGGTCGTCTTCCTCATAGTTTTATAGAAAGGGAAATTGTGAGAAAAGATGAATGAAGGTGTTGCAGGGTTTAAAGTACAAAGCTCACTTAGCCTGGGCATTCCAGGTTCTACCTTGTGGCCGTGTCAGCTTCTTCATGTGAATTTTACAGGTGTGGAGTGGAAATAGTTCTTTTCTTTTTTGGTTAGCTGGAAAGTGTCTTGCATAGCTTGTAAAGATTAATTCAATAACGTATATACTTCGGCAGTTAACGTCTCATTTCCCTAACCATCATATTTGCTATAAGGTAAACTATTCTAGATGTCACTAAAATTTGGGGTTTATATCGATTTTATCATCAAACTTAAAACGCTTCAATTTTAATACTGAAGTTTGGTTTTAACTTCAATAGAAGTATTAGGTCGTTAAATCAATGACGATGTGACCATTTTCTTTCCTATAAATTTTAGTTTGTGTATCAATTTTGTCATTAAATTTTAAAAGACTCAAGTTTTGGATATTAAACTTTAGTTTATGTATCATTTTGGTTCATGTAGATATTTGTCAACTCCTGTCGTCGCTAACGGTCAATCGTCGTCCATCACTGCTCATCATTTGGAACAAGATCATAATCAAAATATTTATATTTCACTTTTCATTCTTCACCTCTAATTTGTTTTTCACTAAACCACTCAAAACTGATAAAAATTCATCTAAAAGTTCAATGTTCTAATATTATAATCTCCTCCTATGATCATCCGATGAGATTAGTTTTGAGGTATGTTATTCGTCTTCTCGAAAGAATATTTCTCACCGTTCAAATTTTTGAACAACCACCTTAAACCCCTCCAATTTGAGAAAGCATCAAATCCTAAAAGTAATGAATTTTTTATGTTTATTCTCATTAGTTTTAAAGTGGTTTTAGAAAATTTTAAACTGGCAAAATAATAGATGATGATAAGACAAGTTCATCGGTGTATAAGGTGACCGCAAAAGACGTCACAGAATGATAGTTTTCAACTAAAATTAAAAAAAAAATCAACTTAGATGAAGGGGATATTGTGAATTAAATTAATAATATCTTCTTCTTTTTTACTTTTGCGTCATTACCAAATTATCATGTCATATGATTATTGATGGGTTAATGATTTTGTACTAAATTGAAGTCAAAACTAAAGCTAGATGTTAAAATTGATACAAACCTTAAAATTTAGTGACATTCGAAATAATTTACCCTTGATATTATTATATCATTATTTCCATTTCAACATTGGTATGAATCTGCTTTATTTTGAATGCCTTATCAAAGTGACTCTTTTGTAATGCACTCTTCTTCCCTTTTCATCATTCAAAACTTGAATCTTTATGTCAAAGGGCAATGGATGCATATGCTCATTTCCCCTTTGTTTCAATCTTTTTTTTTTTTTTTTTGCTTTTGTTTAATTATCTTCCCACAACATAGTAAAGTGTGTAGTTACTTCATTCAGATACAAGGCAAACACAAACTTGGTTTCAGGAAATTACTTCCTGCTGAGAGGAAAAATCTGGACTCTAGAACTGAATTGTAAAGTGTGTAGTTTGAAATTTCGTTGACAATCATCTTCGTTCTGATAAAGATAATGTTATTTAAGACCATTTGGTTAAGATTAAATGTTCATTTATTTGTGAATCATATTTCTCATTGCAGTTACCATGTAATTGTCAGGATAGAAGGTTAGCTTTCATAAGGAATCATTTCATATTGATACCCAAACTAACTGCATTTTCTGTATGTGTAAGTACATGGAGATATGACAAGAAACATACAAGCAATCATGTAGAAAATTAAGTATCTAACAACCATGAGGAAGAAGACCTAACAAAAGTGTTCGTTCTCGGCATTTCAAGTTATAGAGCTGCTCAAATCATCCATGAATTCATCAGAACAATGATGGAAAATAAAAGGAACAAGAAACTAATACCAGTGTCAAGTGATCCGGAGGCTGAAAGAACCTTATCTTCTGCGAAAACACCATTAAATCAATAAAAATATTGATGGATTGAAAAAGAACTGCAAAATATATCAAATAGAAACTCAAGGATATCATGCCTTAAGAGACAGGGGGTATTTACTGCACTCTTCTGCATGACAAATGCACTTCAATCCAACACCACATTTGCCGTTAGGCTTTTTACATTCATTGCAGATATCCGGTACATGGTCGGGAATGTCGAACGAAATCCTCGTCCCGAAATCAACCCCTTCAAAGTCTTCCTCACTCAAAGTCCTATAGACCCTCTTGTAACTTGTGCAACTCAAATCTTTCGGATGAAAATCAGGGTCAAGCTTTCCAATATCTTTGATTACTAGACATGGATAAGGCATTTCAGAAGCAGCTCTACACATGTGTAACCGAGTGCAGTTGCGGATAAACGATGCAGCGGGATGTCTTGTGTGTGAACAGTTGAAGAGAAGAAGTAAGTTGGGCTGAGGAGGAGAAGGGAAACCAGCTGAAAGGAGTGATGGGGACACAAACTGTGATGAAGGAGAGCAAGTAGTGTGAGACACTGTTAGTGTTTTACTTGTGTAATCAATAGAAGAGATGGGGAAAAGACCCAGAGAGGTTCTGAAGTATAGCTTTGACAACTGTCGTTTCGATGTGAAAATAATTTTCTTCTTCTTGAATAATAAATAAAGGAAAATTCGTAGCGTAAAAAAGTAGGTCGAATCCACAGGGATTTTGAAAATTCTTAATTTATGTTTGATTGGTCTATGTCAGGCGTTAAAGATAGTAAAATAGGAGTTTTGGTAGAATGAGATTTAAGTAGTAATAAAAACGATTAAGTAAATAAAAGCAATTAAAGTAAAAAAAATAAGAAAATAAAGATTGTGAATAAATACGGTAAAAATAGCCTCAAGCCTTGCTTTGACTCAATTTCCTTTAGATCATCGAATAAGATTTTCTCTTCGGGATTCACGTCGGTTACTTTATCTACGAGAGCTATCCCCGTGACTCTATCTTGTATACCGAATACCCAAGGCAATCTTTGATTCCGGCTTCGGGGATTGATTCTATCAACATCTATTATCGTAGACCAATTACCGTTTAAGTTCGTGGCGACCGACTCGGATTGTTGCTTCTATAACCGTCAATTCCGATCTCAAATCCCTCTTAGCGAAGCTATCTCGCCAAGTGTGTTCCCAGGAAGTCGAATTGCTTTCTATAAGCCAAATCTTCCTCCTACACGTTTAATCGCAACAACCTCTTGACCAAAGTCAATCTTTGATTTTGAAAACTGTTTTGATTTTGAAAAAGAATAAGCACAGAGATAGAGAGAGATTTCCGAAGATATTAGGGACCTGTTTCAATTTTCCCGTTAGAATTGAGTCATCGCGACATCTCTCGGCTTATGAAAAGTTTAGCTAAGCATGACAAAAGTCATACTTAGCATATTAAAAACAAGTTTGAAAATAAAGAAAAATAAAAGAACTTGAAAAGGAAAAAGAGAAAACTTTAATAAAACTAGAGAGAAAAGAAGAATGTAATTTGAGTGATGAGTTTAGGCTTACCCCAAGTGGGTATTTATAGCCTCTCAAAGCCTAAAGGATAAGCAAAGAAAATAATTAAATAATACAAAAGATAATTGTTTTTAAATTTAAATTCAAACTTAAACTAGTCTCCTAATGCAACTCTACTCGTCAATCTTCCAGAAGGCGTGTGGATGAAGTCTTCTAGAAACCGCCGCTGACTGGACCTTCTAGAAACTGCCACGTCAGACCGCGTCGTGCCCATATCTCCAGCCGTGACCAAATAATAATAAAAATGCAGAATTCGCCCGTTTTATCACTAATTCTGAAAAGTAAGGACATGTACGAAAATAGGCATAACACAACCAAATCAGCAACAATAACTCCACAAAATCGAAGAAATAACGAACAAATATTAACGATTCTGAACACTCATCAAATTCCCCCTCACTTATCTCATGCTTGTCCTCAAGTATGATTAACCAAAACAGTCAAACACTTCATTAAACGTTCTTTGTCAAGTTTCATATTCAAGGAAGCAAGGTATAGACCACAATAACTATTCAAGTCAAGAAATCAATCAATTGAACATCACCAATTGGAACAAGTCAAGTGCAATTGTAATATACATTCATTCATTAATCTAAATGCTCATAACTCAACACCTTACCGGGATTCACTCAAATCACTATATGTGTTTGGGGTAAAGAAACGCTCAATGTCAGAATTTACACGGTATTACCATAAGCCTGCAAGTAAATCAAATCTTCACTACTAATAAGAACAAAATGCATAAATCAAAGGGTCTTTTATTTGTTGTAACGGGGCTTAGGTAAAGGTGGAGAAAAGACTAAAAATATGGCTAAAAATTCAGGGCAAGGAACTAAGAAATAATAATCTCAACTCCATCAAAACATTAAGCACAACAAGATAAAAAGACGACATATCAAACAACAAATTTCTTGTCGAAATGCATTTTTTTCTTTTTCACACTTTTGTTGTTTTGTTTTCCATTTTTTTCTTTCATGTCTTTTTTTTCTCTCTTTTTCTTTCGAACAGCTTTTTCTTTTCTTTTTTCTTTTTTCTTTTTTTGAACTGCTGTTTTTTTTCCTTCTTTCTTTCATTCAACATTTTTTTCGATGGAGAGTACAACGGTAAAATTATTCATTTGCCCTGAAAAAGGTAGAAAAGAGGGATAAAATAAAAAGGCTCGGGTTTATGAATATGGTGAAAATAAAGAAACGGGAATAAGCTCAAAAGTGGTTAACTAAGGGGAAAATGTATGGGTATGCAATTTAGTGGGGAAACGGAATGGTTAATCCTAAGGTGCCCAAATCATCTTTAAGCATCATGTTCATGTGTAATCTCGACAGTATTTAACATGCAGGTTCTAGAATACCAATGTCAAATTCGATA
Source organism: Hibiscus syriacus (assembly GCF_006381635.1). Lineage (NCBI taxonomy): Eukaryota > Viridiplantae > Streptophyta > Magnoliopsida > Malvales > Malvaceae > Hibiscus > Hibiscus syriacus. Next base: position 200,742 of record NW_024062896.1, read on the forward strand.
CACTCAATCCAACAAAATGAGGGCGAAAATGATATGCTCGTAAAGGCTCAAATCTCACCAAATTATTTCATGCATTGAGCTAATCACATTTCAACCAATAAAATCATGGAATATCACAAAAACACCAACTTATCACAATTCATGCTATTCACTATCAAGAACATCCTAACCTAAACAGTTATGTGTTCCCAAACAAGCATATCATTCCAAAAAATATTCAACAAGACAAAAAAATTCAATGAAATTTCCGACAAATCCAATCAACACATACTAGCATCGAAACATAAAGATAAGCAAGGTGAAATTCAATCCTACACTCTACTCCCCCTCACTTAAAGCGTTTTGCCTCAAAACGAAAAAAATTAAAGTGCGAGAGAATGAACAAAGTACTCCACGAATTTAATGTCGACCACGGCCACATCCTCGGCCGCGATGAGAGGCGCTAGGACGTAGGTAGGAGAGGATCTCTGTTATGTTCGTCTCGATGGAGTGGAGGCGGTCGTGGACTTCATCCATTTGGGTTTTGCTAACGTGCGCCACCCTCCTCCAAGGGCTTTGCTAACATGCGCCGTTTAATGAAACGGTACGCACAGGCTGGGGGGGTTTTCTGCTTTGTGCGACTGTTCACTGCTCTGTGGGTTCCGAAATTGGCATAGTTCAAATGAAATTTCCGCAATTCTTCGTCGTTTAAGTTTGAAAAAAATATTTGGTTCCTGCAAAATAAAAATATAAATTAAATTAAACATGTTTAATTTTGTCGTTTAATGAAATTGGCATATTTCAAATGAAATTAGCATAGTTCAAATGAAATTGGCATAGAAATATTTGACGCCAATTTGACAACTGTCGTTTCGATGTCAAAATAATTTCCTTCTTCTCGGATAATAAATAAAGGAAAATTCGTAGCGTAGAGAAGTATGGTCGAATCCACAGGGACTTGGAAAATTCTTAATTTATGTTTGATTGGTCTATGTCAGGCGTTAAAGATAGTAAAATGGGGGGTTTTGGTAGAATGAGATTTAAGTAGTAATAAAAACGATTAAGTAAATAAAAGCAATTAAAGTAAAAAAATAAGAAAATAAAGATTGTGAATAAATACGGTAAAAATAGCCTCAAGCCTTGCTTTGACTCAATTTCCTTTAGATCATCGAATAAGATTTTCTCTTCGGGATTCACGTCGGTTACTTTGTCTACGAGGGCTATCCCCGTGACTCTATCTTGTATACCGAATACCCAAGGCAATCTTTGATTCCGGCTTCGGGGATTGATTCTATCAACATCTACTGTCGTAGACCAATTATCGTTTAAGTTCGTGGCGACCGACTCGGATTGTTGCTTCTATAACCGTCAATTCCAATCTCAAATCCCTCTTGGCGAAGATATCTCGCCAAGTGTGTTCCCAGTAAGTCGAATTATTTTCTATAAGCCGAATCTTCCTCCTACACGTTTAATCGCAACAACCTCTTGACCAAAGTCAATCTTTGATTTTGAAAACTGTTTTGATTTTGAAAAAGAATAAGCACAGAGATTGAGAGAGATTTCCGAAGATATTAGGGATCTGTTTCAATTCTCCCGTTGGAATTGAGTCATCGCGACAGCTCTCGGCTTATGAAAAGTTTAGCTAAGCATGACAAAAGTCATGCTTAGCATATTAAAAACAAGTTTGAAAATAAAGAAAAACAAAAGAACTTGAAAAGGAAAAAGAAAAAACTTTAATAAAACTAGAGAGAAAAGAAGAATGCAATTTGAGTGATGAGTTTAGATTTATCCCAAGTGGGTATTTATAGCCTCTCAAAGCTTAAAAGATAAGCAAAGAAAATAATTAAATAATACAAAAGATAATTATTTTTAAATTTAAATTCAAACTTAAACTAGTCTCCTAATGCAACTCTACTCGTCAATCTTCCAGAAGGCGTGTGGATGAAGTCTTCTAGAAACCGCCGCTGATTGGACCTTATAGAAACTGCCACGTCAGACCGCGTCGTGCCCATGTCTCCAGCCGTGACCAAATAATAATAAAAATGCAAAATTCGCCCGTTTTATCACTAATTTTGAAAAGTAAAGACATGCACGAAAATAGACATAACACAACCAAATCAACAGAAATAACTCTACAAAATCGAAGAAATAACGAACAAAGATTAACGATTCTGAACACTCATCAAGCTTCTGAGATTTGCATCTGATCATGCGGTTCAAAGGGAAGGGGACTGTGGAATTTTGAGCCAAGAAAGGCCTTTGAAGCTGAATGTTACCACAGTGGAGGGTGGGAATGTGTAGGGCATTAGAAGTGGTAAAAAGGAGAAAATATAGAAACTTGAGTCTGTTGAATGTTTGCAGGATCTTTTCCATTGTTCCTTTGACTCTTTCAGATGATATGAATGAAATTGCAGGGATGGTGACTTTGATGGTAAGGGGGAGATAATAAGGTTAAGAAAAAAACAGAGAATCTTTCATCTGCTATTTTTATTTTCCTATTTTTGTTTTTCAATGCATCTTTTTGCGGTGGAATAGTGCTTTTCTTCTTTAAATATCCTCTTGCAGCTTACCACTTCACAGATACTCCATTGCTCTTGGTTTCTCACTTTCTTCATGTATATCTGTAGACCATCAAGTTCACGCTTTTAGTAGCAAGTAACCATTGATTTACATGTAGAGAGTTAAAGAGTATGTTGATGAAATTTGTTGGGTCTTTTGTGGAATGATTTTGGCATACAGGATTATTAAATGGGACCATCTTGATTAAGCCTAATTAACCTATTACAAGCTCATTGATTAATGTGAAATAATAAAGTCAAAAAAGTAGTTTATCATCTTCTAGGGTTTTCTGTCATATATATTAAAATAGACCCACTTATATTAATATAAAAATTAAATGAGTTCTACAAACATTTAATAAGTGTTTTTACTATTGACATTTTAATAATTTAATTATAGAGAAACTAAAATCACCGAAGTAAACGACTTAAACAGGCTAAAATCACCAGTTAAACTCATAATTTTTGGTTCTTGGAATAAGCTTAAAATTTGAAAGGATAATGGTTCCACTGAATGAATGCATTCATCAATACCGTATCTTTCCAACAGTAAATGTTACAAACTCGGATGTTTCAGTTGTGCGAAACTTTGGGACTTCCGAAGGCTTGACATTCGTTTTCGATGCCCACGACCCTTTATATGTTGTTCCCACTCGTGTGCTCCTCTTAGTATCCTATCTCCGCAGGCCTGTAAAATTCATGTGCTCGAATATTAAAAAACCGGAGCCTTCATCTTAACATCCAAAAGAGACCAACACAAAAAGGAAAACGAGAATATATGGACCGACTCCATTTCAGTAGTAGCTGACCTTGCAAACGTATTGAGTCCACAAGTCCCTTTGGACTATATCCGTTACAGTTTTATTTCCCTCGTCCGACGCTTGTCCTCTACTATAATCTTCACTGAGGAAAGATCTGATAATTTCCACGGCAAGTCCGACCACTTGTCCTGCCCAACACTCGTCTGATTTCTCTGGAATATAGAAACCATTAATTACAATAATCATGCGTCACCCAGGAAAAAAGAAGATAAAATTTTCCATGGAAATACAAATATAAGTGATGGAATCGGCTGCAAGAGCATACTTGATATAGATTCTGTTGCATCAACATAAATAATATTCCATCCAAACAATGTCTGAAGTTGATTGACCCTCCTTTTCTGCAAAACAACATTTTACATGTTAATAACTTCCAAACATTTATATATAGCTACCAAACTGCTACTCTGCTTCCATGTTAGTCGATTTAGAGTATGAATTCATCTGAGTTCCAGAAGCAACTGATTCCTTTTTCGGAAATTGGTCAAAATTACAGCTTAGTGGAACCATTCATCTTCAACAAACTCAGAGTTATCATTAGGTTCAGACAGTAATTCAGGGCTACCAAAATCAAGAGTAATGTGACACGACAGACTTACTTGACGGCGAACAAGTCTTTGGGTGTTTACTTTTACTTTGCCAATGGCTTCTTCTAAAAGAATTTTTTGCGGGTTATCACTAGTGGAATTTAGTATACTCCTAATATTTTCTTTGAACAATTTATCATCCATCCTTGTCGACAGCTTTAGGGGGGTTCCATCAGAAGAATCACCCATGTCATCATCCATGTTGCCAGAAAAATAAGCTCGAAAAAAATTCTCGAATTCTCGAACGCCAATGGCCTGTCGCAAACCTAGAGTATAATTTGCATTTGGATTGTAAATGTCATAAACTTCATCAAGCAAACCAGCATCTACCATGCAGTCTACCCTGTGTTCCACATACTGATCCAACACAGGTAAGGAAGCATCAACACATATAAAACAGCAACTGTATCTAGAATTATCGAATCGACCCCAGTTCTGCCCTGCCACGGACAAATTTAACAAAATTCAAAAGCAAGTCGGTCAGCATAGTGCCATCTCCCTCTAAAGAAATAGTAGTTTGATCTTAAAGGTTTATGTTCAGTCTTTCTAAGTTGAAACTGCAATTTGTCTTGTAAAAGAAATGAGAAAAAGTTTATATTGGGTAGACATGATCAAGATCCATAAACATAATCAAGGACCACCAACCTCTGCAGCCTTTCCCTGAAAAAGTTTGCTTGGAAGAACACCAGAACGAGCATAAAGACTGTGGTAATGATTAATCTGCAAATTCAACCAATGTCAAGAATGTATATATGGTTATGTATATCTTAGTTAGAACTTTTGAAACCTTCTTCAGAAGAAATAACCATATTAGCTCACTCAACAAAACAACATTAAACAACTTGTGCTTTGCATAGCTAAAGTAACAGTTAAAAGCAAGCCCTAATCTGTCCTCAATTTCAAGTTTGTCTTATAAGGTTCTCGTTAGGACGACTCTCAAGCACTGGGTTGAGTATAACTAGCCGGGTTAAAAAAGTAAGAAACCAAGCTTTCAACAAGTTCTATGGCAAAATATACTATCAAATCCAAGAAGCCAAAATACAATTCATCATCAAAATGTGCTTTCCACTTAGCTCAATTGAATTTCAACCTAAAATTGACCTTAATAAGATATACAGCAATAATAAGTAGGAATAAGTAGCAAAAACATCATATGACAAAACACCATAACGTGATTAGCATATCATATACATCAACATTTGGTTCTTACTTTTCTATGATTATTTGGATGAATTCTGTTTGCCGCAACTGGATCAAGTTCTTTAAGAAGATCATAGCTATAATTGCAACTGTCTCCCAGCACGTCAAGCATATGATCTGTCTGCTCATTTCCTGTGATAAATTAAACAATGTCGGTAGTCTACTAATTTGGGATGATCCAAAGGAAGGGGATTCCTACATACCAGGATGATCGCTTGAATAGATTTCGGACATATCTTCTGCTGATTCATCAAGAAGGAATGAACTCACAAGTGCCTACAAACAAGGGTTAAAATATAAATTTGACAGCAAGTGCAGGAAACTAAAAGTTATTTTGCTCGGACTCTAAATAAGCAGGAAGAAACAACGACAAAGAAAGAAATGAAGGAAAATGGACAGGTAGACAGACGAAAGATGAATGCATCCTTGGAACAGGTATCTAATTGATTATGGCTTGACTACTGGAAAACTATGGACAAGATTCTATGACAGAAAACGTTAGTTAAAGTAACTGATTCCTAGCATACTATTAGACGAAAGGGTCAAAACTGCCTCATAAAGAAGGCTTACCATACTAGTGGTATAAACTCCAGAATTTGTAAAGATGACTAATCACATAAAGAAACAAATGCTTACCTGAATATAGTAATTGGTGCCTCCAACAATGACTGGCAATTGGTTGCGAGTTAATATATCATTAATAATCTGAAAGTACAATACCACAAATTAAATAGGCATAAACCGATCGCAAACTATGACAGAGAAAAGTATATAGCATGAATAATTGACAGACAAATAAAAACATAGTTATATGACTAGACAAACAAGTAAAGGACATGCATTTTAGAAGCAAGATGGAAACGAAACATGATATATGATTATTGAAGTCAATACTTCTAGACCTCCAGATACTCGCAATTCTAAAGCAATAAAACCGAAGCTGAACTCACAGGAATTGCAGAATCCCTGAATTTCTTAGCAGTGAATTCCATATCAGAGCTAACCGTACCCAGAAGATGATGTGGCACTCCTACAAAACATATGTAACCTAATTAAGAAAATCAACCGAGTATTTTCTTTTTCCGAAACAAAAATGGTATAAAGGCAATACCTTTTTGGTCATAGAGAGGAACTTTATTGGTGAGGACATCAAGACCTTGATAGACTTGCATGGAATCAGCGTTGATGATTTCAATAGGAAAATGGGTGGCCAAATCAATGGCTAAACGGGATTTTCCCGACCCAGTTGGACCCATTACTACTACTACCTTAGATTTAACTCCTTCCTTTAAGGGTTCTCCTCCATTTAATGGGTTTAGGGCTCTTGCAGGTGACTCATTGCTTTTCTCCATTTCTCTACCAAGTCTCTTTCTTTCTATCTCTTTGCAAATATGAAGTTGCGGAGGTTAGAAAAAGAAGGTAGCTTTCTGGTGGGCTTGATTTTGGGACATCCTCACAAAAAAGTTTTGATATTTAGGCCGCCATAACTAGGAGCCCGTCATACTTGTTTTGATAAATTTTGGGTTCTTCTATGAAAACTTTTTCTTTTCGGCTTAATTCTCCTATCATACTTTGGAATCGATGGAAAGAGTGGCTGAATAATCGTCTTTATTATTTTAGATCTTTATTATTTTTTATTAATAAAATATTTTATCTTCTAAAATTTTATAAATCTCTCTCTCTTAATTTTATAAATTTGTTCTCTAACATAAAACATATACCATCTCTAAATCATACTATAATTAATGTAGCAAAAATCTCACTTTAAAATTTTATTAGTTTCCATCGATTAACTTATATCCTATTTAGTTAAAAAAAAAACAACTTACATCTTATTTTTTTCTATTCTATCTTCCTTTTATTATTTTCTGAAAAAAGTTGGCGTGACTTAACAAGAGACTATAATGTATCAGAATAACTTAAAAATATAAAAAAATTCCAAATTTACTTTTTGAATTGAATTTCTCTATGTTTTGATCGGATTAATCTCAGGTTCAAACCGGTCTTGGACTCATACTATTATAGGTTCGAACTTGAATTGATTTTAAACGTAACTGTTTAAATCTAAAACTATTTTGTTTTTGGTGAATAAAGTGCTTAAACTAATCTAAAACAAAATTAAACGACCGTTGCCTAATTCATATACATGTAGGATCGAGATAATAGCATTTGGAAATGTCAGATATACTCGTCCCGTAAAGTCATCTTTTTAAATCATCCATACTACCGGTTAGTCTATTTGCTCCTTAAAAAAATTTAATTTTTTTAATCATTAAGATCACTCAATAAATTTGAATACTTTATGATTTTAAGGTGAACATATTATTAAAATCCATATTTTATGGACAAAATTCATATTCCTAATTCTTGATTCTATTCGTGTGTCATATTTCTTACCACAAATATAACATACTTTTAATATGAGCAAGCAAGTCGAATATGAATATATTAGGAAAAAAATTAAAATATGAATGGCTTAGCATAAAGAATAATAAAAACCAGTCATCACATTCATTCATTTCATAAATCTTCACCATGCCGCTAGGGATCTCCCACCCAACATGACTAAATTTAACAAATTAAACTAAATTTAACATTTTTCTCAAAATAATGGATGTACAGTGGCTCTCCTAAGGAATCACATACATCCGCCCCTGTCCGTAATTACAATAAACACGACGTAACTAAAATACACAAGTCATTGATGTGAGGTAATTATAAAATAATATTTGTTCTTTTAACCATTGATAATGTAAACACTCTACAAATATAATTGCTCAAACCTATAATTTCTACATAAAGTAATATTAATTTTCTTTTATCATTATGGTACTTTGATGAGTTGAATATATTTTCATAATATTTGTTTGGAATAATAGATTTTTAAAATATCGAGTAAAAACTGTGATCACAGATGCAGCATCTTCATTATCAAGTATCAACCTATACCACAAACAAACATCCAAAAAAAAAGGAAACAGATGAACATACACAACAACTATTCTACTGTTGGTGTTCTGCTAAATAAAATAGTCATCGTCTCGAAGATCCGAACATTTGATCCAAAAGGATGACCAGAGCCATGGAAAAGTCCGTCCTGATATGACCGGGCTGAACAACAAGACGGAAGACGTCGGTTCCATAGGCAACTCCTTTAACAGCTTCTTTTTTCTTTATCTCAGCCACTAATCTCCTACTGTCGTCATATACAGAACAAGATCGTTGCGAATATGACCCTTCAATCTCGTAAACCAGATTATTATTGTTGTTAACGTAGGCCAAGCAGTTTTTGTTTAGGATGTTTATCGATTTCCTCGCACAAAGTCTGGGATTCACTGAGGCTTCTCCTTCGTAAATCAACCAGCTATCTCCAAGACTCATTTTCTGACAAAACAAAAATCGAAACATCATCATCATTTGCATGAACGGAGGAAAGATTTTATGATAAAATTAGAAACGAACTTATAAAATTATAGTGAATGCAAGATTGAAAAAGGTACCTTCCGGCGGATGGTGAGGAGAGGGTTGCCGGTGGCATCCATGAGAAGGATCTCACCCTTGTGCCCGTCCATGTAATTATCTACCCTGAACATCAAATTACCTTTACTATCAAACACCGTGAAGCCATTACAGTTGAAGAGCAACGATTTTTTCCAGACGGTTAGAATCGTCTCCTCCGTCTTATCGGACTCGGGTATCGGTAACAGCTTCGGCAGCCTCTCGGAGACGCCAGACGTAAAACTAGCATTGGGGTAAACCCTTGTCATTCTCGTAGAAGTTTCCAGCCTTTTAACACTAGTTCGGAAACAAGATCGCATGACAAACCCTAAACCAACACTAAAAATTCAAACAACTCAAGGTGATCAAACGTGAGAGAAACTTTGGAGCTAGCTTGGTTTTAGTGGAAGAATTAGGCAGATAGAGAGTATTTTATAAAGGAAAAAGGAAGGAGAATAACTAAGGTACAAAAGTCTAAAACGAAGTGCGCCACTATTAAATGACGTGAAATCAGCACTTCATGGGACGAAAATACATAATTGAAAGTGATGTAAGGGGAAGGGAAACGGAAGTGGTGAACAAGATTCGAACTATCAATCGACCAACTTGAATTGGGTATTGCAAAAATTATTCTCAATTCAGTTACTTCATTCACAACAGTAGGATTTGAACTTCTAACTTTACTTAGGGAATTTAGTGTCTCATCTTACTAGACCAACTGAATAATTCTTTTAATTTATTTTATTTCATTTATAATTTTTAATATTTCATCTTTTTCAATTATTATAAGTGTTTTTGATAAATAAAGATAAGATAAAAGTTTATAAATGGATTATGGCCTAACTATCTTTCCCAGACGCTAATTAATATCAAATGCTTAGCGTCCTGTTTAAGAGTATATTTTGTAGAAATGTTTTGTCATTTGTAGTTAACCACAATTATACAGTTTATGTAGTTATTTCATTATTTTATGCTACATGTTTGGTAGTATTAAAATAAGGTTAGAATTTGTGGCTGGGAGCTGATATGCGGTGGCGGGCGATTGACGCTAATAGACAGACCAGTGCTTTTGGTTAGATATTTTTTTTCTGAGCATGCTAGCATTGACTCTGTCTTTGATTGTTCAAATAAGTTAGCACTCGGTTCTTCAAGGCATCTAGCCAAGTGTGTGCTCTTATGCTACGGTTTCTTTGTTTATGCTTCTGGCACGGTTATAAGTGCTTAAAGTGAAAACATGACGTACGTATGGATCATGTCGATTATTTCTCTTAGAATTTAAGTAATATCTTCTTTGTATCTCAATATATCATGTCTGGACGTTTTAATCTAACTTTTTTAATAAATAAATTCAATGTTTATTTCAAATCCAAATTTTAATGATATTTCTCGAAATGATTATGAACAATAAAATTCGAAAAACATCAAACTTAATTATCATTATAATTGTTCTTACAATAAAAATTTACAAAGTAAAAATAAGTTTTGTATAACATGGTCCTTAAATTTATGTGGTGGCATATATTTTGTCAAAAGATAACACATTTTCTTTTCTTCAAGAGATACTTAATATCAATATGTTTACTTCAACTTTCACTTTTGTTTTTTCAACCATAAAGACAGTAATTGAATTGTCACAATATATCATGAATGACTTAGAAATCGAATCCACAAGTCTAAGCCTAAAATTGAAACCCTTCAACCATACTCCATGTGATGTAGTCTCATACCATGAAACAAACTCAGTCTTCATAGTTAAAGTAGTAGTTAACCTCTGCTTGACGCTCCTCCATGATATAACTTTGTCAGCAAACATACACATATAACTTTATTTATATGAATCAACACAATCGATAAAGTCTAAATCGGAGTAATCCATCACCTCCAAATGCTCTGATCATTTATATGTAAGCATGTAATTTTTTCTCTTTTAAGGCATCTCAAAATTTTCTTTATATCCATTCAGTGGTCAATACATGAATTACTCAGATATCTTTCCAACATCCCAATAAAAAATGTAATGTTAGGTCTTATTGCATAGTTAAGCATACATCAAGTTTCCAACAATAAAATCATATACAATATTTTTCATTTTTCTCTCTCAATTTTGTTCTTCGGGTATTGGTTTAAATTGAGCTTATCATCTTTCACGATATGAGCAACACTAGATGAATAACATGTGATCAATTCATTTGAAATCTTTTTAAAATTTTGTTGATATACATTTCTTAAGATAAACTTAAGATATCTTGATATTTCTCACGATAAATCTTAATGTCAATGATATAAATTACATCATTTATAATTTATATTATTATTTTTCTATTTGTAATAATAAAATGTCATCTACATATAGAATAAGGAAAAATTTCATAAGAATTTAAGTAGCTTAGAGCTAATAAACTTACTTAACCCCATACCAGGTTCAATTTCTTCTTTCTATAATACCATTCTAATCAAGTAAAGCTAACATGTATTAAAATTTCGTAAATGAATCGGTGTTTGTCTATATTTAGTGTATCTGTCATAATACTCACTATTTTTATTGGTTCGCAAATGATTCATTCTTTTATGGATTTAACTCGTCTTGATTATAGTGTCATTTGCTCACTTTTGTTTTTAACGTAAATTACATGTTTGATAACTTAATTTTAATCTCTTTCTTATTTCACTCATTATAGTTTCAATTTTTTCAATTTATTCACTGTAATTTACATATTAATTTTTTTGTCACTCTGTCGTTAAATAATTAAACAACTTTATGACATGACAACTTACATCAAAATGAAATCATTTTTATTCCTGAAAAAAATAAATTTTAAACTAAAATGATGTTGTTTTGATAAAAATACGGCCATGTTTTATTACCATTAATTATTTAACGGAGTGATAAAAAATTTAATGTATAAAGTTTAGTAAGTAAATTAAAAAAATTAAAAATATAATGAGTAAAATAAGAAAAATAGTAAAGTTCAATTACCAAACGTATAGTTTACCTTTTGTTTTTTACTATTTTTCACCTCTATTTGAATGAAGGTCACCTTATAATGTTAGAAACAATAATAAGAAAGGAGTAAGTGTATGTCCGTTATTAATTTATTGTATTATGATTGACCTTATAAATGGTTATCCCTTGTTCCCATATGTAATGGAGTAAGGGAAGGTAAGATAGTAGGCTGCCCCCAATATTAGATTGAGAACAACTTTCGTAGGAGACCTCCAAATTATAAAATATCTTTCATTAGACTCGATCCCACTACGTCAATGTTAAAAACCTTATAATAATGTATAATTATTTGATTGAAGCGGGACAGCTAGTGCGAGTGTGCGTCACCCCTTTCTTTCCTTCAACCATATCATATTACAATTATGCGCTTAGATAAGGCCCCGCACTCAGACCTTGGGTTGGAAAATAATATAACCAGTCTGAATACTAAAATCATAAAAATATTCCTTAGCTTGAAATACTATTTGAACACGAATATGCGTAGAATTTTATGTTTAGAAAATAAATTTAAATTTTTTAAGAGATTTAAATTTATAAAATTTTATAAAATTAAAAAAAAATTATTAAAAAAATTATTAAAAATATTTAAAATATATGAAAATTTTAAATTTTGAAAAAGGAAGTAAATCCCACATTTCAATGCAGGAGTTTCAGTTGAACCATTTGGCATGATAAGTTGACCTAACAACACTGGAAGAGAGGTTTTACGACAATAGTTATAACCTAAAGCAACTTTTCTCATGGTATTTATTTACAATTTGTAATACTTTTTAACATTATCCGAGTTTTGGATGCGGTACATGTCATTGCCATTAGAGAGCTTATAGCTTTGTTGCCTATCCAAATTTAGGAAAGAGGGCATAGGTAGGTATCAATATGGTGTTTTATATTTGATATTTTAAAATGTATTTATTCTTATTTTTTGTGCTTTAGTGGATAATAGTTATATTAGTATGTGTTATTAGGGATGTTCAAATTAATTCGTTATTGTTAACTGTAACCATTAATCGATGTAACTGTTATATTTTATAGGTTAATTAACTGAACTGTTAAGATTTAACGGTTAATAAATTTTGATAAACGGTTAACATTAATAAATTATAATTAATTATATTTTTTTAGAAAATATAATTAAAAATAAAATCAAAATGATTCCTCCTATTTTTTAGTTATCATGTTTATCTTTCTTTTTATTAAGTGGAGATGATTACAAAGTAATATATATTTTAAATACTCTCAACCATTTGGGGATGAACGTTCAATCACTCTTGTAGTCGCTAGTACTCGGACCCATGACATTTAGGAACAACAATGATTCCTTAAACCACTGAAGTAAGTTAGTTCGTACAATTATCATGTTTATCTTATATAGGAGCACATTAAATCAAACATATACGAAAAAAAACATGATTTTAAATTATAAAATATAAATATACATGTAAGATTTTAAACTGTAAAAAAATAAATATACCTCGTAATATATATATATATATATATATATATATATATAAGATAAAATACATTTACAAATAAATAAGATTTTTACAAATATATATGTTTCTATCGTCAAAAAATTTATGAAATTTTAAAAATTTTAAGTTGTGTTATGTTTGAAAAATATTCTAATAGGTTAACCTGTAATCGAACCACTAATAACGGTTAACAGTTTTTCAATGGTTAGATTATGGTTAATAAAATTTAATAATCGGTATAGCAGTTAACCGATCGTTTAGACTTAACGGTACGGTTAATCGACTATGAACACCTATGTATGTTATATTAATATTTGATATACCGATAGCTGAGTTAAATGAAAGATTTATTAAGAAACATATATAAGGAGTAATTTCTTATGTTATGAAGGTTTAGGATAAAAGTGAATACAAAATTTTACGTTAATGATTGAATTTATAAAATATTAAGAAAAAATACATTATTGTTGTCTCACTCGCTCTTCTCGGTCTATCCCCGGCTGAGGAAGCATTTATATATATATCAAGAAAGACATGTTTGGTGAGTGGTTGATAGGCTACTATCCTATATATCAGAACACTTGCCATTGAAGAAGATAAACAATTGAAAATATCAAACAAACAGAAACTGGGTCAAATTACAGCACGCAACGCCACATCACGTTGGTTTAGTCAGAATCGAATTTAACTAAGGGTTTCAATACTTTTGCTCAGCTCCTCCAGCTTCTTCATCCTCGATCTCTCGCTTTCACTCACCAGCTAACCAGCATTCCACATGATAATATTAATATTAATAATAATAATAATAAAAAGGAGAAACACAAGCAACATGTTACTTACAAAATATTGTAAATAAACAAGGTCTAACTAAAGTAACAAAGCACAAAAGATTCACCTCCATTAATTTGCTAACTAGTTGTGTTTTCTCCTTATTCTTCTCGTTGAAGGCTTCAAGAGCTTCTTTGTATTCTCTTTCCTGTGATTTACAGCATGTTATTGAAGTTAACTGCTGAAAAGTGACTTTTTTTCACTTTGCTAAATCAATTACTTTATTAATATAGAGAGACCACTATACATAATCATTCAAAATTACGACTAATTATACCATCTATTTCCCCTTGATAATCATTTTAATGATTAGCAATGAAAATAATAGTTGCACCTTCTTCTGGCAGCTCTGTCCCAGCGGTTTCAGCTCCCGGTTGACGGTATCGATCTTCTTGCGCAGAAACCCGATTTCCTTCCTCAATGGATCTATGAGGGCATCAAGCTCCTGGAAGATTTCATCAGTTAATTGAATAGAAGCATACATAATTCTACAGATGATGTCTCATATGTCATAAAGATTCTTGTGTTTTAGTCCAGAGTTAAGATCTATAACATGATGTATAGTAAATGTCTAAACTATGATCCTACACTTGATTTTTCTTCGGGCAACTTACTTGTCGAATGTCGGCCAAGCGTCGTGTTTCTTCTTCGACGCGTCCCATGTATGTCTGAACCTTGTCCCTCACCTCCATCTTCTTCCTCTCAATCTCCTCTTCTTTGGCTCGAAACAGTGCCAATGCAGATTTGGCCATTTCCTCTTCCTTGCCATCTTTCATCGGAGTTTCATTGCTAACGATGATTCCCGAGTTCTTTACACGCTGCATCTGAGATTGCTGGTGTTCCCATATCTGCTTTGGTGTTTCCATTGATGCCATCCTCAACTTCCCCCTTCTTTTCTTCTTGCAATTCTCCTTTTTTTCTTTACAACGATGGCTCTCTTTCCCCTTCTATAGGTGGGTTATAGTGCAAGGCTGGCTTTAAAGATATGATACCAACTAGCTTACTTTAACACAAAACAAATACTAGTATTATAAAAAAAAATATGTAATCACCAAAGGCACATATAGAATGTTATTTATACGATTTTTTAGTTATTTTTATCAGACACTTACATTCGAAACTGTATAAATGATTTTCTTATTCGAAAAGTGTGAATTATTTGTAATAATGTTGTGGTTGAAGGGTCAAAAGAGTGTTGGTAAATCTTCTTTTTCCTTGAGGAAGGGTGCTTGGAGAAGAAGTATTTTCTTTATGCAGAGGTCACCTACACAAAAGATGGGGAGGAAAGACTTGAGAGACAATACAGAGTTGGAGAGAACTGTCAAAGCATCCAATGTACCTGCCTTTATTGCATAACATAGCATGACCCTTACAGCTTGGACTTGTTTTGAAATTAAAAAAACACATGAATCTTCACTCTTAATCTCCTGATTTTTCCTTTCCTATGAGAGATAAGTAGTTGAAAGGCTATTTTTCTAAATGTTAGAAAGTGCATGTGTTGTTTGAATTTTGAAGTTCGAGAATTTAGAATATTTTTTAAAGGAACCGTTAGTTTTATTAAAAAAGAATGAAATATTCATAATTATAGCGAAAGTTTATAATTATACTCTTAAGCTAGATAAATAGTAAGGGTATTTCCTATAACTATTAACATAAGAAACTGGCCACACAATCACACAAGAATCATCTAAAGAAAAGGTAAAAAAATCTAATAAAAAACTCGAACAAAAGATAAATACGAACAAATCTGATCGCATCGACATATGAACCACACAAGGAGATCAAGCTACTGAAAGATCACCAACAAACTGCAAATCATAGTCAAGTGACGTGGGAAAACTATAAACGAACGCAAATCGTGTATCCAAATCCAATCCGAGTCCAAAGCAAGATCAACATGATAACAAATAAGTGTTATCTTGATCAATCATGATGTTGTCAAATTCATCCCTTAGAAACAAGAAAAACGAAAACAACTGTTAAACAATCGAAAATGTGTCAAAAAGCTTAGAAAAAACGTGTCATAAAATTAAAGAAAAATATGTGATAAAGACAAAAATATTAAATATTAAAAATACAGAAAAATCAAAGATGTGATATAAAAAATAATATGATGTTAGTTTTGTTTTTAATTTTTTAAAGATATATTTTCGTAAAAAAGCCGGTTACACCGGTTAGAGGATGAGGATCCTTCAATTGCATGGAGGGACTGAACTATTCTTTGTATGGAAATTAGTGAAACGCTGAAACTGAAATATATATATATATACACGCGCGAGCGCGCAAGAAGCATTAAAATGTTATGAAGGATAGAAAGTAGGAATGAGTGATAGGGTTTATGTGACATATATACAAAAACTAGTTATATAAAATTTTATATAAATATAAATAACATTTATCATTTCAAGAATAATATTTGATCTAAAATAGTTATATATATTTATATATTTGAGGTGAATATAAGGGTAGAATTTGTTTAAAAACTCTAAGTATTAAAATAATCCAATAACCTTCTCTTGAGAAACGACCAACATTTAAAGAATCTGATAACTTTTACAAAAACTCTTTATTTTTAACGAACGAGACATTTTACGATGTGATAAAGAAGTGGTGAATAAACCAAACTATTTGGCAAGCTGCTTCGCTACACAATTCTAATTATATCGACAAATAATTTTTTTACTAGAGAGGGGATTTTACTATACTTGAACACTGATGAACCAATCAAAGAGCAAATGTCGTTTGTGTGTGCACCAAACGACCGCAAAAGTATGTGAAAAAACGTATTAAAAGCCAAAAGGATCGTACCACAATAATAAATAAAACTCGTGCCATAATAACAGAGAAAAACGTGTTATAAGGACAAAATCTATTTAAAATTGAATAAAATTCAAGAAAAAAAATAAAGGACATAGCATGAAAAAATAAGCAAAATAATAATTATTGACGATAAATAACTAACATAAAAATTGACATCATTATCGATTAAATAAAAATCAAAAGACAAAAAATAATACTATAAAAATATAGAGAAAAAACTTAGGGGTTATTTGTTTACTTCCGAATGATTAAGCGTTAAATGATTCAAATACTGAATGATTCAGAGACTCTGTATGAATTAACTCTGAATGTGACATGCTATTTGATAATGGCTCTGAATCATTCAGAATGTACTTTTATGCTAAATCATTCAATAATATTTTGTTAAATCAGTCAACACTGAATCATTCAGAGGTGCGAAACAAACGCGCTGAATGCTGAACGGTTCAGTATTTAACTCTGAATGATTCTATTAAAAGACAAACAAACAATCCTTAGATTTGGAAAAGGAGAAAATGTATTTCTTTTATAGTGATTATTATAATAACATAATTTGAATTTACTTAGTTTATTTATTTAAAATAGTTAAATAACCAAAAAGATAATAGTAGTAGGAGTGGTGACTTTTTTTAAAAATATTTTTAAAATAAATGAATCCCATTAGTTTTTTTCTCTAACATTTTTTTTCGTATTGCATGCCAGATAAAACGGTATCGTTCTGAGAGGGACCTGCATCTCATGCATTGTATAGTAAGATACACCTGAGAAACACGCAATTATTTCTCGTGCTCCCTTTTTCTGGCTCTGCAACTCTCCTAGGAGCTATAATAATGGCGGATTCTTCGTAGCCTACAAAGACTTCAACTTTCCCTCTTCTTCCGCGCAGCCTTTTCGTTATCTCATTACTCGCAAAAATGCGTTCAAAGGACAAAATATCCTACTTTTACGATGGTATCGTCATCTTCGCTCTTCTCTGTTTCTTTCCTCTCGTTTTTACTATTCATTTCCCTCCTCTTTTTTCTTCCCTCTCTCTTTTCTTTCACTTTCTTGATAATAAATTTTAAAATATTTTTCTTTAATTATTATCACCTTAATTTCCCTAAATCTTTCAGAACCCTAACTTTGGGTTCACCCGAAAGAAGAAATTTACTATCTTTCGGCTGTTTGGCAGGAGATGTAGGGAGCGTTTACTTTGGTCCTAATCATCCAATGAAACCGCACCGGCTTTGTATGACTCACCATTTGGTTCTTGCCTATGACCTCCATAAGAAAATGGAAATTTATGTCAGTTACTCGAATACTCGAACTTTTCTTTCTCTTCTTTACTGACGATGTTCTAATTTTTTTGGTCTGTATAACGCAGCGTCCCCACAAGGCTTACCCCGTTGAACTCGCTCAGTTCCATTCTGCTGATTATGTTGAGTTTTTAAATCGAATTACGCCAGATACGCAGCACTTGTTCTCGAAGGAATTGGCGATATGTATGTATCACATTTCTTTCTTTCGTTTCTTGTCCCGGTTAAATCTTTTAAACCAGATAAGTTAGTTTCCCCGATATTATATATGGATGAAAAGATACGTTATTTAACGAAAATAGTTTGTTAGGACATTCATTTGGACTGGGAAAAAGCTATCCGCTTCGATAATTTTGTATGAATGTTTGATATTGGCAAAGATTATGAGTTCGGTATTGCCATTAGTTGGGGAATGATTTTTGCTTATGTTGTGCTATCAAACTTTAGAATCTTGAATTAGCTTGGAAACCAATTTACTCTTGTTAACGCTCTGTAGAACTGCATGTTTCTTTCTTACTTGTATGCTGTAGTTTAATTTGGTTATATGATCTGGTTTAATGAGCATGTAAATATCATTTTGAGAGTGGACTATGTTATGTTTTCTCTAATGTATATTGGTTTTATACTTTGATGTTCATCCTTCTCTTTTCTTCCCAGACAATCTTGGAGAAGACTGCCCTGTATTTGAGAACTTGTTTGAATTTTGTCAAATTTATGCTGGTGGAACAATAGGTAAACCCTAACTTGATGGTCTGTTGTTCTTGAAATCTGTGCATTTCAGTCTAATCGATTGCCATTGTTGGCAGATGCTGCACGAAGGTTAAACAATAAACTATGTGATATTGCTATAAATTGGGCCGGTGGTTTACATCATGCCAAGAAGTGCGAGGCATCTGGCTTTTGTTACATCAATGACTTGGTGTTGGGAATCTTGGAGCTTCTTAAGTATCATACCCGTGTTTTGTATATTGACATAGATGTCCATCATGGTGATGGCGTTGAAGAAGCCTTTTATTTCACTGACAGGTAGTTTTCTCTTGTTATTGGATTATTAGCTTTGCTTATTCTATGATATCAGTAAGAGGGTTGCATGCAGCCTCTGAAATGCTATTTCAATTGTTAAATAATAACCAAGTTGATAATGCAATCTTTTAATCAAATTGTTGAAACTCTATTATGACAGGGTGATGACTGTTAGTTTTCACAAGTTTGGAGATATGTTTTTTCCTGGAACTGGTGATGTGAAGGTTATTGTCAATTCTCTGTTCCTTTCTTCTCCCCTAGTAGTAACAGTTGGTAGTTAGGTTATATGTTTTAGTGTCAGTAGTAAATTTGTTTGTTAACACATTTGTTAATGAGCATTGTCTTATAGTTTCTTCAACTAAATTCTTTAAAATGTGAGTATATCGACTTTACCAGATGTGATTCCTGTTTTATGATTTGCACTTTTTGAGTCACATGACTTTAATTGGTAAATACTTTCAATGCATTGTACTTACCCCCTTACAATGAGATATGGAACAGTATCATTATTATTCTTCACAAGCCATTTTGTTGTGATATCCTTTTTTCTGGATAGTTTTTGTTGATAAATGCTAATATTACAATGAGATTTGTATAATCAAGGATTTCATTATCTGCTTCACTTGTGGTATCCTTTCTTCTGGATAGTTTAGGTTGATAAATGCTAATATTATGCCAAGTTAATATCTGCTTGAAATACTGATACAAGTTGTATTGAAGGACATAGGAGCAAGAGAAGGGAAGCTTTATGCCATAAATGTTCCACTCAAGAATGGAATTGATGACACTAGCTTCATTAGATTGTTTAAGACAGTAAGTACCAAGTCAAAATCAATACATATAATAGAACGGTAATTGTTTTTCTTTCCCTTAACAGCCGTAGCATTTAAATCATTATGTGCAAATATCTATCTTTTGTAGATTATATCCAAGGTTGTTGAAATGTATCAACCAGGCGCAATAGTTCTTCAATGTGGGGCAGATTCTCTTGCCGGGGATCGGTTGGGCTGTTTCAATCTCTCAATTGACGGTATTTAAATTGACTTGTAAAGCAAGGACTATTCTCCTATCCCATCCATTAAATAATTGATTGAAGTTGTTGATATTATTTGCAGGACATGCTGCGTGTGTTAGAATTGTGAAGAAATTCAACCTACCTTTACTGGTATGTTGTTTGTTTGATTAGCCTTTTTAACTGCTGCAAATAAGTTACATTTTAAGAATTTTTTATCCTACAGGTTACTGGTGGCGGAGGGTATACAAAAGAAAATGTTGCACGTTGTTGGACTTTTGAAACAGGAGTTCTCTTAGATACAGAACTTCCTAATGGTATGCAAGATAATCCTGTCTTGTTTTCTTGACATGCTATGTTGACATTGGAATTTATCCCACTCAACTAGGCGTGAGAACTGGCTTTTGTAAATTAGTAACTAAATATATATGTCAACTCATTTATTGCCAATTTGGATTACCTAGGGTGTTCATCATGTGAATGATACGTTGATTACTACCCTCTAAATCCGCTCGATATTGAAATGAGCTGGTTAATATATTTTCATAGGTCTTTGGTCAGTTTTTTTGGAGACATTGTTTATGTAGGTATGTTTTTGGAAGACAGCTGCTTTAATATGTTTTACTTGTAAGATTGAGAAACTTACTCGAAAGTTTGATATCTTGTGCAGAAATCCCAGACAATGAGTACATCAAATATTTTGAACCAGAGTGCTTGTTGAGTATTCCAAATGGGCACATAGTATGTTATTGCACAATTAAAGTTCAAGGATTACATTATTCGTTTTGGTCAATTGATTGGCAGCTGTCAACTTCAACTCAGATATATTCTTTGATATATTTGGTATTCTAAAAAAACAGAACCCTTGTAACCCTTTGTGTTTCGGTTGATTATGCAGGAGAATTTAAATAGCAGATCATATCTTAGTACAATCAAGATGCAAGTGTTGGAAAATCTTCGTTCCATCCAACATGCTCCAGGTGTACAGATGCAAGAGGTGAGTAGCAGACTAGTTTCCAACTAAATCTGGATCTTGTTGAGCTAGATTACTTGTCAAGGTGGCTGGTTTCTGATTTTCCATGTGGTTAGAACCATGCCCCATCTTAAGGGGAAGATAGGTCTCTTGGGGTGTAAGCATCTTCAAAATGTTGGTGGTCTAATGGCCATTATCTGTGATGCAGGTTCCACCTGATTTCTATATTCCTGATATTGATGAAAAAGAGCAAAATCCCGATGAGCGCATGCACAGTAAGTAGAATAGTGTGTACCCTTGAGCTGCGGTGCCCTGCTGTTCCTTAACTAGCACTCATGCACACTTTCTGTCATTTGATTTCTGGTGATATATTTTTTTTTTGTTTCTGCATCCAATACATCTCTCTGCATTTCTCACAGAGCACACCAAAGACAAGCAAATTCAGCGCGATGATGAATACTATGATGGTGACAATGATAATGATTCATGACACTGACATGTGAAGGTAGAGTTGGCATATTTTTGTTAGGTAGTATTAGGTCATACTGTGTAGGATATGTTGCAATCAAAATTTAGCTAACTCCAAAATCAAAGAGAAAATTGTGGAAGGAACCGCAGTATAATTGTTCATATTTTGTTTCCAAGATGTCTTTGGCTAATTGGCTGTATGTAGTCTCTCACACCTCTGATGGATTTGATCGAGCACAGTGTTTAGCATTTTACTATACGCCATACAATTTTAAATTCTTGCCTTGTCTTCAAGGTCACCCTTCTGATGAACATATTGCCCTTTGCTCTGCTATATTAGTACATTGATATCATTTGCTGAATTTCTTCTTCAAAGCTTCTAGTGCCCTTGTTTGTTAATTTTATTTTATACCGCTGTTTGACAAAACTAGCAAATCTTTTTTTTGACATGAATATGGAAAACATAAAAATGTTGGCTTTGCCTGGTCTGGTCTGCTGCCAGTCACTGTCTCAAGCCCCACAACAGATCATGAAAGTTAATAATCGAGCTTAAATATTGCAGTGTTGTTTCCATAATGCACAGGAGCTCTGTAATGTTTGGATGAAAATATGAAGGAAAATCGAAAAGTATACAAAATGGAGGCACTATCTTTATATTGTTTGAATTAATTAAAATAAACCAAAAGGGGAGGCAGAAAAGAATCAAAGGGATGCAAAGTTTACTAATTTTTCCTTATCTTCTTATCGGACATCCAAACAAAGAGTTTGGATTTCAAAATCCTAATGATGATAGAAACATGGTTTCCATGTATCCTTGCAGAAACCATCTCATTTTGCATACAGATTATAAAATAGAATTAATGATATCATGAATGCATTTCAATATCAGTTAATTACAGTGTTTTCCATGATACGTTTTTCTCTTCAGCAAACAACATTGGCCAGTTACAATACATTCTCTCTATATGTACACAGCTTGAGATCAAAGAAACATGAAGGCTGGTTGAGTTTTTGTTTTCCTTCTCAAAAACCCATGTCCATCCCAAACTCCAAATTCCAAGACACAGAACAAGGGATCCAGATCAATGTTGATACCGTAAACACTGATCTGGGCCATCTCCGTGATTCATTTCTTCATCAGATTCAGGGGCATGAAGATGATGATGATGATGAAGAACTGGTCTGGGTTGTTTTGAGGCGAAGGTCTTTGGGTTCATCGTCAGCAGCTACATGTTCGAATGACAACGTGGTTGGGAAAACGTTTCCAACGAGAGCTGATTTAGAGGATGAGAAACAAAGATCACCATCATCAGGGATTGAGAAGGCTGTCAGGAGAGTTTTTTTAAAGACAGCTTCATCTGCTTCTGCGAACCAAGTTTATCGCAGGCTAGATCATGAGTATGATTCAGACGAAGAAAACACAAACAGAAAGGGGAACAAGATCCTTGAAGTTTGTAGGCGTTTCTTTGGTTCTTAGCAGGGATTTAAATTGTAATTGTCGTGTTACATTTATGACGATTGTAGATATAACCGATACTGTTGTAGTTACTGTCATTTAAAAAAAAATTCACACAACTTATTGTGAAACATAATAATAATAATTATAAAAACTCACTTTTAATGATTTTAGATTTTAGAATGATTTTTAACACTTATTATATTTTTGTTGGTTTTCTAAAAGGAGTTATATTTAAAAAAAGATTTTACGGTAATAGACCAATAATAGCAAATGGGGAAGGGTTTGACAATGGTAACACAAATGGGGTTGGGGGATAAGAAAGTTGAGGAAGAAGCATGGGATTAGCTGAAGGAATGTGTCGTTAATTATTATTGTGGTACTCCAATTAGAAGAATTGGTGCAATGTGATACAAGCTGCTCCAGCATTCTGAACTATGATCAAGTGTGAGTTTATACCTTGGGGGATAGTTTTTGTATTGGAGGGAGAATATGATTATCAACAGTCATTTTCGTCCGTTCTCATTTTATTATATATATATATAATTATATATATTTATTATTATTATTATTATATTATTACAAATATTTACAAATCAACCAAAGGCCCAAACCCGAAGATACACTGGAGGCCCAAACTCGAGAAAATCCAAACCCGGAGGCTCAGAAGCATATTCAACTTGAGAAGGCCAAAACCCGTTTAGGGTTTTCTGCTCAATGCTCCAGCGTCGCCAGCTTCCTTAACCGTTGGATATGGAGAGATCCAACGGCCATAGATGATCCACCAGAAACCCTAGGGTATCATTACTACCCTAGGGGTCTATTTCGGCCGCCGCCTCCAACTGCTCCAACCAGCCGATGTCACGCCTCCACCGCCTCACCAGAAGGATCCAAAAGATAAAGGAGGGATGCACACTTCATCGATCTAGGTTGAGTCACCACCGTAGGTCCAGTGACTCACCGAATTTCATCATTGCAACCGGGTACCCAGGGGCTATATAAACGCAAATCCTGCAAGCAAAGACACAGAGATATACGAAAAAACAGAGGCAAACACACACAAGTAACCAGCAGAATATTTGAAATTAGGGAAAAGAGCTGAGAAGAACACTTACCATTGTCGGAGGCCTTTGAAACGTCGTCGGAGCGTTGAATATTTCGGAGGTAAATCCTTAGATCTAGGCCAATTGAAAGGTTTTTAGGACAAAAGGAACTTGGAATCGGGTTTAGGAGATTTTGGGTTTCGTTTTGGTTTTTTTTACAATTTTCGACCATTGACCAGCAGTTGACGGTCGGTGACCGGCATCCCTACGGTGAAAAAGCTTAATGAAATCTACATGGAACATCTACCCAGATCAAATCCCTTCCTGGTATGTGGATTTTATGCCTGCCAGAAGAGGTTATTTAAAAGGTGAGATCTTGAAGATTAAAAACAGTGAAGTTATACGTTTTATTAAACGTCTTTTGAAAAGAAGATAATGATCACATGACGAGTGGTATTAGAACGATCTTGTCACGAGATTGAGTGGGAAAATGTCATATTTTGAAAAGATAAAGACATTAATTTCACATCAGAAAGGAAAAGAGATATATTAAAATTTTAAAAAGATGATGTTGTACATCCTATTAGACATATCTCTTGATAAGAGAACAATACTTTTATGAAAAGGGCTCATATCCTTAATCGAAGCGAGAACGATTATTTCCTGAACAACTTGTAACCCCCTCAGACCGATGCGGATAACCCGATCCGATCTGGAGTGTCACATTAGGGCCACCGGAGCGACCCACTGTAAAAATAGCGGAAAATTTAAAACTTTTATTAAAACATGTAACTCATAATTGCTTTATCAGCATTCATAAATAAAAACAGATTTTTCTGACTCGTATATAAAACAAGATACAATTACATGCCCCCTAATCACATGTACCATACTTTGTAAGCAACGCCAGAAGAACTCCCTTATTGATATCAATAGCTGTACTGGTACAATTCTTTTAACCTGCAATGGTGAGTAATAGAGTGAGCTTCTGAAAGCTCAGTAATACAGAACTACCTGATGATGCTAAAGGACATGCAGATAAATGGAAAGCCATAATTTCCTTATTTAATCAAACGTATACCAGTTACGGGATAATCTGGGGTTCCATTAGTAGTTCATCAAGTAGATACTATGAATCTCAGTTCATAAGAAACCTTTCATACTATCACGTTTTCATGAAGTCGAATAAGATGTCTAGTGTGTTCCAACAGTACGATAAAATCATGATAGGTACACTAAACAAATAATATCTCAGTAAAATCTCATAGTGGTTTAAAAACCCATCGTATAAAGAGTTAACCTAAGGGAACATCTTAGGGCCTGAGAGCCTACCCAAGAAAGTTTCGGGGCCACGAGGCCTACCTAAGAACACATCTTAGGGCCGTGGGGCCTACCCAAAATAATCTCAGGGCCGCAGAGCCTACCTAAGAGTCACGTTAGGTCCATAAAAATTTTCCAGCTTGACCGAAGCTATACTTTACAAATCAGTATCTCCAAGATACAATTTATATCGTGATACAAATCCATAAGCCATCACCATTAAGTCGGTGCATCCATAAAACAATAACCATAGATTTCAGTATCCCTCATGTTAAAACAATAAAACAATTTATTAAAATATAAGGAACACACTAGAGAATCCAAGTACTTTTCAAAGGCCTTATATAGTTATCAGTATGGATAACATGAACTTGTGCAATTTGATCGAATTACAGGAGCAAAACCTTATTGAAGAGAATCGATTTCTAACCGATCTAATCAAAAACCTAAGGTTGATACTTTAGAATTCCACTATGTTTTCATGTACATCAGGAAAACGTTCAGGAACCTTTATATAAAATAATTCTATATTCGGATTTACTGAGAGTGATTTCATTACCCAAACAATCAGGGGTATTCAAAAATATACTTTGAATTCATAGGATTTCAGCCCAATTGAACCAAATTAGGTATTCAAAATCTTTTCCTTATGCGATACTTGTGTTTTTAAACATGATCGAAGTGATTTTAGATGAAAATCTAGAATCGAAGATTCAAGTCATTTACAATATATGACTATCGATCGTATCATCAAACAACTCGAGTTACACAACTCCCAGACTGATGCATGTCAACAAGTCAATTCATTATCCTTCTAGGGTATTCACTCTTTAATACCATAATGCATATCCATAGATCATATTCGTAATCATCGATGAATAGATCTTCCAATGGTTTTTATTTCATTTCCACGTTTCAATGATATCAGAAAATACAGACGTACTTGATTCATGGTTCATGACCCGTAAAGACATTTCATCTTGTAAGTTCAACATTGTTTCCAGACTTATCCAATCACTTATTTAATCTTCAATCATTGATATTACTTAGTTCATTTAGCAATCAAATCTATCCCGATTACTTCAGAGTTTTCCAGAGTAATTCAGATGTTTCTGAATTTCAGATACATATTGTACTACCTTTCAGTTCAATTTAGTCAATCTAGTATTCGTGGTTGTTTTGTCTCACGAATATCCCCTTCTTAGTATCAAATGCGCTCTAGAGCTTAGCCGAGTCAATAATTTCTAAAATTATCATCGATCCACACTTGTAATTACTAACACGCATTCAAATGATATTTATGCCATTCCGGTATTGACATAGCTTTAAGGTTGATATACTCACTTAAATTGTGTTATATTACTTTTAAGGGTAATACAACACCTATGTTTATTTGAATTCCTTAATTAGCCCAAGACATTTACTTAGTCTAGGCCATAAGGGCATTTTGGTGTTCAATGTTTTTTCATTCATTTCAAAGCTTGAGGATATCCATTCATTCCTGGCTTGGTGATATTCTTGATTCATTTCCATTACAAGGGTATTTTGGTCATTTTACAGATCTAGAGTATTTCAATCATTTCCTTCCGTCCAGTCGTATTATTTAATCTAAACTTATCATTTACTTCAGTCCTTTCAAACAATTCTGACAAAAGAGCAGCATCTATAAAATATTTGTCATGTGCTTACTCAATTCGGTGATTTCCAAGTTGAATGCCTTCTCAGATATTAGTAACGAATTATCAGAAATTTTCCATACAAAAATAGGATCTCAACAATTAAATCCGTACTTAATCGAGTTAAGTACGAATCCTCAAAGTATTTTCTCATTCAGGGTTAACTCGGACTATTTATCCTTTCAAGGGTATTTTTGTAGTTTCTTAACCAGATAATTTCGGTATTAACTCTTAACAAAAATAATTCTAATATAGAGATCATATGATTAATTATTTTCTTGAACATTTTTTGCTCTTGAAATGATTCCCTTAACAACTTATAGTATCTTGTACAAACAACCTTGGGGTTAAAAATCAGATATCCAAATTTTCTAATCAAAACTAGCATTTCTTATGCACATCTGAAATTTTATCAGATCAATATGTCTTTAAAAATCCTTTATCCAACTTCTATGGTTAAATCTTGTCTTTTTACAACATAAGGGTATTTTCTTAATTTTACCCTACGAGAGTATTCTCATAATTTCTCATCCAAGTACCTTTGATGAAATAAATTATATGTTACAGATCCAAGCTGATTCCTTTATCATTAAACACAGAACTTGTAATTTTAATTCTAACAATCCATCAATTTCTTATTAAAGTCATCTGAACCATAATCATTTACCGAATTTTTATCATATTTGGATCGAGTGTAGAAATTAATTTAACTACACATATGAGACCAATAATATCTTATTCATGCATTTACCAATATTCACATGATCCATAAAGCATAAAGAGGTAGTAAAGTATTACCTCGATTTTCATGTAATACTGATTGACCAATAAATTCCATTCGAACACCGCGAGCTTGAAATCATCTTCCAATAATTCCTCAGATGCATATCAACATAAATTACATAAAAAACGGAGCTTAATTCCAAAAAAAATAGATCGAATCATGTGATTAATCAGTGAAAAACAACTTACTGGATTTGAATTTGGCAAAACGAACTTCAGATTCGGGCTCAGGACGTAGAAGAGAATCCAAAATATGCCTTTTTCAGGTATAATCAAATACACTGCCTGAACCTCATTTTTCTCGAATTTGAACTCATTATATTTGATTTCGAGCTTCCAATTTTTCTCTCACGTACCCGGACCATCAAATATACGAACTCGATTCCAGATAATTTCCTTGCCATAAAAATAATTTATTAGAATCTAAATAATAATAATTTTAGAACCCAATTAGTCAATCTAAAAACTTGTGGAGCCAATATAATATCTAATTACTAAAATTAGGGACTAACTTGAATTAACTTAAATTATCATGGCTTGATCAAGACTACATCATAACTAGAGTACAAGTTCAGAACTTTACCAAAAATGGAGGATTGAAATTGTGGTTTATCCATCTTCCTTTTCCTTATCAAACAACCACGTGATTTTCCTGGAATCATAACCCCATTTTCCCCACATTTCAATCTTATTTATTAAGGCAAATAGTAAATCCTCATTGAGCACTCAAAGAGATTCATGAATATTTTCACGCAGGACCCTTTTAGCCAAACTTGTATTAGTTCCTTGCTATTTTTTTTGTTCATGGTTCGAGCTTTGAAATTATCTAGAAATAGAAGTAAATCAAGTGAAAGCAAGCTCCCGGTCCATGGCAGCTGCCAATCGTCGGAAACGAGATCGGTTAGAGATGAGCGACATCTTACAGAAAATAGTCAGCTGCCATGGTCTCGCACTCGAATCCAGGAGAAGAGCAAAATGATCTATGAAGATATTCGCCCTAATTCGTATCTTCCAGTAAGAAAGCCAAGAATATGTCATCGAGCTGCTCGAATCTGCCAAAATCATCGAGCTGATGACCAGTTTGATGCTGCAAAACTCAAAACCTGATTCGACGACAAGATCCTCCATATCATTATAGTGATACCAATCCATGTGATCCACTTGTAGTGAATTAGCTGAAAAATGAAGTCAACCCAATCCTTGATTCAAAATCAAGATGTAAGCTAGATGAAGAAATGACGATAAAACCAAAGGAAGCTGTGGTATTTGTTTTCTCAACAAACAAACAAGTTGGGAATAAAATATAATTCCTCTTAGCTGGAAAACAATGAATTCCATAGTGGCAATGCATTATCCTTAATAAAAATATATCTCTAAATGAATGGCCATCTATTTGTTTAATAATAATAGTATAATAACACAATTATTTTTCCAATCAACTTATAACATGTCACATATTTTAAACTAAAAAAATCTAACCCCATATTGGGGTGTGACAATTCTCCCCTCCTTAAAAGGATTTCATCCTCGAAATTCATTCATGTCACATAATTACAGCAATGAAACTTCCATTAGTTCTTTCATATCTTCAAGTAGCCTTTACAAAACTACGGGTTCTTTACTAATCCTTAATCAACTGAGTATACATTCTCATCCAAAATTCTTCCTCATTTCAATAAATAATCAAAACAATTTCATCATTGTGAAGTCAATTCAGCATTGGTTACGAGAATAGGCTCATAGAGCAACAACATATCCCAATTTCATTTTCGCAGTCGGGTCAAATTTTCTCAGATGAATAACTCTCATATGGCTCATAAGGTACTTACAGTGTTTAGAAAGACGTTACTCGTATTCATTTTTACAAATTAGAGCCTTAACGGATAAAAAAAACTTCAGTTTACTCGTTAAAGATAGGGACTCAACCTTGGAGTTCTGGCTCAGAGAAGTACGATTGTAGTCTAGGGGCATGTATTTGATCAAACATCTTTTTAAAATTCGACCGATCGGTCTATCTTGAAAAGATTTGACTCAACCATAGCTCTAATACCACTAAATGTAACCCCCTCAGACCGATACGGATAACCCGATCCGATCTGGAGTGTCACATTAGGGCCACCGGAGCGACCCTCTGTAAAAATAGCAGAAAATTTAAAACTTTTATTAAAACATGTAACTCATAATTGCTTTATCAGTATTCAGAAATAAAAATAGATTTTTCTGACTCGTATATAAAACAAAATACAATTACATGCCCCCTAATCACATGTACCATACTCTGTAAGCAACGCTAGAAGAACTCCCTTATTGATATTAATAGTTGCACTGGTACAATTCTTTTAACCTGCAATGGCGAGTAATAGAGTGAGCTTCGGAAAGCTCAGTAATACAAAACTACCTGATGATGCTAAAGGACATGCAGATAAATAGAAAGCCATAATTTCCTTATTTAATCAAACGTATACCAGTTACAGGATAATCTGGGGTTCCATTAGTAGTTCATCAAGTAGATACTATGAATATCAGTTCATAAGAAACCTTTCATACTATCACGTTTTCATGAAGTCGAATAGGATGTCTAGTGTGTTCCAACAGTACGATAAAATCATGATAGGTACACTAAACAAATAATATCTCAGTAAAATCTCATAGTGGTTTAAAAACTCATCGTATAAAGAGTTAACCTAAAGGAACATCTTAGGGCCTGAGAGCCTACTCAGGAAAGTTTTGGGGCCACGAGGCCTACCTAGGAACATATCTTAGGGCCACGGGGCCTACCCGAAAATAATCTCAGGGCCGCAGAGCCTACCTAAGAGTCACGTTAGGTCCATAAAAATTTTCTAACTTGATCAGAGCTGTACTTTACAAATAAGTATCTCCAAGATACAATTTATACCGTGTTACAAATCCATAAGCCATCACAATTAAGTCGGTGCATCCATAAAATTGTAACCATAGATTTCAGTGTACCTCATGTTAAAACAATAAAACAATTTATTAAAATATAAGGAACACACTAGAGAATCCAAGTACTTTTCAAAGGCCTTATATAGTTATCAGTATGGATAACATGAACTTGTGCAATTTGATCGAATTACAGGAGCAAAACCTTATTGAAGAGAATCGATTTATAACCGATCTAATCAAACATCTAAGGCTGATACTTTAGAATTCCACTATGTTTTCATGTACATCAGGAAAACGTTCAGGAACCTTTATATAAAATAATTCTATATTCGGATTTACTAAGAGTGATTTCATTACCCAAACAATCAGGGGTATTCAAAAATATACTTTGAATTCATAGGATTTCAGCCCAATTGAACCAAATGAGGTATTGAGAATCTTTTCCTTCTGCGATACTTGCGTTTTCAAACATGATGGAAGTGATTTTAGATGAAAATCTAGAATCGAAGATTCAAGTCATTTACAATATATGACTATCGATCGTTTTATAAAACAACTCGAGTTACACAACTCCCAGACTGATGCATGTCAACAAGTCAATTCATTAACCTTCTAGGGTATTCACTCTTTAATACCATAATGCATATCCATAGATCATATTCGTAAGCATCGATGAATAGATCTTCCAATGGTTTTTATTTCATTTCCACGTTTCAATGATATCAGAAAATACAGACGTACTTGATTCATGGTTCATGACCCGTAAAGACATTTCATCTTATAAGTTCAACAGTGTTTCCAGACTTATCCAATTACTTATTTAATCTTCAGTCGTTGAGATTACTTAGTTCATTTAGCAATCAAATATATCCCGATTACTTCAGAGTTTTCCAGAGTAATTCAGACGTTTCTGAATTTCAGATACATATTATACTACCTTTCAGTTCAATTTAGTCAATCTAGTATTCGTGGTTGTTTTGTCTCACGGATATCCCCTTCTTAGTATCAAATATGCTCTAGAGCTTAGCTGAGTCAATTACTTCTAAAATTATCATCGATCCACACTTATAAATACTAACACACATTCAAATGATATTTATGCCATTCTGTTATTGACATAGCTTTAGGGTTGATATACTCACTTAAATTGTGTTATATTACTTTTAAGGGTAATACACCACCTATGTTTATTTGAATTCCTTAATTAGCCCAAGACATTTACTTAGTCTAGGCCATAAGGGCATTTTTGTGTTCAATGTTTTTTCATTCATTTCAAAGCTTGAGGATATCCATTCATTCCTGGCTTGGTGATATTCTTGATCCATTTCCATTACAAGGGTATTTTGGTCATTTTACAGATCTAGGGTATTTCAATCATTTCCTTCCGTCCAGTCTTATTATTTAATCAAAACTTATCATTTATTTCAGTCCTTTCAAACAATTCTGACAAAAGAGCAGCATCTATAAAATATTTGTCATGTGCTTACTCAATTCGGTGATTTCCAAGTTGAATGCCTTCTTAGATGTTAGTAACGAATTATCAGAAATTTTCCATACAAAAATAGGATCTCAACAATTAAATCCGTACTTAATCGAGTTAAGTATGAATCCTCAAAGTATTTTCTCATTCATGGTCAACTCGTACTATTTTATCTCTCAAGGGTATTTTCGTAATTTCTTATCCAGATAATTTCGGTATTAACTCTTAACAAAATAATTATAATATAGAGATCCAATGATTAATTATTTTCTTGAACATTCTTTTCTCTTAAAATGATTCCCTTAACAACTTATTGTATCTTGTACAAACGACCTTGGGGTTAAAAACCAGATATCCAAATTTTCTAAACAAAACTAGCATTTCTTATGCACATCTGAAATTTTATCAGATCAATATGTCTTTAAAAATCCTTTATCCAACTTCTATGGTTAAATCTTGTCTTTTTACAACATAAGGGTATTTTCTTAATTTTACCCTACGAGAGTATTCTCATAATTTCTCATCCAAGTACCTTTGATGAAATAAATTATATGTTATATATCCAAGTTGATTCCTTTATCATTAAACACAGAACTTGTAATTTTAATTCTAACAATCCATCAATTTCTTATAATAGTCATCTGAACCATAATCATTTACCGAATTTTTATCATATTCGGATCGAGTGTAGAAATTAATTAAACTACACATATGAGACAAATAATATCTTATTCATGCATTTACCAATATTCACATGATCCATAAAGCATAAAGAGGTAGTAAAGTATTACCTCGATTTTCATGCAATACTGATTGACCAATAAATTCCATTCGAACACCTCGAGCTTGAAATCATCTTCCAATAATTCCTCATATGCATATCAACATAAATTACATCTAAAACGGAGCTTAATTCCAAAAAACAGACCGAATCAGATGATTAATCAGTGAAAAACAGCTTACTGGATTTGAATTTGGCAAAACGAACTTCGGATTCGGGCCTAGGACGTCGAAGAGAATCCAAAATATGCCTTTTTCAGGTATAATCAAATACGCTGCCTGAACCTCATTTTTCATAAATTTGAACTCATTATATTTGATTTCGAGCTTCCAATTTTTCTCTCACGTACCCGGACCATCAAATATACGAACTCGATTCCAGATAATTTCCTTGCCATAAAAATAATTTATTAGAACTAAATAATAATAATTTAGAACCCAATTAGTCAATCTAAAAACTTGTGGAGCCAATATAATATCTAATTACTAAAATTAGGGACTAACTTGAATTAACTTAAATTATCATGGCTTGATCAAGACTACATCATAACTAGAGTACAAGTTCAGAACTTTACCAAAAATGGAGGATTGAAATTGTGGTTTGTCCATCTTTCTTTTCCTTATCAACCACCCACGTGATTTCCCTGGAATCATAACCCCATTTTCCCCACATTTCAATCTCATTTATTAAGGCAAATAGTAAATCCTCATTGAGCACTCCAAGAGATTCATGAACATGTTCATGCAGGACCCTTTTAGCCAAACTTGTATCAGTTCCTTGCTATTTTTTTGTTCATGGTTCGAGCTTTGAATTCATCTAGAAATGAAATTAAATCAAGTGAAAGCAAGCTCCCGGTCCATGGCAGCTGCCAATTGTCGGAAACGAGATCGGTCAGAGATGAATGACATCTTGCAGAAAATAGTCAGCTGCCATGGTCTCGCACTCGAATCCAGGAGAAGAGAAAAATGATCTGTGAAGATATTCGCCCCAAGTCGTATCTTCCAGTAAGAAAGCCAATAATATGTCATCGAGCTGCTCGAATCTGCCAAAATCATCGAGCTGGTGACCGGTTTGATGCTGCAAAACTCAAGCCTGATTCGACGACAAGATCCTCCATATCATTACAGTGATACCAATCCATGTGATCCACTTGTAGTGAATTAGCTGAGAAATGAAGTCAACCCAATACTTGATTCAAAATCAAGATGTAAGCTAGATGAAGAAATCGGATAGAAATGGCGATAAAACCAAAGGAAGTTGTGGTATTTGTTTTCTCAGCAAACCAACAAGTTGGGAATAAAATATAATTCCTCTTAGTTGGAAAACAATGAATTCCATAGCGGCAATGCATTATCCTTAATAAAAATATATCTCTAAATGAATGGCCATCTATTTGTTTAATAATAATAGTATAATAACACAATTATTTTTCCCATCAACTTATAACATGTCCCATATTTTAAACTGAAAAAAATCAAACCCCGTATTGGGGTGTGACAATTCTCCCCTCCTTAAAAGGATTTCGTCCTCCAAATTCATTCATGTCACAGAATTACAGAAATGAAACTTCCATCAGTTCTTTCATATCTTCAAGTATCTTTTACAAAAGTACGGGCTCTTTATTAATCCTTAATCAGCTGAGTATACATTCTCATCCAAACTTCTTCCTCATTTCAATAAATAATCAAAACAATTTCATCATTGTCAAATCAATTCAGCATTGGTTACGAGAATAGGCTCATATAGCAACAACATAACCTAATTTCATTTTCGCTGTCGGGTCAAAATTTCTCAGATGAATAACTCTCATATGGCTTGTAAGGTACTTACAGAGTTTAGAAAGACGTTACTCGTATTCCTTTTTGCAAAGTATAGCCTTAACGGATAAAAAAAACTTCGGTTCGCTCGTTACAGACAAGGACTCAACCTTGGAGTTCTGGCTCAGAGAAGTATGATTGTAGTCTAGGGGCTTGTATTGATCAGACATCTTTTTGAAATTTGACCGGCCGGTCTATCTTGGAAAAATTTGACTCAACCGTAGCTCTGATACCACTAAATGTAACCCCCTCAAACCGATGCGGATAACCCGATCCGATCTGGAGTGTCACATTAGGGCCACCAGAGTGACCTACTATAAAAATAGCGGAAAATTTAAAACTTTTATTAAAACATGTAACTCATAATTGCTTTATCAGCATTCAAAAATAAAAACAGATTTTTCAGACTCGTATCTAAAACAAAATACAATTACATGCCCCCTAATCACATGTACCATACTCTATAAGCAACGCCAGAAGAACTCCCTTATTGATATCAATAGCTGCACTGGTACAATTCTTTTAACCTGCAATGGTGAGTAATAGAGTGAGCTTCGGAAAGCTCAGTAATACAGAACTACCTGATGATGCTAAAGGACATGCAGATAAATGGAAAACCATAATTTCCTTATTTAATCAAACGTATACCAGTTACGAGATAATCTAGGGTTCAATTAGTAGTTCATCAAGTAGATACTATGAATCTCAGTTCATAAGAAACCTTTCATACTATCACGTTTTCATGAAGTCGAATAGGATGTCTAGTGTGTTCCAACAGTAATATAAAATCATGATAGGTACACTAAACAAATAATATCTCAGTAAAATCTCATAGTGGTTTAAAAACCCATCGTATAAAGAGTTAACCTAAGGGAACATCTTAGGGCCTGAGAGCTTACCCAAGAAAGTTTCGGGGCTACGAAGCCTACCTAAGAACACATCGTAGGGCCACGGGGCCTACCCGAAAATAATCTCAAGGCCGTAGAGCCTACCTAAGAGTCACATTAGGTCCATAAAAATTTTCCAGCTTGATCAGAGCTGTACTTTACAAATCAGTATCTCCAAGATACAATTTATACCGTGATACAAATCCATAAGCCATCACCATTAAGTCGGTGCATCCATAAAACAGTAACCATAGATTTCAGTGTACCTCATGTTAAAACAATAAAACAATTTATTAAAGAGAAAATAACCTCAGTGACTGAAAATGCCTTATAATATACGATTTTAACCAACTTTTTTTGGATTTGCCAAAATGACCAACAAAATTGCAACGCGAACTCTAATTTTTCAACTCAGTTTCCAAATTCACAACGCGAATATCCAGATTCGCATCGCGATTGTAAGATTCGCAATGCGATTTTGAAAAATATGTTGCGATAGTTAAAATGTGTTGCGATAGTTAAAATGTGTTGCGAGAGTTTAAAAAATGTGTTGTTGCGATAGTGAAAAAGTGTTGTGATAGTGAAAAATCCAAAATAAGTTTACATTTTAACTTTTCCAAATTCACGTGGAGTTTGAAACAATAAAGAATGTGTTGCGATAGTGTAAAAGATTCCCAAGCCATTTGAAAGATCTTAGTTTGAAACAATAAAGAATGTGTTAGTGTAAAAGATTCCCAAGTGTTTGCAATGCTCAATCCCACATAGTATTGGAAACACTATTGGGAATGGGTATTTAAGGCTTGGATTTCCCACTTCCTTGTTGAGTAGAAGAGAACAAGGGGGACTCTTGTGCACCGCCGCCGTCTCGTCTTGGGTCGTGGTAATACGTGTCTTCGACAAGTCCGTGCAGATACTATCTTTTTAGAGAAAATTCTTGAGAAACAAATGCAATACCACCAGTTGTTGCGAATTTGGAAAATCGCAACGAATTTGGACTAACGTAAATTTGGAAAATCACATAGCGATTTTGTATTATCGCGTTGCGATAGGCAGAATCGCGTTGTGATTTTGTATTATCACGTTGCGATAGGCAGAATCGCGTTGCGATTTTGTATTATCGCGTTGCGATAGTCAGAATCACGTTACGATTTTGTATTATCGCGTTGCGATAGTTAGAATTGTGTTGCGCTTTACATATTCGCATTGCGATTTTCAAAAATCGCAACTCGAATTTGGAAAATCGCAATGCGATAGTCAAAATCGCATTGCGAATCTGGAAACAGATTTGCGATATTGGAGATCGCGTTGCGATTTAGAGATCACATTACGTTTTTGGTGGTCATTTTGGCAAATCGAAAATTTTTTGGTCAAAATCGTATATTATAAGGCATTTTTGGTCACTGAGGTTATTTTCTCTTTATTAAAATATAAGGAACACACTAGAGAATCCAAGTACTTTTCAAAGGCCTTATATAGTTATCAGTATGGATAACATGAACTTGTGCAATTTGATCGAATTACAGGAGCAAAACCTTATTGAAGAGAATCGATTTCTAACCGATCTAATCAAACATCTAAGGTTGATACTTTAGAATTCCACTATGTTTTCATATATATCAAGAAAACGTTTAGGAACCCTTATACAAAATAATTCTATATTCGGATTTACTGAGAGTGATTTCATTACCCAAACAATCAGGGGTATTCAAAAATATACTTTGAATTCATAGGATTTCAGCCCAATTGAACCAAATGAGGTATTCAGAATCTTTTCCTTCTGCGATACTTGCGTTTTCAAACATGATGGAAGTGATTTTAGATGAAAATCTAGAATCGAAGATTCAAGTCATTTACAATATATGACTATCGATCGTATTATCAAACAACTCGAGTTACACAACTTCCAGACTGATGCATGTCAACAAGTCAATTCATTATCCTTCTATGGTATTCACTCTTTAATACCATAATGCATATCCATAGATCATATTCGTAATCATCGATGAATAGATCTTCCAATGGTTTTTATTTCATTTCCACGCTTCAATGATATCAGAAAATACAGACGTACTTGATTCATGGTTCATGACCCGTAAAGACATTTCATCTTGTAAGTTCAACAGTGTTTCCAGACTTATCCAATCACTTATTTAATCTTCAGTCGTTGAGATTACTTAGTTCATTTAGCAATCAAATCTATCTCGATTACTTCAGAGTTTTTCAGAGTAATTCAGATGTTTCTAAATTTCAGATACATATTGTACTACCTTTTAGTTCAATTTAGTCAATCTAGTATTCGTGGTTGTTTTGTCTCACGGATATCCCCTTCTTAGTATCAAATGCGCTCTAGAGCTTAGTTGAGTCAATTACTTCTAAAATTATCATCGATCCACACTTGTAAATACTAACACACATTCAAATGATATTTATGCTATTCCGGTATTGACATAGCTTTAGGGTTGATATACTCACTTAAATTATGTTATATTACTTTTAAGGGTAATACAACACCTATGTTTATTTGAATTCTTTAATTAGATTAAGACATTTACTTAGTCTAGGCCATAAGGGCATTTTGGTGTTCAATGTTTTTTCATTCATTTCAAAGCTTGAGGATATCCATTCATTCCTGGCTTGGTGATATTCTTGATTCATTTCCATTATAAGGGTATTTTAGTCATTTTACAGATCTAGGGTATTTCAATCATTTCCTTCCGTCTAGTCTTATTATTTAATCCAAACTTATCATTTACTTCAGTCCTTTCAAACAATTCTGACAAAAGAGCAGCATCTATAAAATATTTGTCATGTGCTTACTCAATTCGGTGATTTCCAAGTTGAATGCCTTCTCAGATGTTAGTAACCAATTATCAGAAATTTTCCATACAAAAATAGGATCTCAACAATTAAATCCGTACTTAATCGAGTTAAGTACGAATCCTCAAAGTATTTTCTCATTCAAGGTCAACTCGGACTATTTTATCTCTCAAGGGTATTTTCATAATTTCTTAACCAGTCAATTCGGTGATTTCCAAGTTGAATGCCTTCTCAGATGTTAGTACCAATTATCAAAATTTTCCATACAAAATAGGATCTCAACAATTAAATCCGTACTTAATCGAGTTAAGTACGAATCCTCAAAGTATTTTCTCATTCAAGGTCAACTCGGACTATTTTATCTCTCAAGAGTATTTTCATAATTTCTTAACCAGATAATTTCTGTATTAACTCTTAACAAAAATTATTATAATATAGAGATCCTATGATTAATTATTTTCTTGAACATTCTTTGCTCTTGAAATGATTCCCTTAACAACTTATAGTGTCTTGTACAAACGACCTTGGGGTTAAAAACCAGATATCCAAATTTTCTAAACAAACTACATTTCTTATGCACATCTGAAATTTTATAGATCAATATGTCTTTAAAAATCCTTTATCCAACTTCTATGGTTAAATCTTGTCTTTTTACAACATAAGGGTATTTTCTTTATTTTACCCTACGAGAGTATTCTCATAATTTCTCATCCAAGTACCTTTGATGAAATAAATTATATGTTACAGATCCAAGTTGATTCCTTTATCATTAAACACAGAACTTGTAATTTTATTCTACAATCCATCAATTTCTTATAAAAGTCACTGAACCATAATCATTTACCGAATTTTTATCATATTCGGATCGAGTGTAGAAATTAATTTAACTACACATATGAGACCAATAATATCTTATTCATACATTTACCAATATTCACTTGATCCATAAAGCATGAAGATGTAGTAAAGTATTACCTCGATTTTCATGCAATACTGATTGACCAATAAATTCCATTCGAACACCTCGAGCTTGAAATCATCTTCCAATAATTCCTCAGATGCATATCAACATAAATTACATAAAAAAACGGAGCTTAATTCCAAAAAAAACAGATCGAATCGGGTGATTAATCAGTGAAAAACAGCTTACTGGATTTGAATTTGGCAAAACGAACTTCGGATTCGGGCCCAGGACATCGAAGAGAATGCAAAATATGCCTTTTCCAGGTATAATCAAATACGCTGCCTGAACCTCATTTTTCTCGAATTTGAACTCATTATATTTGATTTCGAGCTTCCAATGTTTTCTCTCACTACCCGATCATCAAATATACGAACTCGATTCCAGATAATTTCCTTGCCATAAAAATAATTTATTAGAATCTAAATAATAATAATTTTAGAACCCAATTAGTCAATCTAAAAACTTGTGGAGCCAATATAATATCTATTTACTAAAATTAGGGACTAACTTGAATTAACTTAAATTATCATGGCTTGATCAAGACTACATCATAACTAGAGTACAAGTTCAGAACTTTACCAAAAATTGAGGATTGAAATTATGGTTTCTCCATCTTCCTTTTCCTTATCAACCATCCACGTGATTTCCTGGAATCATAACCCCATTTTCCCCACATTTCAATCTCATTTATTAAGGCAAATAGTAAATCCTCATTGAGCACTCCAAAAGATTCATGAACATGTTCACGCAGGACCCTTTTAGCCAAACTTGTATCAGTTCCTTGCTATTTTTTTTGTTCATGGTTCGAGCTTTGAACTCATCTAGAAATGGAAGTAAATCAAGTGAAAGCAAGCTCCCGGTCCATGGCAGCTGCCAATCGTCGGAAACGAGATCGGTCAGAGATGAACGACATCTTGCAGAAAATAGTCAGCTGCCATGGTCTCGCACTCGAATCCAGGAGAAGAGCAAAATGATCTATGAAGATATTCTCCCCAAGTCGTATCTTCCAGTAAGAAAGCCAAGAATATGTCATCGAGCTGCTCGAATCTGCCAAAATCATCGAACTGGTGACCGGTTTGATGCTGCAAAACTCAAGCCTGATTCGACGACAAGATCCTCCATATCATTACAGTGATACCAATCCATGTGATTCACTTGTAGTGAATTAGCTGAGAAATGAAGTTAACCCAATCCTTGATTCAAAATCAAGATGTAAGCTAGATGAAGAAATCGGATAGAAATGGAGATAAAACCAATGGAAGCTGTGGTATTTGTTTTCTCAGCAAACAAACAAGTTGGGAATAAAATATAATTCCTCTTAGCTGGAAAACAATGAATTCCATAGTGGCAATGCATTATCCTTAATAAAATATTCTCTAAATGAATGGCCATCTATTTGTTTAATAATAATAGTATAATAACACAATTATTTTTCCAATCAACTTATAACATGTCACATATTTTAAACTGAAAAAAATCTAACCCCATATTGGGGTGTGACACAACTGAAGAGCGATTAATCATACAAAGCTCGAAGAAAAAGATTCCAAACGTGCACCAGTTAAGAGCCATTCCTATGGCCCTCACCCTTTGATGATTGGAGGAGCAATGCATTTATATATTGGAAGAGATGAGTTCGAGTGGGGATTGGTTGACTGCACTACAAGTTGTGGGATGGGGCTACCCTGAGTAGCTAGGTCATATGACCTATCCTCCTTCATTTGAAAGCCAGAGATAGAAGCATAGGACTCGGAGTCAAAATGGACTTAAGTGATACATCAAGGCTGAATCACACGGTACAACAAGATTCAAAGC
Source organism: Hibiscus syriacus (assembly GCF_006381635.1). Classification (NCBI taxonomy): domain Eukaryota; kingdom Viridiplantae; phylum Streptophyta; class Magnoliopsida; order Malvales; family Malvaceae; genus Hibiscus; species Hibiscus syriacus. The sequence goes on from NW_024062896.1 coordinate 242,026, forward strand.
ATGGGCTAGACTTGTCTATGGGTGAAGTGGATTAACTGCACATGATAGTGAAAGATTTATAAATATTTTTTAAAGTATGTATATATTGTCACGTCCCGCAAATTTCAGTTCGTGATTTGTGTGTAGAAGCCCGCAAAAAAGGTTATTTGCGTAGACTTGGGCTTGACAAGGCAAGTTAATTTGACCCAATTCTTGGAGAATGCTAATTCCGTGAATGATTAAGTCCGAGGGCGTCCGAGAGAAAAGTGACGAGGGTGCTACAAGATTTGGTAGGGGCAAGTCAATGCTCGTGGAATACGGACCGAGACACGTGTGTGGATATCAGTAGAAGAGTCATACAAAATATTGGGCCTAGGACCACCAGACTTGACAAGTTCCTTGGAAGATTCCAGAAGGAATAATTATTTCATCATTTAAGGAGATTAATACTTAAATTGGAAGAGATAATGTTTGGTTTGGATTTGAATTCTTAGATAAGATTCTGATAGGATTTCATTTCAATTTGAGCCGTTGATGTAATTTAATATAGACCGTTGGATCTGATAGAGCTCAACTATAAATAAAAGTCTCTCCTCATTTGTAATCACTCAATTCATTTTCTATTCTTTCAGAGTAATACAACTCAAACATTTACTCTAAGTTTTTCTCTTGTGACTTTGTCACTTTGTTCCTTTGTTTTCTAAGCTTCTTAGCTTTGTTTCCGTGTGACTTGGGGTTTTTAAGCTTTGTTTCTCTTCTGTTTTTAAGCTGTTGTGCTTTGTTGCCTCTCTTCGTGGCTAGATAGGCCCAACATTGTTTACATTTCCACATAGTTGTTCAACCTTGGTGACTTTTATGGCTTCAAGTGTGTTTTCTTCCACATCTTTGTTAACCCAGGTGGGTTTGACTATCACTTCGTGAGTTGATTTCTCACATAAACGTGATTAAAACTGATTTAGGCACCACTTCAACACGATAAAGCGTCTAAGGTCGTACGGTTTTCGCTAGTTGAAATTCTAGGGTAGTGGGTTTGACTATTTGTTTTTGAAAAAAATATTTTATTTTTACTAGAATGGTGATATAATTTTTTCATTTAAAGAGAAAGAGTTTGTAAAATTTTGATTAATTTTTTTTTAATTTAATGCCTTTCCCCTTATTATAAAAATAAAAAAGAAAACTTAAAATATTAATTTTATTTAATTCTCATCAAGCGACCTTAATGATGAAAAAGAATGTTGTTCTTCCAAAGAATTCTAAATTCGACCAACTATATTTAAAGGATGTATGCACATTATCTATTACTAAGAAATAATAAAAAAATATAATATTTTATATTCACCTTATCCTATTAAAAAATATTAATATTTTATATATTTTCATCTAAATATTCCAAAGGATTATTTTTTTGAATTAATCACTGATATCTGATCCATTGATCGACTAATCCAATTCATATATTGCAGAGGCAAGGGCGACCCTCCCAACCCAGTTTAATCCATTCGCAAATGCCAGGATTCGAACCCCTGACCTTGCTTAAAGGACCTAGTATCTCATCTCACTAGACCAACTAATTATTGGTCAAAGGATTATTTCTCATCCATGGGAGAAAAGTGATTTTTTTTTCTTAGCTTCAACTGAATTTAAGTATTTTTCCGTATCAAAATATTAAATTACAACAAACTTATGGGATAATCCAATCATGAGAATTTGGAACATAAACCTATCATCAATATCATGCTTGTTTTGTTGTTTTCTTACCTTCTTAGATATTATTTCCCAAATATATTTTATAGAGAAAATAACCTCAGTGACCAAAAATGTCTTATAATATACGATTTTAACCAACTTTTTTTGGATTTGCCAAAATGACCAACTAAATCGCAATGCGATCGATAATTCGCAACGCGATCTCCGGTATCGCAAATCAGTTTCCAGATTCGTAACGCGAACTTCGACTATCTCATTGCGATTTACATTTTTGCATTGCGATAGTCCAAGTTCGCGTTGCGATTTATTCCAAGTTCGTTGCGATAGTCGAAGTTCGCGTTGCGATTTATTCCAAATTCGTTGCGATAGTCGAAGTTCGCGCTCCGCTTTATTCCAAGTTCGTTGCGATAGTCGAAGTTCGCGTTGCGATTTATTCCAAATTCGTTGCGATAGTCCAAAATCGCAATGACTGGTAGTATTGCATTTGTTTCTTAAGAATTTTCTCTAAAACTGTAGTATTCGCGCGGACGTGTCGAAGACACATATTACCACGACCACGACCACGACCCGAGACGAGATGAGACAGCGGCGGCGGCGGCGCGTGAGAGTTCCCCTTGTTCTCTATCACTCAACAAGGAAGTGGGAAAGCCAAGCCTTAAATACCATTCCCAATAGTGTTTCCAATACTATGTGGGATTGAGCATTACCAACACTTGTTCCCAATACTATGTGGGATTGAGCCTTAAATAGTGATATTATTTTTGAATGTTTTGCTTAAAATTGCAATAATCGCGATTGATTGTAAATTGACTTTTAATTATGACATATTTAATCGTATAATACTAATGCAATTAGTTGTTGATTTAGTTGTTTTAAGGTGCATGATTGTTAATTGTTTCCTGAATAATCACATTATATTGGAAACAAGTGTTGGTAATGCTCAATCCCACATAGTATTGGAAACACTATTGGGAATGATATTTAAGGCTTGGCTTTCCCACTTCCTTGTTGAGTGATAAAGAACAAGGGGGACTCTCGCGCGCCGCCGTCTCGTCTCGTCTCGTGGTCGTGGTAATACGTGTCTTCGACACGTCCGCGCGAATACTATCTTTTTAGAGAAAATTCTTAAGAAACAAATGCAATACTACCAGTCGTTGCGATTTTGGACTATCGCAACGAATTTGGAATAAATCGCAATGCGAACTTGGACTATCGCAACGAATTTGGAATAAATCGCAACGCGAACTTTGACTATCGCAACGAATTTGGAAAATCGCAACGCGAACTTCGACTATCGCAACGCGAACTTGGACTATCGCAATGCGAATATGTAAATCGCATTGCAATAGTCCAAGTTCGTGTTGCGATAGTCGAAGTTCGCGTTGCGAATCTGGAAACTGATTTGCGATACCGGAGATCGCGTTGCGAATTATAGATCGCATTGCGATTTAGTTGGTCATTTTGGCAAATCCAAAAAAAGTTGGTTAAAATCGTATATTATAAGAAATTTTTTGTCACTGAAGTTATTTTCTCTATTTTATAACTCAACATTTTAATTTCTTTTTTTATTTTTTAGGAAAATAATAAAAATAATAATAACAAATTACTAAATCCTATAATTGACTTTCACCCATTTATTGAATTATCCGCTAACGGCTCCTTTATGAGGAAGCCGAAGAATCTAAATCCAACCAATCATCCGGTGGCCCGACCCGATTCATCTACCTTCTTTTTTTTTCAATTATACTTTTCTCTTCTCCATTTATCTCCTTCCCTCCCTCCATCCCTTTTACTCTTACAATGGAGCCCTGGCTCGACGACTTAGCCGACGATCTCCAAAGCCTAAGCTTCACCTCATGTTCCAGCGCCACCGTAAACCGCAGCGCCAGTTCGGGATCCGCCTCCAACTCAGGTTCATCCTCTCTCGCTCATTCCGCTCACGGTTCCTTCTCTTCTAAAAATCTAAGCTCCTGCACCCTCTCCCTCGCCGATCTCCACTTCTCTCTCCGTCTTGGCTCCGGTGATATCGGCTCCGTATACTTAGTCGAAATCAAGTCTCCTGCGACACTACCTCCCGACCCCAATGCGGTTGACAAACAAAAACAATAGTGACAGTGTGACACTAAAAGCAGAGCAAGACAAGTCGTCGTTTTTGCGGCGAAAGTCATGGACAAGAAAGAGCTAGCGTCCAGGAGTAAAGAAAGGAGAGCAAGAACTGAGGTGGAACTGAGGTGGAAATACTCAAATTGTTGGACCATCCTTTTCTACCGTCGCTTTACGCCGCTATCGATTCACCTAGACGGCTCTGTTTGTTAACGGAGTTTTGTCCGGGTGGCGACCTTCGCGTCGTCCGTCAACGGCAACCCCTGAAACGTTTCTCAGAATCCTCCGTCAGGTTTATTCTCCGTCAACTAATCTGAATTCCCTTTTCTTCTGCCGGATTCTGGGATTTGGCTTTTAAAGTTTAGGCTTTGTGTCTGCAGGTTCTATGGATCTGAGATGGTTAGCTCTGGAGTTCACATGTTGGGTGTAGTTTACCGTAATCTAAAGCCTGAAAACGTGCTTGTTCGAGCAGATGGTCACATTATGCTCACCGATTTTGACCTCTCATTAAAATGCGAAGATTCTACGTCCACACCTCAAATTATTTTGGATCGAAAACCATCGTTTCAGGCTCCACAAAACAAGAATACTATTGATCAGCCTCCTTTTGCATCCTCTTCCTGCATTATTCCCAATTGTATAGTACCTGCAGTGTCATGTTTCCACCCAAAACGCAAACGCAAGAAGAAGACTGACCACCGTGTTGGGCCTGAGTTTGTGCCTGAGCCAATTGATGTCCGGTCCATGTCTTTTGTGGGGACTCATGAGTATTTGGCACCGGAAATTGTGTCCGGCGAGGGTCATGGTAGCCCCGTGGACTGGTGGACACTGGGGATAATTATGTATGAACTGTTTTACGGGGTAACACCATTCAAGGGTGGACCATGAGTTAACCTTGGCTAACATTGTGGCCCGAGCCCTCGAGTTCCCCAAAGAACTCGCGGTTCCCGCGGCGGCCAAGGATCTTATGTTGCAGCTACTGGTGAAGGATCCTGCAAGGCGGTTAGAGTCAACAATGGGTGCATCAGCCATCAAGCACCATCCATTCTTCCAAGGGATCAACTAGGCATTGCTAAGATGCACAACCCTTCGTATGTACCTCCGCCATTTCGTAGAGAAGTTGTATCAGATGAGAACTGTCAAGCAGCCCCAGTGGAGTATTATTAGGTGCCCTTGGCAATCTCGTTCCCATCAACATATCAGATCAAAATTGCATTCTACTAACATGCAAGATTGTTGCTATGACAGTGACCCTGGCAAAAAATATTATGCAATAATGAGTTGTGGACGGGGAAGGCAGGAGGTGCTGCGTGATAGGCTGTCCACCGATCACGGAGGGGACTGGGGGATGGGCTAACGACCAGGGTTGGAATTTGTACTTTTTGTATGTTCGGTTGCGATGGATCGTGTTAGTGCCCCCACCATGTGAAACGAGAATTTAAGTTTCTTTCTTTCTTTCTTTTCACTGTTAAATAGGCTTACAAGATTCCTGTGCAAAATACACCTATGCAACCATTGTCCAATTCGTTTTAAGATGTGGAATATAAACCCACTCTAAATAAATACACACTCTAAATGTCTAGATAATTAATTTTTTTAATAATTATATTTCCATACAATTACGATGTAATGTCCAAATATAGTAGAGAAATCACATAACCAAACACCAGGTTTTAAATTAAAAAATCATATATAATTAACTATATTAAAATTTTAATTTATTTTATTAAACTGAAACGGATAAGTAACAGTTTCTCTAATAGTGCTCATACGGACGATGTACGCAAACTATTTTCTTGAATACATTTAGCATTTTTTTCTTTAAATCCGAAGCAAATTTAAAGTAATATATGTTTAAATTTTTTTACTTTTTTGACGATGAACATTTATATTCTTATAAACATGATGTTTGAACTTAAAACTTCAAAAGATAAATATAAGAAATCTTGTAACTCCGGCAATGACTGAAGTCTACCGAACGACAGCAATCAAAGGAGAAGACACCAACAACAATTTAGGGTTTCAAAAGCAAAATAGAAATATTACTAGAGAATAAGCTAATTATTGTATTTGAAAAGAGTATACAGTCTATTATAACCATTAGACTTCAGCTGTTCATATTGGAAATGGTATAGCAAGTATTTACCAAGACGACAATGATTTGAGCAACTGAAGTTGAAGGGTTAATGAATTGGTAACTAAGTATTATTTAAAATATTATTGAACGTTTTATCGATTTTGGTAATATATCAGATAAAGTGCTACTGAAAATATTATTTTTTCTATCGAATATATTATCAAACCCGATAAAGTACCTAATAATAATAAAATTGATAAAAATAATAATAATTTTAATAATTTTTTATTGATTTTATTAAAAATAATAATAAAAACAATAACATTTTTTAAAATGTATATTAACATGCTGTACGTGAGACTTTCCCGGAGAGAGAAGACCGGAGAAGGGCGGTCATGCGTATTTGCTTTTAGAAAACGTGGACATGTCCCAAAACCAACTTTGGGAGGACGGGACGGGACGGGACAGAACAGCCTCAAGTTTTATAAGTCGGCAGCAAAGGGACAAAGTTGACATTACAACTCTCGTGAAACTAGTTTAATTGGCTCAACTACATACTTTATATATTTAATTGCTTTACTGTAGGTTAATTTTTTTATTCAACGTTTTCTATTTATTAAAAAATAATTTTTTAATTATTTGTAATTAAATATTTAAATTCTAACATTTATGGTATTTAAATTTAGAAATTCAAATAATAATAATAATTATTTTACTTCTCAAGTTGTTTAATTTTTTTATGTAAGCCACATCATTGTGTTGTCATGTTAGGAACGTTATTGGTTGAATTATCATCACACACTTTTCTGAAATTGATTCACCGAAATAAAATTGGTATGTAAATAAGACGGAAAAAAAGCCAAATCGATCAAAAATAAAAGTCTGATTGGTTCTAAAGATATAGGTTATTTTTATTTTTTTATTTTTAGAAATAGAAAAATTGAACAAAATATGTTTGGTTGTACAATTAAAAAATGATTTATGAAAAATAAAATTAAAAATAAGTGAAAATATGAAAACATAAAAAAAAATGATGTTTTCTCTATTTTTATTAAAAAAATTAAAATTTTGAAAAATAAGGAAACATGATATTTAGATTTTTTAACTTAACTTACATGTGTTCAAATTATTCTAAAAATAATTTTTTTATTTAATGGTATTTGAAACCGTCAATTTTTTATAAAAAAAATCAAATATGATCCCTAAACTTTTTTTTACGCTCAATATAATCCTTAAATTGAATTTTTTTAATATTTTAATTTTGTAGTATTTTTATAGTTAATGTATTTAATATCTTAATAATTGTTTATATTTTATATTTTCATTTTTTTAAGTAAGTAAATTTAAAACTTTATAAATAAATCAATTACGCTATCAAACTTAGTCAAAAAATCAATTAAACACATTTACTATAACATCGTCTATCGTATATTGTCACAACAATATCATAAACTGACACATTAATACTTTAGATTGTCATATAAGTTTATGAATTGTCATGTAAGCGTCCTGACAGTCAACGTTGATTTCGTTCTTCAAAGAGTTAGATTAATTTTTTTAGTGCAAAAAACATTAAGGGTCTACACTAATCCCCCCATAAGTTTGAGGGCCTCAATTATCTTTAAACATATTTTCATTTTAATGACACTTTTGTGTGCTCTTTCTTGTAACGATATTTTTTGTAATTTAAAATTTAATTGATGTCTAATATACAATAACATTATATTCTTATTATAAACTAAAACAAAATTTTGTGTTATGAAATTTCTTACCAACTTTATTGTTTTATATTTGTATAATTCACATGTTAAATTAATGTAATGAAATTTTTTAATAATTATTTATTCATTTCTATTTTTAAAATTTAGATACCAAATATATTTTTACTATTTCATTTTTGGATTCAAGTTTTCGTTTATATTAACCAAACATGTTCTCTAATTTTCAAAAACTGAAAAATGAAAATTATTTTCTAAAAAAATACAAAACAAAAATAGAAAATATTTTTTAGATTCAAGCGAACCCTAATCTTTTCAAAACCAATGATCAAAATAAGACATTAAAATAAAAAAAAAGTATCATTATAATTTACTCTTTATAATATATATATATATATATATATATATATATATATATATATATATATATATATATATGTGGGGATATGATTTTGTTACACAATGTAAAACTATTTTAGTTTTACACAGATTTAGAACCTTTGGATGAGTGAAAATAGATAGTTGAGGTTAACAGTATGAAATGAGAAAATATTCACTGGAAAAAGAATAAGTCAATCTCAGTCATCTATTTTCACTCATCAAATGATCATAAATATGTGTATAACTAAAGAGTTTTACATTGTGTAAGTGGATCCTAATAAAATTAGATGACCCTATTCTCATATGTAATGGGGTAAGGGGGAGGTAGAGTAGTAGGCTGTCCCAACGTTGAGAACAACTTTCGTGAAATGCCTCCGTTATGAATTGCCCTCAGGACTCGATCCCACGACCACAAGGTTAAGAGCCTTGTGCTCTACCAACTGAACTAGATGGGCAATTAGGATTGTAAATGAGACGCGATAGATTACGAGTTACTCGAGTCTGATACAGTCAAAGCTTGATTAATACTCAAATCGAATAAGTTCGACTTAAGCTCGAACTTGACTTGAATTCTTATTGAGTTGAAGTAAGTTACTTGATCTCCACTCGAAAAATCGTGAGCAAATAAAAAATATAATATATTTAGATTTTTAAATTAAATTATTAATAATATTAACATTTATATGTTATTGGGTTTTTAAAAAAAATACAATATATACATCATATAAATATAGGAATCTTTTAAAAAATATGTTTCTCAATGATATGATATGGTTACAAGATAGTATATATTTATAATTTTTTATAATCATTGACAATACACACATCTAGCAAATGTAACTATTCAAACCCAAAACATCAAAGAAGAATAACACTCAATATTCTCTTTTACTATTAAAAATATTCAGTAAGTTTATAATAATTATCTTTCTATAAATATATTTATTGCCACTTAATAATAAAATTTCAATTGAAACGGTGGGCGTAAAAATTGATATGGATCGAGGTGGGTCAGTTTTCGGTCAATCCGACCCTACCTTTAAGTTTTATACCCTCCACTCGAAATCTAGTCCGATCCAAGTTTAGGATAATTTTACTCAACCCGACTTTTGATATAAATCTCGACTCTGACCCGACCTGACTCGAAATAATATAAAATTATTAATTTTGTTCAATAAAATAGGGATCTGATTAAATAATAATAATAATATAAAAGGAGTATTATTGTAATTATCTATAAATACATAAATTATAAAAATATTATTTTTTTGGTCGGGTCAACTGTTGAAACATTTTAATATTTCGATATAACAAATTAAGTTAAATGGATTTTAAGATTTTCAAATTAAGTTAAAGTAATTTTAAGATTTTCCAAACGATTTTCTAAGTATATTCGATATAACTATTCGAATATCAAAACATTACTCCAAATATTTCAAAAATCATTTTTGATCCTTACTTAAGTGTAAAATTAAGTTTTAATCATAAAACAATTTCAAAATAATCTTACAAAGTATTTCGAACCAATTCAAAGCCAAAAATTCCAGATTGCTCAGAGGGAACCGATTCCCCCCCATAGGAGGAACCGATTCCCCCCTGAATGGTTTGGCTCCGAGATTTCCAGAATGCTCGGAGGGAACCGATTCCCCCCAAGGGGGTACCGATTCCCCCCTGTTCAACGGTCGAAATATTTGAATTTTACACTTAGGGAACCGATTCCCTATGAGAGGGAACCGATTCCCCCCACACTCCAAGCTGTTTTATTAAATGTTTTCACACTAAAACGGCTATAATATCTTCTCTAATTATCCCCAACGTTCAGAAGTGATCCAAGGTGTATTTAAGCAAGCTTAGAAGCCATTGATCAACAACAAGAAACATCAAGCAACTAGAATCAAGAGAGAATCAAAGCGAAAGCATCAAACCTCAAGTTTGAGCATTTCAAGCCCATTTTCATTCAATATTCATTTTGCTTTCAAGAACACTTTTTGTGCTCAGGTGTATTCATCTTTGAGTGTTCTTTTCTTTGTTCTAGAATTGTGCAAACATCTTACCTTGTGAGGTTTCTTGTAAGTTTGCAAATTTGTAATCTTCTCTTTGAGAAAAGAGTGTTCTCAAGAGTTGGGGTATACTCTTGAGGGAATTGTAAGGTTATCTCTTTGGCCTCAAAAGAAAGAACAAATTAGTGAATTTGTTGGAAAATCCTTAGTGTGGATAGCTAAGGTAGTGGACGTAGACTTGTTTGAGAAAGTCGAACCACTGTAAATCGCTGTGCAATTACTTTCAATTTTCTGCAAAAGCTTCCACAAAATTTTTATTGCCAATTCACCCCCCTCTTGGCCAATTTCGTCATTCGATTAACTCAACAATTGGTATCAGAGCCTAACTCATTTGAAGGTTTAATCGCCTCTTGAGTCGATCCGGGAAGAGTTACATCGATTACAAAGTCATCAATGGCCTCCACTTCAAACTTCGACTCCGGTCTCGATTCGATGCCCGTCAACAAGCCTCCTTTCTTCAATGGAGCTAACTATGCCTATTGGAAGAATATAATGATGTACTTCATTCAAGCAAGTGACATGGGAGCATGGAATGCTGTAGAAGAAGGATACATCAAACCTCTCACTCATCCAAGGTTGTGGAGTGAAGGAGAGACGAGAATGTTCCAGCTCAACTCCAAAGCCATCCATATTATTTTTGTGCTCTTGGACCAGATGAATACGAAAGAGTTTCATCGTGTACAACCGCCAAAGAAATATGGGACAAACTTCAAGTCACACATGAAGGTACAGATGAGGTAAAGAAATCAAAAATTAGTATTCTAACGCATAGCTATGAAAATTTCAGGATGAAACCAAATGAAGACATCAAAGCTATGACGGATAGATTTTCAACGATTGTCAATGGTCTCAAATCATATGGAGAGATCATCTCAAATGAAAAGCTTGTGAGGAAGTTAGTCTACTCCCTCCCAAAATCATGGCAATCAAAGAAGACGGCAATCATCGAGTCTAAGGACCTATCGTCCTTAACTCTTGAAGAACTTATCGGTTCACTCCTCACTCATGAGATGATGCTTGAAGATGAGGTGGACCTTGATAAAGTTGAAGAGACACCAAAGGAGAAGGAGAAGAAGAAAAACATTGGAGTTGCTCTCAAATCCACAAAAGATGAGAGTGATTCTAATGATGATGATGACGAGGAAATGACATTGTTTGCCAAACGGTTCAGAAAAATGATGAGACCTTACCAAGGAAGAAAATTCAAACGAAATAAAGGCCTCAAAAATGAACCAAAAGAGAAGGACCCAATCATTTGCTATGAATGCAAAAAGCCGGGGCATGTCAAATATGATTGCCCACAATTGAAGAAAAAGGGTCAATCAAAGAATAAGCACAAGGCTCATGTGGCTACATGGAGCGATGAAGAAGGTTCCGATGAAGAGGAACAAGAAGTAGCAAACTTGTGCTTGATGGCATTCGGGGAAGATTCTAAGGTAACCTCTAACTCATCCGATTTTGATGATTTATCTTATGATGAGTTATTTGAGGAGTACAATGGTTGGCTTCGGATTATGAGAAATTGTTTTTAAAATATAAAAATGATGTTTCAAAATTGAAAAATGAAAAAAACTCATATCCAAAACCAACAACGATCTTGAAAGTAAATAAAAAATTTGCAAATCAAACTAGAAGAGTTTGAAAAGAAAAATTTAGATTTGCAAAATTTACTTTCAAAGATCAATGATGATCATCAAAAGAAAATTGATGATCTTAAAACTTCTTTTGATAAAGTTGGAACAAAACATTTGAAAAAGGTGAAAATTCAAAATCCAACTTTGTTAGAAAAAGTTTTAGAAACTACAATCATAGAGGTCCCCAAAGAATCTCTAATGGAAAAATCATTAGAAGTGTGTGGGTTCCTAAAGAACTCATTACTACTAAAGATAAAAATATCCTACACAAATGGATACCTAAAGGGACTAGGATTTTGGAAACTAATGAATATGGACCCAAAAGAATTTGGGTACCAAAAATCAAAAATTAATCTATGTTTGTAGGGAAAGGAGCATTGCTACAAGGCACGGGAAACAACTTCAAACTCATGGTACCTTGATAGTGGATGCTCAAGACATATGACCGGAGACAAAAGCCGGTTCATTGAGCTTAACGCCAAAAATGGAGGAGAAGTGACTTTTGGAGACATTCAAAAGGTCACATTGAAGGTATTGGTACAATAGGTAATACCTCTTCCATACAAATTAAGAATGTTTTATATGTGAATGGATTAAAACATAATCTATTGAGTATTAGTCAATTATGCGATAAAGGATTCAATGTCTTATTTGAAATTAATGGTTGTAAAGTCATTGACATTGCATCTAATCGGATTATGCTTGTTGGTCATAGAATAGGAAACATTTACATGGTACATTTAGATTCTATTGATATGACTAATTTATGCCTAGTTGCTAAGGATGAGCATGATAGTTGGTTATGGCATAGGAGACTAGGTCATGCTAGTATGAGTGTTTTGCAACGGCTAATTCAAGGTGATTTAGTTCGAGGGTTGCCTAAGCTTAAATTTGATAATGATAAAATCTGTGATGCTTGTGCTAAAGGAAAACAAAAACGAGTTTCTTTTAAATCTATTAATGATGTATCAACTAGTAGAGTATTACAATTGATCCATTTAGATCTTTTTGGGCCAACTAGAACTACTAGCTTGGGAGGAAAACAATATGCATTTGTCTTGGTAGATGACTATTCTAGATACACTTGGGTTCTATTCTTAAGTACTAAAGATGAAGCATTAGAAAATTTCATCACATTTTCAAAAATAATCCAAAATGAAAAAGGATACTCTATCACTAGTGTTAGAAGTGATCATGGAACTGAATTTGAAAATCTTGGATTTATTGAGTTTTGTAATTCTAATGGTATTAGCCACAATTTTTCAGCACCTAGAACCCCTCAACAAAATGGAGTTGTTGAGAGGAAAAATCGAACTTTGCACCAATTAGCGGATATCTTTACAAAACCCTTAGACAAGGAAAGATTTTGGACACTTAGGAGAGAATTAGGTTTGACCAACCTATCTTCACTTAGTGTTTAAAATAATTTTAGCACTTTTAATAAAGCTTGAAAAATGCTTATAATAATAATTTTTGATTGCATTCTTGCTATTAGTTAGGGGGAGTTTGTGATTCTTAATGAAAATTAATTTTATGTTCAAAAATCAATTAAAGATTAATTTAATTATTTGAACATAATTAATGTTTGATATATGAGTTGCCAATACCACTAGAAAAGATTAATTTAGCATTTTGTGCTTAAAAATTCGGATTTTAGCATTTTGGTGCAGAGGGAATCGATTCCCCCCTGAGGGAACCGATTCCCCCTTTGAAGAGGAACCGATTCCCCCCACAGGGGAATCGATACCCCCCTGGGGTTCTGTTAAAATCGAACAGAACACCCCAAAATCCCAAACCCTCATTTTATTATATCTTCCGCCGTTCTCACCCTCTAAACCCCCCAAATCTCCATTTTTGCCTCAAATCAACGATATTAATCGGAATTTGCTTCATAAGTCATCTTCCAAACCTGTTGGAATCATTAAATCGTGCAAACAACATCTAAATCCCCTCAATCTTCATATTTCAAGGTAAATTTTTCTAAACCCTTTATTTCATTATTTTTGAACATAGGATTAGTTTCAATTAGTTCTAGGTTGAAATAGTGATCGGGCATTGATTATTTAGTGATTAGAAACTAAATGTTACAACTAATTTCATCAAAAACACAAGAATTTTTCAAATTTTTTAAAAATTTTCGAAATAAAAAAAAATGTTATTTTTCAAATTATTGTGTTTGATCAAATTATATTGTTGTTATGAAAAACTATACATATATTGTTCTCAAAACCATATTTTTCAAAAGTTTTTCAAAAAACTTTGCCCATTAGGATTGATTTAGAGAATCTTGAAATATTGAGGACTCATTTGAGTTTTGGGATTAATTGAATTGCATACACTTGTTTTAAAATTGCAGGTTATTATATCTATTCCGATTTCCTTCACCATGTCAAATCCTAAACGTCCTAGGTCTTCATCTAGTCGTTCTAGTCGTCAACCAAATCCACCTCCAAATCCTTCTTCTATTCCAATTTCTAATCCCAATCCCACTGATCCTAACTTGACTATCCAAAATTCGTGTTTCAATCATCCTGGGTCTAGAAATCACCGATATTGGTATTATCAATATTTCGATTCTTACAAAATCCGGGAAGAACGTATTCCTTCTCGTCAAGCTATGTTAGCTATCGATTTTAAATATCTTCCCATTTTACAAGAATGGAAATTTGATAAACTATTTGATCTTGAACCTATCGTTTACCATCAACTTGTTCGTATATTCTACTCTAATGCCGTATGTGTTAAAAACCAAGCTGAAACCGAAACCATAGGAATTCGTTCCTACCTCCTAGGACAATTCTTATATTGACCCGGCATATATAGCCAATACATTTGGATTAGATAATGATGGTATCTCGAATGAAAAACAAATTTTAGGTTCTCGTTACAAAAGAAGAGATAGTGCGAGTGTCTTAGACCTACATGAGCGTTTTCTTCATCTAATGATTTCTTGGTGGTTTCGACCATCCGGAGGTCGTTATTCTACTCTTAGAGCTTTGGATCTTTGGTGGTTACATTGTTTCGAAAACCGTATTAAAATTAACCTACCTCAGATTATTTTTGCTGAAATTGTTGAAACCGTAAATCTTGTTCCTAACAAGAAACACTGTTCATCTCTAGTTTACGGTTGCTTTTTGAGTAATCGTTTTCCAAAGCTGGGCTTAGAGTCGGTCTAGATGCCGTTTTTCCTCTTAAGAAACAAATAAATCTTCTTTCCTTAACGAGAGCGGGATGGGTAAAGGACAAAGAAACCGGTGAATGGGTTCGATCTTCTACTCCGGGAGCTAGTTCTTCACAAGCTCCACCCGAAGCTGACGAAGATCCCGAGCTCGAGCAATTAATACAAGATATCGATGAAGCCGAAGATGAGCCTGATCAGCCCGAAGAGCAGCCCGAGGAGCAAGCACAACAAACGCATCAAATGCCTCCATATTTTCAATCATTTATGGAGACATTCGATTTCCGATACGCTACCATGGACTCGCGCTTTTCCTCTATAGAGTCCCATTTATCCACAATGGGAGCTCAACAATTAGAGATTCTTCGGGAGATGCGTGCAAACAATGAATCAACCAACGCTCGTATCACTGAACTAACTCATGAAATGGCTGCTATGCGAGCCCGTTTTCCTCCTACCAATCCGGATGCTTGATTTTATGTTTAGCTTTAAAACTTTGAACAAAATGAATATTGTTTCAACATTTTGAATTGTTTGATTTTGTGGATTGTTGGATTTTGGATTTATGAATGGTGTGAACTTATATGTTTGGTGTGTTTAATTCATTTTTGCATCATTTACATTATCATTAGCAATATGACCAATTTTGCCATATCACATCATTTATGAATATTGATTTATGAAACTAATGGCTAACCTCTTTTGATTGTGATCTTAGCAAAAAATTAATAAATCAATTGGCTAAATAATTTTCAAAACCTTGACAATGTCTTTTTGAGAGAGAAGAATAAGTGCTAAATGTTTTACATAATAAATTGAAGTGGTGTTAAAGTAAGGGGGAGAAATTGAAGTGGTGTTAAAGTAAGGGGGAGTAATTTCAAAACTTGATTTCAAAAATCTTAAAATTACTAAAATGTTTTGTTATATCAAAAAGGGGGAGATTGTTGAAACATTTTAATATTTCGATATAACAAATTAAGTTAAATGGATTTTAAGATTTTCAAATTAAGTTAAAGTAATTTTAAGATTTTCCAAACGATTTTCTAAGTATATTCGATATAACTATTCGAATATCAAAACATTACTCCAAATATTTCAAAAATCATTTTTGATCCTTACTTAAGTGTAAAATTAAGTTTTAATCATAAAACAATTTCAAAATAATCTTACAAAGTATTTCGAACCAATTCAAAGCCAAAAATTCCAGATTGCTCAGAGGGAACCGATTCCCCCCCATAGGAGGAACCGATTCCCCCCTGAATGGTTTGGCTCCGAGATTTCCAGAATGCTCGGAGGGAACCGATTCCCCCAAGGGGGTACCGATTCCCCCCTGTTCAACGGTCGAAATATTTGAATTTTACACTTAGGGAACCGATTCCCTATGAGAGGGAACCGATTCCCCCCACACTCCAAGCTGTTTTATTAAATGTTTTCACACTAAAACGGCTATAATATCTTCTCTAATTATCCCCAACGTTCAGAAGTGATCCAAGGTGTATTTAAGCAAGCTTAGAAGCCATTGATCAACAACAAGAAACATCAAGCAACTAGAATCAAGAGAGAATCAAAGAGAAAGCATCAAACCTCAAGTTTGAGCATTTCAAGCCCATTTTCATTCAATATTCATTTTGCTTTCAAGAACACTTTTTGTGCTCAGGTGTATTCATCTTTGAGTGTTCTTTTCTTTGTTCTAGAATTGTGCAAACATCTTACCTTGTGAGGTTTTCTTGTAAGTTTGCAAATTTGTAATCTTCTCTTTGAGAAAAGAGTGTTCTCAAGAGTTGGGGTATACTCTTGAGGGAATTGTAAGGTTATCTCTTTGGCCTCAAAAGAAAGAACAAATTAGTGAATTTGTTGGAAAATCCTTAGTGTGGATAGCTAAGGTAGTGGACGTAGACTTTGTTTGAGAAAGTCGAACCACTGTAAATCGCTGTGCAATTACTTTCAATTTTCTGCAAAAGCTTCCACAAAATTTTTATTGCCAATTCACCCCCCCCTCTTGGCCAATTTCGTCATTCGATTAACTCAACATCAAGTTTAATATTTTTACCATAAACTTAAACCCGATCCAAGCCGAAATGTTATGAAAGGGACAAATGAGCTAAACCAAATTCCATTAGATGAGCTGGCACATGAAGAGATTACTGATCGGGAATCGGTTGCAACAGAGAAACAAGAAATACGTAGAGGACTGAGAGAAAAGAAGCCTCCCAATGCTCAACTGATTTTGTCCGTTTTTTAATATTATTCGCATATAAATAAGGATGATGTACTAGCATGAGAATATATCTATGAACTTTCTGGAATTTCTTCTTCTAAATCCAACTTCTATTTTCTTCTTTTTTCTGAAATTCTGATCACAACAGGAATTTATTCTCTAAAAATTCAACTTGACCCTATATGGGTGGGCAGCGACATTGGTATTACGTGTGGGTTCGGCTCTTGCTTAGTCTGGTGCGCCAAATCAAGAGTCGTATACGCCCACTCAAGGCCGACATGTCCATCTTCCATATTGATCCATCAATTATTTGCATTACATGTTCTGCTGCTACTTTGGGATCACAATTTGTTTATTGCAAGAAAACAAAAACATTAATAATTTTATACCGGTCTACATCATTTCAGCAAAACGTTAAAAGAAAACGTCCTTCCAAAGTTGAAGTCGGCATGATTTAAAATAACCCAACCCTCACTACAGCAAAACAATTCTACAACGGTGTTTTTAGTGGCATTTTGGGAGTAAACGCCATTAAAATTAAACATATAGCGGCGTTTAAACTCTAAACGCCACAAAATGGTAACTTTAGTGGCGTTTTTTTAAAAACACCGCGACAGAGTAGTACTTTAGCGGCGTTTGTTCTACAAACGCCGTGATAGGTTCATCAATAGTGACGTTTTTTTAAAAAAAATGCCGCAACAGAGTTATACTTTAGCAGTGTTTTTATAAAAACGTCGCAATATGGTAATGTATAGTGGCGTTTTTTGACAAACGCCGCTAAAGAGTAGTATTGTAGCGGCGTTTTTATAAAAATGCCGTAATAGGGTCATGTATAGCGGCATTGTTTTGACAAACGAAGCTAAAGAGTAGTACTTTAGCGGCGTTTTTATACAAACGCCGCTATAAACTTGTATTTTAGTGGCGTTTTTATACAAACGCCATTATAAACTCGTACTTTAGTGGCGTTTTCATTTACAAATGCCGCAAGTTTATAGTTTATAAGTCCCACTCCCTTTTTAACCTTTTTCATTTTTCCCCTTAACCTTTAGTTGCAGCAGCTTCTCATTTGGGCATTTCGATGGAGAAAGTTGTTCAAGTTACCAGTAAATCCCGTCGTTAAGTCAAACCTATCTGCCTCCGACGCAATTGTCAACGACAAAGAGTCAGCCGTTGATCCATTCCTGGTCGAGGCTCTTCGAAATCCTTGTCATCGTTTTACCACTAATTTTTCTTTTCCTTTTCTATTGGATCTCTTTATAACTACGTTGATGAACATGTTTTCCCCTTTTATGCGACTTAAATTTATGGTGTCTTCGTCCTAGGGTTGGATTTCAAAATATCAGTCAGTAAACCATCAGTATCATTTATGGATTCGAGCTTTAAGGTTCGACTGGTTGTATCCAGGTTGTGGCAGTAATTTGAGGTTTTATATACGATGAAAGGAATAACCTCCGCGATTCCTGCTTTGATTCTACATTTCCCTGGTAATTCTATTCCATTTTACTTTTCTAAACTGCCCATTACGTGTTTCCTTTCAAGTTTTACCACTGCTTCTGTTGAAAATGTGAATATGGGTATGTCTAAACCCACCCATCTGGAGACATTGGTCATAGATAAGTGTAAATCGAGATCCTTTGAGCTTGATGAAGCTATTTTCAATTTCATGATTTTAATGAGAAACATGCCCTCAATTGTGTCTTTCAACCATCTGCTCGGAGCAGTCTCCAAGATGAAACAATATGATATCGTTATTTCCCCTTCTGATTCTTTTTATTTTCACTATTTTGTTCCTCTAGGTCCCTCTAAATTGATTTGTATTGTAATTTAAACATATCGATAGAAACAAAGCCATATCACTCTTGAAGTACCTGATGGAGTTTGTAAATTAATAGTTTGTGTGCATAGGTGTGTGACATGTTTTGGACCTAATTAAATTAGCATGCTGATTGGCGTGTGGGATTAATCTGTGCAGGAGAGACTTGCATTTGAGCTAATTGATTGAATGTGATGAGGGTTAGTTGAAATGAATTGCATTTTACATGCAGATTAATTGATACATTTGGGATCTATTTGCCTCTTGACGACCTCTATATAAATGTTCCTGTTCCCTGCTTCTAGTCAGTAAATTTCAGTTTTTATTGATTCTTCACATATTTTGTGAAATGCCTTTTGTTGAGTGGCTCTCAGGTTTTTGCCACCCTATATGAATAGCTTCTCAATTTGTGTTGAATTAAACATGAATTTATTGGAGGAAATAGAAGAGTATTATATTGAACTTCTAGTTATTATTATATTATTTCTAATACATTTTTATCAATCTTTGTTCAGAAATTCTATATGGGGATTCTATTCCAATTTTATCTCAGGCAAGAAACATTTTTTGCTATTGTTCGACATTAAATATAATTGTCATAGTCTCAGTGTTAGGTCAATTTGAAGCCTGATTCTACCTTTATGCTTCATGGCAAAACAAGGGAAGATAGTAAATGGAAAGCCTTTTGAGAGAAATAAATTTAAATAGTCTTAAAAGCAACCAGATATATTTATACATGTAAAAATGCAGAATGATTCTGCAGATTGCCTTTTCTATTTGGGTTGTGTTGTAATGGTTTTTTGAAAATACATGTCCAAAGTTATTGGGCGGAAATGCTTTGAAAATAGAGCATGTTTACATTTTATATTCATCTGAAACAATATTTGATGTAATTAGAATAATAAAACCATTTTAGAAGTGAAAACTGAGATACATAAACGTTCCCATTATCTTCTTGTATGGCCACCTTGCAAGTAGCATGTCTCTGTTTTAGCTTGCAGTCCAACCATTACAGCTTTGTAAATGACTTTCTCCTGGTATTGTCACTGTTGATTGCTTGCTTCCTCCATTCAGGCCAGATGAACTTGTCAATAGTCTCTCTTTTAGAATCTCTACTACATCAGTTTACTGTTATCTTCCATACAAATCTTCAAATTTCAGGCGATGGAAGTACTTCTTCTGATGATAAAGAAACTCAGGATCCTCTGGATTCTGGTTTGTTTTAGGATTTTAGAATCTCCTTCAATTACGATAACTATTTTGCTTATAATATTTCAAAGAACACCCATTTTTTTCTCTGATTATTGATAGCTTATGATCAATGAAGCTGTAAAATATATTTGTTGCATATGTGGCCTTCACTTTTGTAGGTGATTTGAATGAAGTAGATCGAATTAAGAGAAGAAGTGAGCAACAGTTTCCTCTTCCAGGCGGACCTGTTTGTGTAGTTTTTCGTAGATATGGAGAATATATATGTGATAAGGTGAGATAAATGAGACTTGTTAGTCAAAATTCACTACATCATTCTCTTATTCGCTTCTATGACTCTCTAACTTTGGATATGATGTGTCTGCGTAGACTGATGACGACATTTGCAGCATGGAGTGCAAATCTGTTCTTTTGCGTAGCCTTCAAATAACTGAGGATCTAGTCTTTGTAGCTACAAATGGTACAATTTCGTTTAAATTTGTATTTTGAAATAACATTTATAAATAGATTTTCTTCAAGCATGAGATAGCATAGCTTCATAGGTTCTGTGTCGTTTGAAAATTGGTTCCACTATTTAGTAGTGATTACCACCGAGTCTTATATGAATGATTCTTATTTTAGTTTGAAATGCAAGAGGCCGGGACACCTTGCTGAAGATTGCTTGGTCACCACATCGGAGTAGGTTTATTATTACTTATTTTCTGCTAGAGGAAGTACTTTGGTCCTTTACAATTATGAACAGTGAAAACTTGTTATCGCAGAGAAATTATGCTTTATGCAGAGAAAGGGGTTCCTGATTTTTGGCTTATTGCAATGAAGAACAATGAATTGCTTGCTGATGAGGTGAGTTGCAGTTGTACTTCTCGTCATAGTACTCTCTTTGGGTTGGAAATACTTGCTCATTTTTGCATTTTGTGTTCGGAATCATATCTATAGCAGCGTGATAAGGGAGCTCTCCAATATCTTAAAGGTATTAAGTGGTTTAGGGTAGAGGAGCCTAAAGGATTCAATCTTGAGTTCTACTTCGATACCAACCCTTATTTCAAGAATTTTCTCTCTTGACAAAGACATATCACATGATTGACGAGGATGAACCTATTCTAGAGAAAGTCATTGGGTAAATACCATTACCCCTTTATTAAAAATGTATTATTGGATTATTGCAATGAAGAACAATGTCAAACTATATTACATTTAATTTTAATGTTTATAAATTTTAATTTATTTTGTTGTTAAGTATTTTTCTGCATAACTTGTGTATTTATTAAAATGTATGGTTGTTGTTTAATTAGATAAAGCTAGATGATATTAAATTTAGGTGATGTAGAGCAGAAATGAAATATGCAAAATCATCTTAGCTAAAGAAAGGTAATTAGCGGCGTTTGTTCCAAAAACGCCACTATAGACCTAGATCTTTTACGGCGTTTGTATCAAAAAAGCCGTTATAGATCTGACCTTTAGCGGCGTTTGTTCCAAAAACGCCGCTATAGATCTAACCTTTTGCTGCGTTTGTTCAAAAAACGCAGCTATATATCTTGACATATTGCGGTGTTTTTTGAACAAACGCCGCTAAATGTCTAACCTTTTGCGGCGTTTGTTCTAAAAATGCCGCTATATATCTTGACCTATTGCAGCGTTTTTTGAACAAACGCCGCTATATATCTGACCTTTTGCGGTGTTTGTTACAAAAACCCGCTATATATCTTGACCTATTGTGCCTTTTTTTAACAAACGCCGCTATAGATCTCGACCTTTTGCGGCGTTTATTCAAAAACGCCGCAATAGATATTGACCTATTGCGACGTTTTTTGTTCTCAAACTTCGCTAACTTTAGCGGCGCTGGTATGGCCGGTGCTTCTTGCAACGTTTTTTCTATCGCCGCAAGTGCTTTTAGCGGCACTTAAAAACGCCGCTATAGGACTAAAAAAACGCCGCTAAAACTTGGGTCACCCTTCACATTTTTATATCAAACTCTCGTCTTATTCTTTTATCCACTATGTTTCTAAAATTTAATTCTATATAATATTACTGAATGAATTATAGATTAGATTAATCAATAAATCAAAATGAAATCATAATTTTTTAAAGGATTTTGTAGTATTTTTATTGGAAGAATAAAATCAATCTCAATTCTGTTGTATCAATTTTTATTGACAGTATTAATAATTGATGAGACTATATATCATTTAATATAAATTCATTTTTATCTTATAAAATTTTTATTTAATTATAATTAGTGATCTAATAATATTTTATAACAACTAACTTTAATTCTAATATACATTACTTATAATTTATTATTTTACCTTTTAAGTTTAGAATAAAATTTTATAAATATTTATTGATAAACATAAGTCTATCTTGCCATTCATTAACTATTCATTCCTTCTAATTTGGACAAAAAATCACAGTTTGTAAAATAACGATCGTTGGTCGATATTTCTTTGAGAGAGAAATGAAAACATAAGGAGTAAGATATGAGTGAAGAAAGAAAATAAAGTGGAGAGGATCTTAATCTCAGTCGCAATCCTAGCATACGGTGATAGGTGTAAGATATTTATGGTTATTCATAGGTCCACATGCTAAATACATCCGATTGTCAAATCTTGGATTTTATTTTAGTAGATCAGATGGACCTATCAAATGACTTATTTGTACATTGCGCCAAAATAATACGAATTCTTTGAAAATTTTAATAAAACATAATAGTTTATTCAAAAACCTTAATTGATAGAAAGCTAATAGATTTTGAAGGAGTCCTCCAAAAATATAACAATATGAAATGATATTTTAGATTCATCGAAACAAAGATGTATAAAATATTAATTTATTTACGAACGAGAAAAATAACATCAATATACTAAAACAATAATAACTTACATCAATAAAATAGGCGCAGAAAAAGAAAAGAAAATTTCAATTTGAAGGCACGCTGTTGAATGGTGTAGAACTTAGAAGCAAGTAGATGGTGAAAAGCATGAGAGGGACAGCAGAATGGGCAAATTTCCTTCAAGAAAGTGGACCGTTGTTTCATTTTGCGCACGCGTTCTTCATGCAAAATTAATTATTTTTTTCTCGTTTGTCAAACAGCTGGAATATCAGCATCACTACTTTTCTGCTTATATCACTTCCTTTAGGCAATACTATATAAAGGAATCGTTTCTCTTCAATACCATCATCTCCTACCTTCCCTTCTTTCATCTCCTTGGCTTTTGTTTGTTGTTGGCTGTTTTCTCTGTTTCTGTTTAATCAATGGATTTCGAACTTTCCTTATGGTTTTGTTCCATGACTACTGCTTTCTGCTTCGTCTTCTTCTCTTTCACCCTCTTGTTTTCTTTGTTTTCATTGTTGGTCTTCGTTTTGAGGTCGAAGCTCTGGTGTAATTGTGAAATCTGCCAGGCTTTTCTTACTTCCAGTTGGACCAAAGACTTCAACAATCTTTGTGATTGGTATACTCATCTTCTTAAAAAATCAGCCACCGGAACCATCCATATCCATGTTCTTGGCAATATCATCACAGCAAACCCTGGTAATGTCGAGCACATGCTCAAAACCAGATTTGAAAACTACCCGAAAGGAAAACCTTTCTCCACTCTCCTCGGTGATCTTCTTGGTAGAGGTATTTTCAACGTCGATGGCGCTTCATGGAAGTTTCAGAGGAAAATGTCCAGCCTCGAGCTCGGTGGCGTATCCGTAAGAGCGCACGCGTTTGATATTGTCAAGTCAGAGATTCAATCCAGGTTTGTCCCTCTTTTATCATCGGTTTCCGATAAAGAACATGTTCTTGATTTACAAGATGTGTTTAGAAGATTTTCATTCGATAATATCTGCAAATTCTCCTTCGGGCTAGACCCCTGTTGCCTCGAATTATCATTGCTGGTTTCGGAATTTGCTGAAGCCTTTGATTTGGCTTCTAAATTTTCTGCACAAAGAGGGCTGGCGTCTTCATCTTTTATATGGAAGGTCAAAAGGCTACTGAATTTAGGCACGGAGAAGCAGCTTAGAGAAGCCATTAAAACACTGGATGAATTTGCTCAAGAGATGATCGATCAACGGCTAGAAGTCGAGTTTTCTGAAAGAAACGATCTTCTGTCAAGATTCATGGGAACCATCAATGACGATAAGTATCTTAGAGACATTATCATAAGTTTCCTCTTGGCGGGTCGCGACACGGTGGCCTCTGGGTTAACTAGCTTCTTCTGGTTGTTATCTCAGCATCCAGAAGTTGAGTCAGCCATCCGAGATGAGCTGGAGCGAGTCATGGGATCGAGTGATGAGCAACTCGCAAGTTTCAATCAAATGCGGGAAATGCACTATTTGCACGCGGCGTTGTACGAAAGCCTGAGATTGTTCCCGCCGGCCCAATTCGACTCCAAGTTTGCTGAAGAAGATGACATATTGCCTGATGGAACCTTTGTGAGGAAAGGCACCAGGGTTACCTACCATCCATATGCAATGGGGCGGATGGAGCGTATTTGGGGGATCCGATTGTCTTGAATTCAATCCAAACAGATGGTTGAAAAATGGTACATACGTGCCTCAAGACTTGTACAAGTTCCCAGTTTTCCAAGCTGGGAAAAGGGTTTGTTTAGGGAAGGAAATAGCAGTAATGGAGATGAAATGTGTGGTTCTAGCCATAATCAAGCGGTTCAAAATCCATGTTCCTGGTAACGATCAAGCACCGAGGTTTGTCCCTGGTCTTACTGCCACCTTGAGAGGCGGCTTACCGGTTCTAGTCCAAGAAAGGGAAGCTTAGTCCTTAACATAGGAACAGGGCTGGTTAGCTTCTTTAGGTGGTAGAAGTTAGATATGAACTGATCCATATGCGTTGAATTTGAAAATCAACACAAGAAATGTAATGTGTCAAAGGAGATATGAACATGTTTCTTCCCGTATATATATATATATATATATATATTAGGTGATACTAAAGTTGTACTAATCCCACAACTGATTTTATTTCACAACTCAAATTCAAACAAAGTTCCTTGAAATACTAGAAGCAAAGTTTGTTCGCCAAATAAAAACTATTCAAAAATAATAGGATATGACCAAATAATAGCGTTTCACAAATGTACGGAAACTCAAACCCATATTATTTTTTAATTCAATACTTAAGATTAATTCCATGTTGTAAAAGGCCTGGAATGTGAATATTCATTATATAATCTTCCCAGTCGATGCTCTTTGAATCAAAATTAAGTTCAGCTACATGAATGCCTCTCTCTTCAGCCACCCTTTGCAGTTTCTCCAAATTTTGGTCATCAAAGCTGTTTTGGAGAGCAGAAAACATTTCATATGGTTATATTAATATATGTAACATAATTGAAATGTTTAATCAAATAGAAAGTAAAATACAAACTTACATCCCTGTGAAGAACGCATAAGGTTTGTAAAATTTTGCTAATCGAAGCACATACTTAATTTTTCGATCAAGTCTGGTATAATTTTTTTTTGAAACTTTGACAACAGAGTATATTGATCAAATAAAATACCTGAATTCCAAGATTACAAACATGGAAAAAGAGTTAAATATAGGAATAATTTGATGTAAAACTAAAAATTATGAAGAACAAACCTTCAGTGGGAGCACATATTTGAGTTGCAGGTATAGGAAAAACCTGTTGGGTGTGCTAAAAACTGTTCCTTTACCAACTTTTACAATCTTCCCATTTGTATCAATCCATGGATTTTTAGTGAAATAACAGTGTACGAACTTTCGGAGATCTGAAACTTTCATAGGATTTCTGAATAAAGAACTGACATGGTAAATGGTCTCACGTGAACATTGAAGATCTGCATAATGAACTTGCATGGACACAACCATGGCATTTACCACCATATCTACTGGTATCTGCACATATAGTTTAGAAATTCATCTTCATATTTTCTCACTTTCAGTTTTAACTGATTATGTTGATGTTTTGCTCACCACATCAAGAGCAGAGTTCAAATTTCCCAGAAAAAATGTTAATTTCCCCTTTCCATAACTCACAATAACACTATCCAAGGTTCTGTATGTAATACGTCAGAAATAAATTTCATAAGTTGTGAACTTGATTTCTGCAATCGAATCATAAATAATTTCTGTTGAGTACCTGACACCTTCAATCCAACCAGGGAAAGGGTGTTTATAAGTGCTTGTAACCATGGTGGGACGTATAATAACAAGAGGCAAATCCCCTTTGAAATTCCCTAAAAGCATCTCTCCCATTGCCTTTGTAAATACGTATGTATTCGGCCACCCATTCAGTTTTGCCCTGTATTCATACACACAAAACATATTTTCTAGTATAATATGCTAATTATATCATTGTTTCCATCTCATTTTTGTAGCTAATCTTTTAGGGTAAATATAGAAAGAAACCTTTCCTGGCCGAGTTCCTTCATTGATGAAGTTATTGTTTTATCCGACGCAAAATAATTTTGTAATTGGTTCAGTTGTTCCTCCACAATTCTCCTCTCTTCAAAAATATTTATAGTGTCTCTCTGTTTTTCGAAAATCATTCCCGTCTGTTCATCGCAAACATAAGCTAAAAGAAGAAAAAAGTTGTTATAATCATTAATCAATAAAAAATTATAATTAAGAAGAATCATTTCGTATTTAATAATACCGGTTGAAATATGAAGAAGCAACTTTATGTTATCACATTTCTTTCCGAAGTTCAAAACATTAGAAGCTCCAAAGGTATTGATGTTTAACGCAACGTCATACCTTCAAAATGGAAGAAAAAAGATTAAAACTTCATGGAGAATTATAAGTAAAATTTTATGTTAATTGTTGTAACTTTGTCTATAATCTGAGTTTTTTTTATTGTAAATTAAAGAACTATTAGCGAGCGTTAATCAACATTAAGGCATCTAAACTACCTTTCATTGAAGTCAGTTGTGGCAGCTGCATTTACTATCATTTCTATTTCATTCCACATTTTTTCTCGTAAATTTGAGTCTCTCACTCCCAAGTTTTCAGAAGAGACATCACCAGCCACTGCTATCACCTTACTTGATATCAAGTGATCGAATTTCAAATCCCAATGATTGCGAAGAATCCTGAACAATTCTGAGCTTATGATCTGCATACAAAATTTCTACCTCAAATGACTATCAGATACACTATGTATCTTACAGTTTCATATATACCTCGTTATACAAACGTTGTGTGGCAGATTTTTCATCTGAAGCCCTCAGAAGAAGATAGAGCTTATTCACATCTGGTTGAAGCCTTAATATCTTCTCCACAAGGACTAGAAGCCATGGTTGAATCATTAAATGTCACTAATAATCTGCATTAGCTTAAGGAAGAGAGAGTAAGAGTAGTACCCTTTGCCAAAAATCCAGTTGCACCAGTGACAAATATAGTCTTGCCTTGAAGAAACTTGGCTACATTGTCCATCTCCATGTCTGATGGCAATCAAACTTAAGAGAATAAATTATAGTGTTCCAACCAATATGTTTTCCCAATGAGTTTTAAAGAGATATTTATAGGGGAAAACATGCACTAATTGGGATCATGCATGGTCCACCATATTTATATGCTATTTTTGTTGAAGTTATAGGTTAGTTTCCTCCATTTATCAAATTAAATTTAAGGGCAACAAGAAGAATATGAATAAATTAGTTTTTATTTTTAAATTTTAATTAATTAAATCATTTAAAATAATGAAGTTCAGAATTTGAAAAGGTTTTATAAAAATATGTGATATTTTAATTGGGATAAAATGATTTAAATTTTAAATATTTTTTATAGTAGATGCTAGTTTTATTAAAATGAAGAAATACTCATTTACAGTATCCGATCTAGATTAGTTGATTAATAGATCGGAGACGAGTGATTAATTTAAAAAAAGAAGAGAAGAGAATATCCAGAATTACATTAAAAGTCTACAACCTTAATCGTAAACTAAATACATAATTAGGAATTTTCCTGTAAAAATTGACATAATAAACTAGTCACTTAAGATTATACAATGACATACAGGAAAAGTGAATCATAAAAGAGGATCAAACTACTAAAAGACCACCGACCAACCGTAAATCAGAGTTGAACGACGTGAGAAAACTATTAATAAACGCAAATTGTATATCAAAATTCAATTCGATTGTCCAAAAAAATAGATATGAGTGTCCAAAGCAGAAAATATAAGTATAATAAAAAATAAGTGTCATCTCGATCAGTAGTGGAAATATGAAATCTAATTTTAAGAAAAAATAACGAAAACAATTAGCAAACAACCAAAAAAATTATTTAATTTAATATTCTCTTAAAAAGCCATTAAAATGCTAGAGAAAGTGAGAAGTTTGGCGAAACTTAGCAACTTCCTAGTACTTTTAGGCATTTAGAGTTTGGCAGAAGTGTGTTTCATTAATAATGTATATACTTTTAAGTGTAATAAAGTATAATTTTATATCCTTATTATATATTTTTTATCTAGTTATTGTCACAAGTGAATCAAATATTAATTAATTTAGTTTAAATATTAAATAATTAATATTATTATAATAAAATTTATTTTTTTTCATAGTTTTATATATTTTTAAATAAAATACCTAAATTATTATTTAATGAATTCATATATCTTACCAATTCATTTATTGTTAATTTTTTTATAAATATTTTTTACATATAATATTTTCATTCACATATTGTGAATGTGATAGAATCTAATATATTAAAAAATAATTTAGAAGGAAAAAGATAATTGGATCCCAACCTAAATGAAGTATAAGAGTAGTGGCTTTATTTAGGGTAATTTATCTATTTAATCACTCAACAATATTGCAGTTTTATTTTGGTCATCCAACTACTAAATTTTCATTTTAAGTATCAATGTTATTGTTTTATTTTTTTAGTCATTGGTTGTAAAAAAGTAATGAAATGATGATATGCTTTTTTTAATTGGTATAAGAATACATTTAGTCATTAACACTTACATATCTCGTCTGTCACACTCCAATTTAGGGGCTAGATTACATATTATATAAATTTGATTTATAATTTGGTCATACAACTACTAAAATTTTCATTTTAGTCATCAACGTTATCATTTCATTCTTTGTATAAATCAAGTATCCTCTAATTCAAGTTTTGATTTTTAAAGGCACTTAGATTGATGTACCAACAAACTTCCCTCTCTTCCATAAATATAATTTTTGTATGTTTGAAATTTTTATAAATATAATTTATTTGAATTTTTTGATGAAATTTATAATTACAAATAAACCATGTCAGCACCATTTTCATAATTTTTTAAATTGTGTGTGATCAAAAGGATAAAATGATAACATTTATGATTAAAATGAATATTTTAATAATTGATTAACCAAATTAGAAATACAATAATAATTCAAATTAAGTAGTTTTTGTATCCAATTTTTTGGGTCAATTTAAAATAAGTAATTTACCCTTCATTTTATATACAATGAAATGCTACAAATTGAATAAAGCAAGTTCGGCATGAAAGTAAATGAGACATTAATTAAAACGTTAATGAATTTACTTAAAATATATCCTATCATTTTTAAATTATTAGAAAGGATGTGATTTGAAATATTTAAGTTTTACACAAAAATATAGCATTTTAATATATTATAGTGGTTTGATGATAATCTTTAGGTTGCGGTGATTATTAGCAATTTATTTCTTCTGATTTGGACGGAAAGTTGCACTCGGTGGTTCATGGTGGTAATGCTGCAAACATTCAATATCGTTTGGTACAGAAGATTGGACTAGCGTGTCGGAGAACTTGAGTAGAAGAGCCCTCTTTCAGTCTTGGTTGAAGGATTTTACAGTAACTTTTATTGTCAGTGTCAGATTTAGGTTCATAATTGTTAGTAGTATTCGTAACTAACCTATTTCGGAAAAATATTTTTTTTATCTTTGTCTTACTTTTGAATCATATATTCAAACCAGTTTTCACTATTATTAGTTAATATAATAGCAATAAGTTATTTTCTTAATTTATAAATGATGCATGTTAATTAGAAGTAAATTTAAACTTTATTAATAATCTTAAATAATTATTGTAAGTATAATTATTACTTAATAAAATTTAATTTATATTTAATTATTACCATCACTTAAAAATAAATTATGAAAAGAAAATTTAACTTAAACTTATTCATTGGTCGGATAATTTGTTTAAATTTAAAGATTAATTTGGTTTTTAGAATAGTATGGATAAAAATGTTAGACTTTTAAAAAATGTTTGGACAAAAACATTAAGATATTTATCATTTTCGTTATCAGTTTAACAGTAGATTATTAAAATAAGATAAAACGATAATGTCTTTGACTAAAATAAAAGTTTTGATAACTAATTGATCAAAACAGAAATAAAATGATCATTGAGTAACTATATAAATAATTTACCTTTATTTAATCCACAATGAAATACTAGGGATTTGATAAAGTGATTATTGAGTGATTATATAAAAGTAATTCAATATGACCGCGTCATTTGATACAGAAAGGGTAAATTATATTGTATTGTCACTCTTTTATTTGTAAAACCACAAATAAGTTATTGAATTTCAAAAAGTTATTAACTAAGTGACTTATTTGTAACTTTTAAAATTTAGCGACCCATTTATAGTTTTACAATTAATTGAATGAGCTATAGTTAATTTATCCTAAAAATAGCTAGTTTTTCTTAGAGTTTGTATTTTTTTCCGGCGTAAATAATAATAAATACCAACCTTTTGTACCTTTGTACTCTAGGGAATTAATTTCCTTAAAAATATATAAAGAGTAATTTAAGTAATTGTACATTGAACCCAAAAAATCGTTGTAGGGCGACGGGGAAATAAAGATAATCGAAAATAATGTTGTTTATTTCTATTATTATTTGTTTAATTATGGATTGTTAAATTATACAAGGGTAAACTACATAAATGGTCACTAAAGTTTGAGTAGTTTTTGTTTTTTTTCATTGAAGTTTCAAAAGTAACAAATTAATCACTAATATTATCGATTTATAATAAATCTGTCACTCGCTGTTAACCCAATAATGGAAGGTTGATGTGACATGTTAAATTAATTTATTTGGCACTTATTGACCGACCCTAGACTCATTGTATTCAAAAAATATCATTGAAAAAAAATAAAAGAAAACGAGAAAAATAATTCTGCTAATTTACTTCTTCCTTTTAATTGAATCCAAATCTGAATTTTCTCAAATTCAACTTAAGAAATATGGGTATTAAGAATAAGTTTAAGAATCAGCTTAAAGAAAATGACAAGGTTAAGGCTTCAAGTAGAATCGATGTTCATCTTGCTTCCACTTTCAAACACCATAATCCTCCCTGGAAGAAGGATTGTAAATGTTCTCTTTCCTTCCACTTAAAGAGTATTTCTCGAAAGAGGTTTATGAATTGATGAATAAGTTTTTTCAAATAATATTTTTTAATTAAATGAGTCAAAGGTCGGTCCATCAGTGCCAAATAATTTAACTTAACATATCACATCAGTCTTATGTTACTGGGTTAACGGTGAGTGACCGATTTGTTTTAAATTATTATTTTAAGAATTTACACTATTATCAATATTTTTCATGCATGATTACATTGAGAACAGCATAAAGTTTATTCGTATTTTGAAATGAAACAATAAATTAGTATATTCATTTTCTTAAAACACTTTTAATAATTACAATAATTGTGAACTTGGGTATCCATGTTTATAAATTCATTAAGTTTTGATCAAGCGTTTTATGTCGTTTTATTTATATATGTTCAATTATACATTTCTTTCAACTGAGTTTATAATTATATTTTGAGTCTCTTCGATAATCAATATAATCGTTGAAATTTAATAATAATATCTAAATCAAATAAAGTGAACAAAAATCAGATTAGTAATCAAAGAACACAAAACTAACAGTAGGAAACATTCAAATACAAACACTTGATTAGATCAGGGGAACCAAACTCAAGCTAAGGTAAAGAAACATTTAGTCTTTTTATTGAAGAAAAGTCGATAGAATATGCACCCTACTCCGATGATGCTAATCGAGACCTAATTACATACTTGAAAAGGCCTGGAATGTGAATATTCATTATATAATCCTCCCAGTCAATACTTTTGGAATCGAATCCAAATTCAGCCATATTTATCCCTCTTTCTTCAGCCATCTTTTGCAGCTTCTCTAAATTTCTGCAATCAAATCTGTTTTTGCATCACTGTTAAATTTTAAACGACGGGATACTAAATGAGTAATTTACCCAATAATTAATACAACTGCAAAACACGTACTTACATTCCTGTGAAGAACACATAAGGTTTGTAAAGTTCTGCTAATCGCATTACGGACTTGACTTTACGTTCATGTTTTGCGTAAACTTTGTTGAAAAATTGACCACTAAGTATATTCATCAAATAGAGCACCTGAACATTCAGATTAGAAACATGAAGAAATGAAAATGGAAGTTAAAAACTATAGTGTGAAAAAGGAAATAAGTTGATATAAGAATGACAAACCTTGAGTGGGAGCACGTACTTGAGTTGCATGCTTAGAAAAAATAGATAAGCTCTGCTAATCACTGTTCCATTACCAACTTTTACTATCTTCCCATTTGTATCAATCCATGGGTTTTTAGTGAAATAACAACGTATGAAATTTCGAAGATCTGACAATTTCATAGGATTTCTGTACGAAGAACTGACATGGTAAATGTTCCCATGAGAATATCGATGATTTGCAAAATGAGCTTCCATAGCCACAACCATGGCATTCGCCACCATATCGACCGGTATCTGCATATATAGTTTTGAAATTCTAATTCATATTTTCCATTTCCAATTTTAGTTATGGGTAAACTACTCAAATGACCACATAACTATGAGGTTTGTGTCGATATGATCACCATACTTTCAATTTTAGCAACATGACCACATAACTATTTAAGTGAGTTCAATGTAGTCACCCACCTTTACAAAACAAATGGTGTAGTTGATTTGGCTGTTATTGACTGACGGAGATCCACATCAGCTATGAAGTTTGTTTTGTAACAACAAGTGGCTACATTAAAACCACTTAAATAGTTATGTGGTCGTATTACAAATATTAAGAGTATGATGGTCGTATCGACACCAACCTCATAGTTAAGTGGTCATTTGCATAATTTACCTTTCATTATTTATATCTATTAAAGGAAGAAATTTGGAAAATAATAATAATAATAATAATAAAACATCTGACCACATCAAGGGCTGAGTTAAGGTTGCCAAGAAAGTATGTCAATCTCCCTTTGCCATAACTCATAATAACGCTGTCCATGGTTCTACATATATCATAAAATCCGTCATTGGTAACATAACATCTTATTTATTGATGTTGCATAAAATTATATATTCACAATGCATCAAATACTCATCCATCATGCAAATATTAGAAGGAACTATGAATAATCATAATATTTTCAATTTGAATTTGTGTTGAATACCTAAGGCCTTCAATCCAACCAGGGAAAGGTTGTTTATAAGTACTTGAAATCATGGTAGGGCGTATAATAACAAGAGGCAAATCCCCATTGAAGTTCCCTAAAACCATCTCTCCCATTGCCTTTGTAAATACATATGTATTCGGCCACCCATTCAGTTTTGCCCTGAATTCATACACAAAACATATTTTCTAGTTTAATATGCTAATTATATCATTGTTTCCATCTCATTTTTGTAGCTAATCTTTTAGGGTAAATATAGAAAGAAACCTTTCCAGGCCGAGTTCCTTCATTGATGAAGTCATTGTTTTATCCGACACAAAATAATATTGTAATTGGTTTACTTGTTCCTCCACAATTCTTCTCTCTTCAAAAATATTTATATTGTCTCTCTGCTTTTCGAAAATCATTCCCGTCTGTTCACCGCAAACATAAGCTAAAAGAAAGAAAGAAATTGTTATAATCATTAATTAATAAAAAATTATAATTAAGAAGGATCGTTTCATATTTAATAATACCGGTTGAAATATGAAGAAGCAACTTTATGTTATCACATTTCTTTCCGAAGTTCAAAACATTAAAAGCTCCAAATGTATTGATGTTTAACGCAACGTCGTACCTTCAAAATGGAAGAAAAAATAAGATGAAGATTAAAACTTCATGGAGAATTATATGTTATTTGTATTGTAAATTTGTCTATAACCTGAGTTTTCTTTTATTGTAAATTAAAGAACTATTAGCGAGCGTTAATCAACATTAAGGCATCTAAACAGAAATCTAAACTACCTTTCATTAAAGTCAGTTGTGGCAGCTGCATTTACTATAATTTCTATTTCATTCCACATTTTTCTCGTAAATTTGAGTCTTTCACTCCCAAGTTTCAGAAGAGACATCACCAGCCACTGCTATCACCTTACTTGATATCAAGTGATCGAATTTCGAATCCCAATGATTGCGAAGAATCCTGAACAATTCTGTGCTTATGATCTGCATACAAATTTTCTACCTCATATGAGTATCAGATATACTATGTATCTTACAGTTTCAGATATACCTCATTATACAAACGTTGTGTGGCAGACTTTTCATCTGAAGCCCTCACAAGAAGATAGAGCTTATTCACATCTGGTTGAAGCCTTAATATCTTCTCCACAAGGACTAGAAGCCATGGTTGAATCATTAAATGTTAGTAATAACCAGCGTTAGCTTAAGGAAGAGAGAGTAAGAGTAGTACCCTTTGCCAAAAATCCAGTTGCACCAGTGACAAATATAGTCTTGCCTTGAAGAAACTTGACTACATTGTTTGTCTCCATGTCTGATGGCAGTCAAACTTAAGAGAATAAATTATAGTGTTCCAACCAATATGTTTTCCCAATGAGTTTTAAAGAGGATATTTATAGGGGAAAACATGCACTAATT
Source organism: Hibiscus syriacus (assembly GCF_006381635.1). Lineage (NCBI taxonomy): Eukaryota > Viridiplantae > Streptophyta > Magnoliopsida > Malvales > Malvaceae > Hibiscus > Hibiscus syriacus. The sequence continues at coordinate 276,959 of NW_024062896.1, forward strand.
GGGATCATGCATGGTCCACCATATTTATGCTATTTTGTTGAAGTTATAGGTTAGTTTCCTCCATTTATCAAATTAAATTTAAGTGCAACAAGAAGAATATGAATAAATTAGTTTTTATTTTTAAATTGTAATTAATTAAATCATTTAAAATAATGAAGTTCAGAATTTGAAAAAAGCTTTATAAAAATATGTGATATTTCAATTGGGATAAAATTATTTAAATTTTAAATATTTTTTTATAGTAGCGCTAGTTTTATTAAAAAGAAGAAGTATCTCCTTTGCAGTACTTGATATGGATTAATTGATTAAAAGATCGAAGACTAGTTATTAATTTTTAAAAAAAAAAGATAAGAAGAAATATCCGGAATTACATTAAAAGTCTACAACCTTAATCGTAAACTTAATACAATTAGGAATTTTCATGTAAAAATTAGCATAAGAAACTAGTCACTTAAGATCATACAATGACATAAAAGGAAAATAGAATCACAAAAGATGATCAAACTACTAAAAGATCACCGACAAATCGTAAATTAGAGTTGAGCGACGTGAGAAAAATATCAGCAAACGCAAATTGTATATCAAAATTCAATCCTATTGTCCAAAAAAAAAAGATCTGAGTGTCCAAAGCAGAAAATATCAGTATAATAAAAAATACAAGCGTCATATTGATCAGTAGTGGAAATATCAAATCTAATTTTAAGAAAAAAGATAAACGAAATCAATTATCAAAGAACCGAAAATTTATTTAATTTAATATTCTCTTAAAAAGCCGTTAAAATGCTAGAGAAAGTGAGAAGGTTTGCGAAACAGCAACTTTCAAGTACATTTAGGCATTTAGAGTTTGGCAAGAAGTGTGTTTCAATAATAATGTATATACTTTTAGGTGTAATAATGTATACTTTTATATCCTTCATAATAATAATAATAATAATAATAATAATAATAATAATAATAATATAATTTAATATTTTTTAACTCTGACAAAAAAAAATGGGTGTCTACACTTTCCAGGCCGAGTTCCTTCATTGATGAAGTCATTGTTTTATCCGACACAAAATAATATTGTAATTGGTTTACTTGTTCCTCCACAATTCTTCTCTCTTCAAAAATATTTATATTGTCTCTCTGCTTTTCGAAAATCATTCCCGTCTGTTCACCGCAAACATAAGCTAAAAGAAAGAAAGAAATTGTTATAATCATTAATTAATAAAAATTATAGGTTAGTTTCCTCCATTTATATTTATATGCTATTTTGTTGAAGTTATAGGTTAGTTTCCTCCATTTATCAAATTAATTTAAGTGCAACAAGAAGAATATGAATAAATTAGTTTTTATTTTTAAATTGTAATTAATTAAATCATTTAAAATAATGAAGTTCAGAATTTGAAAAAGTTTTATAAAAATATGTGATATTTTAATTGGGATAAAATGATTTAAATTTTAAATATTTTTATAGTAGATGCTAGTTTTATTAAAATGAAGAAATATCCCATTTACAGTATCCGATCTAGATTAGTTGATCAATAGATCGGAGAAGAGTGATTCATTTAAAAAAAAGAAGAAAAGAAGAATATCCGGAATTACATTAAAAGTCTACAACCTTAATCGTAAACTAAATACATAATTATGAATTTTCCTGTAAAAATTGACATAATAAACTAGTCACTTAAGATTATACAATGACATACAAGGAAAAGTGAATCATAAAAGAGGATCAAACTACTAAAAGACCACCGATCAACCGTAAATCAGAGTTGAACGACGTGAGAAAACTATTAATAAACGCAAATTGTATATCAAAATTCAATTCGATTGTCCAAAAAAATAGATATGAGTGTCCAAAGCAGAAAATATAAGTATAATAAAAAATAAGTGTCATCTCGATCAGTAGTAGAAATATGAAATCTAATTCTAAGAAAAAATAAATAAACGAAAACAATTAGCAAACAACCAAAAAAATTATTTAATTTAATATTCTCTTAAAAAGCCATTAAAATGCTAGAGAAATCGAGAAGTTTGGCGAAAACTTTAGCAACTTCCTAATACTTTTAGGCATTTAGAGTTTGGCAAGAAGTGTGTTTCATTAATAATGTATATACTTTTAAGTGTAATAAAGTATAATTTTATATCCTTAGTATTATATAATTTTTTTTATCTAGTTATTGTCACAAGTGAATCAAATATTAATTAATTTAGTTTAAATATTAAATAATTAATATTATTATAATAAATTTTATTTTTTTTCATAGTTTTATATATTTTAAAATAAAATACCTAAAATTATTATTTAATGAATTCATATATCTTACCAATTCATTTATTGTTAAATATTTTTTTACATATAATATTTTCATTCACATATTGTGAATGTGATAGAATCTAATATATTATAAAATAATTTAGAAGGAAAAAGATAATTGGATCCCAACCTAAATGAAGTATAAGAGTAGTGGCTTTATTTAGGGTAATTTATCTATTTAATCACTCAACAATTATTGCAGTTTTATTTTGGTCATCCAACTACTAAATTTTCATTTTAAGTATCAATGTTATGTTTTATTTTTTAGTCATTGGTTGTAAAAAAGTAATGAAATGATGATATGCTTTTTTTAATTGGTATAAGAATACATTTAGTCATCAACACTTACATATCTCGTCTGTCACACTCCAATTTAGGGGCTAGATTACATATTATATAAATTTGATTTATAATTTGGTCATACAACTACTAAAATTTTCATTTTAGTCATCAACGTTATCATTTGATTCTTTGTATATAAATCAACAACAACAACAACAAAACCCTATTCCCATATGCAATGAGGTAAGGGGGAGGTGGGGTAGTAGGCTGCCCCCAACGCCAGATTGAGAGCAGCTTCCGTGTTAGACCTCCGGCAGTAAGAAAATTAAAAATAAAGATAAGATACAATGACTGCATAAATAAATCAATAAATACATAGTTGAATAGTCTTCATATGCTGTCTTTATATCTGCGTCTGTAATGGTTAGTAAATCCCTACAAATAAATCCATGCGTAAAAATCTCTGCTTATAGACAGAAACGTAAGTCCCGGTTAAATATAAAAAGAGGAAAAATGAAGATAAGAATACACAAGAGTCAACGATAGCAAGCTACGAGGAGGAATAAAGTCAAATGGTTTAAAACCTAAACTAAGGCAACACTACTCTGTTATCCTAGTTCTAAGCCTTCATAAAATCTAATAACAGAAACATATAAAAAGTAAAAGTCATGGAGATTACTACGAAGGCATTAAAAGGAGACAGAGATGCTACACCCTATGGTTGTGACCCACACTACTCGACTACACTGCTCCATTCATCATTGGACGGTAGGTCACTGAATTAGAATGTTTTATCTTGAACTGAGTACAAAGTTCTACCATCATCTTGTTATTCAAATTAGTGGCATTATCTGTGACAATTCTTTCTGGAAATCCATACCGACAAATTATCTCTTTCTTTATGAATTTGCAAACTGTAGATCTCGTGATATTTGCATACGAGGCAGCCTCAACCCACTTAGTAAAGTAATCAATTGCCACAAATATGAAACGATGTCCATTCGAAGCCTTTGGTGTAATTGTCCCAATGACATCCATGCCCCACATAGAAAACGGCCATGGTGTGGTCATCACTTGCAAAGGTGACGGAGATGTATGGATCTTATCCCCATAGATTTGACATTTGTGACATTTTCTTGCATAATCAACACAGTCTGAATGCATAGTGGCCCAATAGTATCCATATCTCATGATCTTCCTGGCCATAGAAAGCCCATTTGCATGTGTTCCACATATCCCTTCATGCACTTCTTCAAGTATACCTTTTGCTTCTCGGGCATCCACACATCTCATCAAAACTTGATCACTACCTTTTTTGTACAGAACTTCCCCATCTAATACATATCCGGCAGCCATTCTCCTTATTGTCTTTTTATCGATCTAAGACGCACATTGTGGGTAAGTTTGATGCTTGATGTATTGCAAAATATCATAATACCATGGACGACCATCTACCTCTTCTTCGATATCATAACAGTGTATCGGGTATTATACATTTGCATATTAATTGGCATCATGTCAACTCTTCTATTTGCTTGGAACATTGCAGCAAGTGTGGCCAAAGCATCAGCCATTTGATTATCTTCTCGAGGGAGATAATTGAAAGTGACATCTTCAAATTCTTTTACCAATTCAAGGATCAATCTTCGGTATTCCACTAACTTTAGATCCTTCGTCTCCCATTCTCCTCGCAATTGATACACCACTAGTGAGGAGTCTCCATATACTTGGAGCACTTTGATTTTTGTTTCTATAGCTGCTCTTAACCCCATGACACAAGCCTCATACTCTGCCATATTATTGGTGCAAAAGAACTCCAATCTGCTTGTAAAAGGATAATAGACATTTTCTGGGGAAATCAGTACTGCTCCAATTCCTTGTCCTAAAGCATTAGATGCTCCATCAAAATACAACCTCCAAGATTTATCATCTGAATTTGTTTCCTCCTTGGTTGTGATGCACATCAGATCCTCGTCTGGAAAATTAAAATTTAAGGACTCATAATCATTGAGGCACGACTTGCAAGGAAATCTGCTATGGCACTCCCTTTGATTGCTTTTTGGTTCACATATACAATGTCAAATTCTGATAACAACATCTGCCATCTAGCCAATCTACCAGCTAAAGCTGGTGATTCCATTAAAAATTTCAAAGGGTCAAGCTTAGATATCAACCAAGTAGTATGGTATAACATGTATTGCCTGAGCCTTCGAGTAGTCCATACCAAAGCACAACATAGCTTTTGAATTGGCGGGTATCGACTCTCACAATCAGTGAACTTTTTGCTTAGATAATAGATAGCTATCTCTTTCTTTCCAGATTCATCATGTTGCCCCAATACACATCCCATTGAATTTTCAAAGAGTGTTAGATAAGGATCAATGGTTTACCAGGGACTGGTGATACCAGAATTGGAGTTTTAGACAAATATCCCTTGATTATCTCCAAAGCCTTTTGGCACTCGTTGTTCCAAACTTCGGGGTTGTTCTTTCGAAGCAATTTGAAAACTGGGTCACATTTTTCAGTTAATTGTGAAATGAATCGAGATATATAATTTAACCTTCCTAAGAATCCTCAAACTTCTTTCTGTGTACGAGGCGATGGAAGATCTTGAATGGCCTTTACTTTATCTGGATCAATCTCAATTCCTTTTTGACTAACCACGAAACCCAAGAGTTTCCCTGACGTTACCCCGAATGTGCATTTAGTTGGATTGAGTTTCAATTGATATTTCCTCAACCTTTGGAAAAGCTTCCTCAAGTTTTGAATGTGTTCACCTTCAGTCCTGGACTTGGCAATCATGTCATCCACATACACTTCAATTTCTTTGTGCATCATGTCATGGAAAAGAGTCACCATAGCTCTTTGGTAAGTTGCCCCAGCATTTTTCAAACCAAATGGCATCACTTTATAGCAAAATATGCCCCACATAGTCACAAATGTGGTTTTTTCCATGTCTTCAAAGTTCATTTTTATTGGTTATACCCCGAGAAGCCATCCATAAAAGAAAACCACGAATGACCAGCAGTGTTATCCACTAAAGTATCTATATGAGGCAATGGAAAATTGTCCTTCGGGCTTGCTTTATTAAGATCTCTGTAATCCACACACATGCGAACTTTACCATTTTTCTTTGGCACAGGGACTATGTTGGCAACCCATTCTGGATACTTTGCCGCTTGAAGAAACCCTGCATCAATCTGTTTCATCACTTCCTCTTTAATTTTCAACAACATTTCTGGCTTCATTCTTCTGAGCTTTTGCTGAACTGGCTTACACTCAGGCTTTATCGGAAGCTTGTGCACTACTATATCTGTACTCAGCCCTGGCATATCTTGGTAAGACCATGCAAAGATGTCCTTGAATTCTCGAAGAAGATCTATCAAGTCTTGCCTTATCTCAGCAGAAAGTGTGCTGCCGATTTTCACTTCTCTCTTATCATCATTAGGTCCCAAGTTTATAACCTCAGTTTCTTCCTGGTGAGGTAAAATCTGTTTGTCCTCATTTTCTACCAGTCTTAATAGTTCGTTAGGAACATCACATTCTACCTCATCTTGACACTTATTGATTTCTTCCAGACATATGGGCTGCTCAAAGTTTATCTCAGTATTAATTCATGAACATTCATGCTATTGATATGGTGACACCTGCAAAGGGAAAAATTGAATCGAATATATTTGGAAGGATACCAAAATTTATGAAATGAATGTAAAGAATAAAGAATAAAGAATAAATAATGAAAATATGATGGTCATTTAAGAAACAAAAGATTGTCTTTTATTGAAAGCAAGTAGAGTTAACATAGCTGCCCTTATGAAAATTCCTTAATACTTGTGGGCACAAGTATAAGGATTAGTACTGGGTATTACTCTGAATTAATCTTAAAAACTATAGGGAGATCCTCTGCAGTCCAATTTTTCAGTGTTTCCCCTGGGAAGCAAGGACGGATTCCAGCCAAATATCTTCCTACTTTATCATCCCCAGTTATCATGTTAATGACCAAACCCTCCATAGCTTCATTGAACAGGTTGCTGTCTTTCATCTGCTTTTCTTCGTCAAGCTCTCTGGTTAACTGTTGCTCTATATCAAACACTCCTCCAAACTTGAAAGAGCTCATCAGAGGAGGAAAAGACATATGCTCCCATGGAATGTCCTCTCCTTTTAGTCTAGCTCTTCTTATTTCACCTCTCTTTTTCATTTCTTTCTTTCTTTGCTGAAAATCAGGCTTAAATCCTAGCCCAAAGCGATCGCTCTTCATCATGACAAATTTGGGATATAAAGTCCCTTGCAGGCATCTACCAAGACCCCTTCCTATCTTGGCTCCTTTTCCTAGAGTCTCTCGCACAATCATCTTAGTACAATCAGATAAACGTGGGCGAGGAATCTTGTTTCCTTCAGCAACAAAAGTAGCATTGACAAATTCTAAGGCTCTGAAGGAACACTCTAGAGCATTCTCATCCATCTCAATATATGGGGCGTTAGTCGTCACAGAAGCAATAATTTCTTCCTCTGCCCCAATACTAATCAACTGACCATCTGACACTAATTTCAATTTTTGGTGTAAGGACGAAGGGACTGCCCCTGCAGAATGAATCCATGGCCTCCCAAGCAAGCAATTATATGAAGGGTTGATGTCCATCACCACAAAATCAATATTGTAGACAGTTGGTCCAATCAACAGTGGTACCTCTATCTTTCCAAGCACATCCCGCTGAGTTCCATCAAAGGCTCTGACAATGTTTTGGTAGGCCCTCATATGTGAGTTGTCCATCGGTAACCTTCGTAATGTGGCCATAGGCATAACATTAAGTGCAGACCCATTGTCAATCAAAACACCTGGTAAGACATGACCATGACAGTGAGTTGTGATATTGAGGGCTTTTACCGATCCCATTCCTCCATCAGGAATTTCATCATCAGTGAAAGTTATGTAATTGTCAGCAGCTATGTGCCCTACAATTCGATCCAACTTGTTCACTGGTATATCCTCAGGCACAAACGTTTGATTGAGCACTCTCAGTAAAGCATTCCGATGTACCTCTGAATTTATTAACAAATCCAGAATCGAAATCCGAGCTTGTTGCTTGTGTAGCTGGTCAACTACACTATATTCACTATGTTTTAGAAACTTCAAGAATTCTTGAGCTTGTGTTTCTGTTACCGGCTTATTGATCATTGGTGGGGGTTCATCGTTGAATATCTTCTGCGGTACCACTACAACTTTTCCTTTTGCTTTCACTTTGTCTTCTTCTTTCATTCTCGATATCTCGGGAGAATAGCACCTCCCACTTCTTGTGAAGTGACCAACTTTATTCACTATTTCAGTTATCAAGTTGCCTCCTGGTGCTTCACCTTCAACTACCTTTATTTTCTCTAGCGAACCAGATTCCCTTATTAATGAAACATTGGCAGTGTAGTTCCAAGGCACTTTGCGGGTGTCTTTAAATGGGAATGGTGAAGGAGCTGTGATTATAACTTTTGGTGTTGACGACCCAGAATTCATTGCTGATGGTTTCACAGTAATGACCACTGGCTTACTTGTTCTGTGAACGGCTCAGAATTTTCTGTCATGAAGACATCTTCTTCTCTTTTTTCCTTATCTTCCTCAAAGAACTCTACCTCCTTATGATCCATCAATCTTTGTAATAACCCCCTGAATTCAGGGCAAAGCTGAATTTCATGTCCTTCTTCTTGGTGATATTTGCAATAGTGTCCACACTCATTGGTCTTCGGCTTAGGATCTTGTCGAATTATGCCAGCCTGACAGAGTTGTTGGAATACCCAACTGAAGGGAGATTTAATTTCATGAACGTCTTTCTTTGCCTTCCTCCTATTCTCCTTCTGGATTGCATTTATCCCTTTGCCTCCATGATTCGGTAGTGGGTGTTTTTTACATCTGTTGAGTCAAACTGTAATCCTCCTGTGTTAATCAGATTTTGCACTATCTTTTTGAAGGCAAAACAATTCTCAATAGAATGGCCAGTAATTCCATCGTGGAAATCACAATGTGCATTTGCGTCATACCAATGAGGGTACGGTGGTTGAAGAGGAGTCAAACGGTAGGGGCGTACCACATCTGCTTTTAATAATGAAGCGTATATCTCTGAATAGGGTACGGGTAGTGGTGTGAATGATACTTTTTCTCTCTCCTTGTGAGGTCCCTTGAAATCATTTCTGACGGTGTTCATGTCATTCTTCTCCGCCTTTGATTGTGTTATTGTGACACTATTTGCAGTATTCTTGTGGTATACACTTGCAACTTCATTCTCCTTTTTTCGGTATACGGGTTTTTTGGAGCTAGACCCTTCAGCTACTTCAATCTTGCCACTTTTTATAGCATTTTCGATGAGCTCACCAGAGATGATCAAATCAGCAAAATTTTTGGTGGCATTTCCAAGCAAGTGCCCCAAGTATGGAGCTTTCAAAGTGTTGACAAAAATTACAGTAGCTTCCTTTTCGAGTAAAGGGGGTTGGACCTGGGCAGCAATATCACGCCACATTTGGGTATATTGTCGGAAAGTCTCATTACTTCTTTTTTCCATATTCTGAAGAGTCCACCGATCAGGAGCTATATCTGTAACATGGTGATACTGTTCTAGGAATGCTTTTGCCAAGTCCTTCCATGATTTGATGTGAGCTCTAGTTAATTGGTTATACCACTTGGCGGCAGAACCTGTTAAACTGTCTTGAAAACAGTGAATCAATAATTTTTCATCATTCACATGGCCAGCCATCCTCCGGCAAAACATAGTAATATGAGAGGAAGGGCAAGTGGATCCATTGTATTTTTCGAATTCAGGAACCTTGAACTTTATAGGGATGATCAAGTCTGGGACCAAACTCAGCTCTCTGGCGTCAGACCCATAGAACGGTTCAATCATTTCTACTGATTTTACCATTTCTTCCAATTTCTTCAACTGTTGAGTTATTTGTTCATTGGCTTTTTCCTTTTCAACTAACTCATTTAGATCTGGAGTTAAGTGTTCAGTAACAGGCTGATAATTGTTTGGGAATGCAGATCCCATGTGGTGTTGCTGATTCTCATTGCTGACATATACATGAGGTCGTGCTTCTTGAGGTACCGAAGGGTGAGCAGAGATGTGTACAGGTGTGAAACCATGAGGAGGACCAGATTCTGGTGTAAACCTTGGTAGGTGTTGGGGATCAGAAGTAAACCCCGCAGGATGTGATGCCCCTGGTTCAAACCCTGGAGGATATGATAAATCTTGCTCGGATGACGTTATTTGGCCATCCGTGATCCTTCTACCTATAGCATGTTTCTTAAACATTTCTTCCATCCTTTGTAGTAGACCAGTTTACGAATTTGTTATCTCTGCTTCCATCTTATTTAATCTCTCTCTCATTTCTTATTGAGCTTGTTTTTGTTCTTGCTCAAGTTGAATCATTCTAGCTTCCATTTTCTTAGTTGTATTCCGAGTACCGTACGGGTGTGAGTTGAGTGCCAGAATAACTACAATGATTGAAAATTATATTTTATATTTTGGGTGTTTTAATGAATGAATGCATGTATTAATGCAAAATATTTAAAATAAATGCAATGCAGAATGAATGTATGTAAAAGGTATTGATCTCAAAAAGTTAATTATCATAGAACAACTTCCATTGGAACACAAAGTTTTTATTACACAATAGTTCACTTCTACAGATATGGCCTAGCCATCCGATTAAGTTCGACAACTTCTTTAATCAACCAAGACATCTTCTTCCCAAACTCAGAAACCGGATTGATGTGATGCTCGATGACCTTTGCTTTGACAGCTAATTCCCCAATGTATCTGGCAACTTCACTCATCTGTATTATAGCCTCGACTACCATGTTGCTTCTATCTGCACTCTGTTCTTCATAGAAATCATTCGATGTTTGCCACTGTTCAATAGTTCCTTGGAGATTTCCTTCTAGCTCAGTGATTCGTACTTGACAACTCTGCAGTGTGCTTTCCAGGCTTCGAATTCGATTTCGCAGTAAGGCATTCTCTTCATAACTTTCCTGAAGGTTACTTGGTCCCATGATAATCCTTCCTCGGAACAAGGATTCTTCGAGTTGCAGGATATAATCACTGAATTTTGTGATTTTAGCCCGACATTGAGCCAGATCCTCTTCAAGTCTTGTTTTTGTTTCCTGCATCCTTCGATTAAGACTCTGTATTTGTACATTTTATCTCCACACCTTTTTATCCAGCTGTTGATTGTCTCTTGTCTTGCTTCGAGCCTAGTATTGAAGTGTTTCTTTTGTAGTTCCCACCTATTTCTTTTAATATCAAATTCTTCGATTTTTTGTCCTCTAATATCAAGTTTGACAAGCATATTATTTATTTCAGTTTCAAATCCCCTGATCGTGATAGTCTTCTTAGCTTCTAGCTCTTTGACTCGATCTTCTCTCTTTCTAGTTCTTCCATAGCTTTGCGACTCTCGGCCTTGTATCTTATGATCCGCTCCCTCTTATCAAGCTCAAGCTCTTCTATTTTTTCTTTCCCTTTCTCCAAGCTCTTGAGTAGACGATCGTTTTTTTTCCTTCAAATCTCTACTTCGATGTTTCTCTGCATTTAACTTTTTGGTTAACTGGGCTGATGCTCTACTTGACCCAATTGTTATCCTAGATTTTTGCAGCTTGTAGTAACCCTTCTTCAGATTTTTCAACTCCGAATCTACTTTTTCTTTTCTCTTTCTTAGCATTGCAAATTGTGCGGCATGAAAGTCAACATCAATACTCAACATGAATTTGTCTTGTCGAATCTCTTCTAGTTCTTTCGACCAACCTTCTTTCTCAGCTTCGAATTCTGCTCTTAAGATCTCTATCTCCGATGGGACTATCTGAATTCGTTCCTCCATAGTTATATCCTTACTTTGGTCAGGTAGAGGAATATTTTCATTCTTTCTTATAGACCTCCATTCCTCATAATTTGGCATCAACATTACCTTGGCTGCATCGGCTCTAGTACAGAAAGTCTTCTTCCATCCTCTAACTGCATTCGAGATGTTTTTCTTGTAATTGTTCCCGTAGAATACAAACTCAGATGAGTGCAATCCAGCAGTGACTGGGATAAATTGATGGCCACCATATTGCCTCATAACCAAAAGTGGTGCGTACCCAATTGCTCCCCATAAACCGAGCAACATCACCCAATTATAGTCACCGCACTTATATAGGAACTCACTTTGTATTTGCCAAGGGGCACGCCAAACGATATCCTTGTCTTGTATATTCTTAAGGGCATCTATCCACATGTCTTTAGTGACTCCTTTTGGCCAATCTTTCTCTATAAATTCTCTCAAAGGCGAGTAACTTGTACTAAACCGATGATATGAAATTTTTTCAATTTTCCAGAAGTGGCTACGGATCCAGACATATAGTAATTGCGCGCATCCTGAAAATCGACCACCTCCAAGCCTTCGACAAGCATTCAAGGATCGAAAAGTCTCTGCTAAAATTACAGGAGCAGGGTTGACCTTTTTTTGTAATTGCTCGAATAAATCCACAACTGCAGCCTCAATAAATCCCAAGGCCTTCGGGAAAATGACTAAGCCATAAATACCCAGTGCAAAGAGGTCAAATCGCACTTTCTCGTCAGGATGACTTTGAATGATTCCTTTAATAGCAATCCAAGAAATGCCTTCACTTTCACCTTTTTGTTTGGTACGAGCAACCACCCATTCCTCACGCACTCCTGCGATTTTGGCTAATTTGATTCTGAAGGGTTGAGTTTTGATGGACTTGGAATAAATCCGATTCTCTTGAGCATCCTCTATGCGCAACAAGGCAATATATTCTTCTATGGTAGGAACCATGTCTTCTTTATTGAAAGTGAAACAGTTGTACCCTGGATTCCAAAATTGAATCAAGGCTCGGATCAACTCATCATCTATATCAATATATAACAGATAGGAAATATCCCCATAACACTGGTAAAACTGCCGCTTCTTACTCGACTCCCATTTTTCCCAAATGTCTCGTAAGTCCTGGATGTCATTTCTTTTAAGAGAAACGGAAGCATAACCTGCTAAATCTGACATGTGATCAGCTAGGAAACTGTCCCCTTCCAATATTTGCAATGCTTCAGCCCACTGTCGTACCTCAGAGTTTTGAACTACTTGATTTAAATACTTTTCGTCCATTATTGAAAGCTTTCCAATTTGACGATTAACTAAAGATCAACACCCTTAATCTTGAATGATGCAATGCAGATAACAAAAAAAAACACAAAAAAATGAAATGAATTAGTACAAGTAAGAAATTGAATACAAATAAAAATGTCATTTAAAGATGAATATAACACCTACCCCGTCATGATATCTACCCAAACATGTTATATACCCACAATAATTTTTCAAGAAATTAATCCTAACCACATGGTATCTAGTTCGCATGCTGTTATTAAACAATATTTAAAGCAAAAAAAAAAAAGTTCAGAAACGCTCCTCCTTTGTGTACACCTATTTGGGTACCTACTGACAGACATAGGTTCGATATATCTATACCTCAGGTGATCGTTCTACGGTTCACTATATGCGTGGTTGCGTTTCTAACAGAAAAAGGTACTCGAATTGTCCTTGATGTTAGTGCCCCCTTGGGCTGCCAAACCCTCAATCCTCACCCATTATAGGCTTTAAACGGATCGAGTTCAATTCGAGAGGATACATTCCCTTATGTCTATGCGGAGAATAAATTCTCACGAAAACATAAGGTATATGAATCCCGAAGGTTACTTGCTAGGCCTGCACGGAGAATAAATTCTCACGAAGGCGTCGCTTTCGCCCCCACTTAGAAAGGTTCGGAGCTCGGTATAGAGCTTATGTTATGCAAATGCTCGTGACGTGTGTGAGGAGGAACATTCAACCCTTTGACTCAATAGGAAAATAACATCATTCGACAAAATTTTGGACAAATCTGAAAACAAAGATAAAAATGTTAGTAAAACAATAATAAAATGAAGCAATTAAAAACTTCAATAAAAGGATCAAAAGTTAACTAAAGACTCGAACTCATAATTTCTACCAAACGACAATGTGTAAGCGACTTACATACTGACTCTCTAAAAAATTCTGGTCCCCAGCAGAGTCGCCAAGCTGTCGTAACCGTTTTCCGGGAGGAACAACCGTTTAATTGTTTTAAAAACATTATGACTTTTAATTTTGGAAAATGGGGTGATTTTGGATTAATTTGAATTAAATTGAAAAGAGTCGCCATCAACCTTTGGGTTAGGTAGGTCGAATACCTAAAAACGTCTTTTAAAAATAATTTTAAGAAAAATCATTTTTTAAGACAAAAGTTGGTATGCGTTTTCCAAAGATTCGATTAAAATGGGTTCGGGAGTCGGTTACGTGTGGGAAGGATTAGCACCCCCACAGCGCCCAAAATTGGTACTGTGTCGCTTACACGTTGTCGTAAATGGTGGAAATTCTGAATCAAATATCAAGTTAAAATATGATCCATTTATTGGAATTTAATTAATTTACTTCAAATTAATAACTTAAAGAAAAAAATAAAATAAGTAGTTAAACTTATAAGAACTAAAATGCAACAAATCAAAACTTGAAGTCTAAATTGCAATTAAACGAATTAAAACAATGACTAAAACATGTAATAATGTCGAGTTATGCACATAAAGATATCATAAAAAAATTAATTAATAAAACAAATGATTATTTAACTCATGAAAATTACCATGACATTCTAAAAATTATATACATTTATTTAGATATAAACTATATCTTATATATGATTACTATAAATAAGTTTTAAACGTTTGAACCATAACTAATACTCAATATTAAAATAAAGATTTAATTCGATGTAGAATACACAAGTATATGTAAGTTACTATATGAATTTATATTAACTATCTTACAAATATGTACGCATATTATGAATAAGTAATGGAACATTATACTTATTAAATAAATGATAACTATACTTATTAAATAAATGATAAAGAATATAAAAGTAAATACAAGTATACATCTAATATAATAAAAATATATTAAAATTGATCATGCATGGGCTAATTAAATATATACTCTAATAATTTAATATATATATATATATATATATCCAGCTAAGCTATACGTTAAACAAATAAAATATGCCTATTCTTCCTAAGACATGTTAAACAAATATATATATATATGAACAAAAAAAAATCAGTTTCCAAGACACATTAAATAAATATATATATATATATATGAACAAAAAATCAGTTTCCAAGACACATTAAATAAAAATATATATACGTTTAACAAATATCCAACTAAGCTATATGTTAACAAATAAATAATGGCTATTCTTCCTAAGACACATTAAACAAATATATATGTATATGAACAAAGAATCAGTTTCCAAGACATGTTAAACAATATATATATATGAACAAAAAAATCAGTTTCCAAGACACATTAAATAAATAAATAAATATATATATATATACGTTTAACAAATATCCAACTAAGCTATATGTTAAACAAATAAATAATGGCTATTCTTCCTAAGACACATTAAACAAATATATATGTATATGAACAAAGAATCAGTTTCCAAGACATGTTAAACAAATATATATATGAACAAAAAAATCAGTTTCCAAGACACATTAATAAATATATATATATATATATATATATAAATATATATATATATATATATATATATACACGTTTAACAAATATCCAACTAAGCTATATGTTAAACAAATAAACAATGGTTATTCTTCCTAAGACACGTTAAACAAATATATATGTATATGAACAAAGAATCAATTTCCAAGGTAAATGTACAAGTGATCTAAAAATTAATTATTTCAAATATTTTAATATAAAATCTAACTTTATTCTAAACCTAATACTTAAACTAAACTATCCAACCGTTTTCAACTTCAAAGAAATCTCAACTCTATCTTCTACTTCCCATACCCGAGAAGCTCAAGGTTAACACTCACAACACCGACAGCTTCTCCTAAGGATGTTCCTTGCTCCGACCACATACCACATTAACCAGGTAAGACTTACTAAACCCTTCCCTATTTCTTAAGCGGCGATGCTCTCATCCACGATGACTCTCATCTTTTTCAGCAAAGACCCAAACACCATAAGGTAAACTAAATCGAAACTATATTTCACTCTTTATTTTATATTTTTATTTTTGCTTTAATCTAATCATCTCATCCGAATCATTTTAGAATTTACTCAAGACTCACTGTTTCGGAACTGACCACCTAGTCCCTTAAAGATGAGGACAATCACTCCGGCAGTTAAAGCTCACAACACTAAGGTAAAATTTCTTTCCTCCCTTTTCAATTGTTTTTTTTATTATTTTGAAACACATATGCACACACAGAGAAAACGGGAAAATAAAAATAAAAAAATACCTTGAACCCAAATTGTATTTCTATTGCTTTCGATTTTTTTTAATACAAAAGTGAGATTCTTACTACAAGGTTTTCTGTTGGCTTTTCGAAGGGTGAATGAAAATTCTCCTTGTCTCCTTTGCTTTTGTTGAAAACCAAGACCCCTCTATCTTTCTATCGCTGGTGAAAATTTCTCGTTTTTTTTTGTATCTAGCTTCCCCTCCTAATTTTTTTTTGTTCTCCCCCCTGTTCCTCTAATCCTCTGCCTATTTTATGGTTGATATCTCCACCTAATCTTCATGGATGCATCTGTGTTTTCTTCGTTTTTGGTAGGATATTGACAAGTTAGGTATGATTTAGGTGATATGCTTTTGACTTTGCTGATATTGTTTGTTTTTGCTGTTCAGTGGCCGACATGGTGATGATGATGTTTCAACTTGCTCAGAGGTGACTAGCCTTAGTGACTCGTCGGTGGAGAGGCTTGGTACTGTTATTGATCTGGGTCTGTTGGGTTGCTTATAATTGGACCACATTTGACCTGCACAAAAATATAAACACACTTAATAATAATAATAATAATAATAATAATAATAATAATAATAATAATAATAATAATAATAATTTAATAATATTTTTTAACTCTGACAAAAAAAAATGGGTGTCTACACTTTCCAGGCCGAGTTCCTTCATTGATGAAGTCATTGTTTTATCCGACACAAAATAATATTGTAATTGGTTTACTTGTTCCTCCACAATTCTCCTCTCTTCAAAAATATTTATATTGTCTCTCTGCTTTTCGAAAATCATTCTCGTCTGTTCACCGCAAACATAAGCTAAAAGAAAGAAAGAAATTGTTATAATCATTAATTAATAAAAATTATAATTAAGAAGGATCGTTTCATATTTAATAATACCTGTTGAAATATGAAGAAGCAACTTTATGTTATCACATTTCTTTCCGAAGTTCAAAACATTAAAAGCTCCAAATGTATTGATGTTTAACGCAACGGCGTACCTTCAAAATGGAAGAAAAAATAAGATGAAGATTAAAACTTCATGGAGAATTATATGTTATTTGTATTGTAAATTTGTCTATAACCTGAGTTTTCTTTTATTGTAAATTAAAGAACTATTAGCGAGCGTTAATCAACATTAAGGCATCTAAACAGAAATCTAAACTACCTTTCATTAAAGTCAGTTGTGGCAGCTGCATTTACTATAATTTCTATTTCATTCCACATTTTTTCTCGTAAATTTGAGTCTTTCACTCCCAAGTTTTCAGAAGAGACATCACCAGCCACTGCTATCACCTTACTTGATATCAAGTGATCGAATTTCGAATCCCAATGATTGCGAAGAATCCTGAACAATTCTGTGCTTATGATCTGCATACAAATTTTCTACCTCATATGAGTATCAGATATACTATGTATCTTACAGTTTCAGATATACCTCATTATACAAACGTTGTGTGGCAGACTTTTCATCTGAAGCCCTCACAAGAAGATAGAGCTTATTCACATCTGGTTGAAGCCTTAATATCTTCTCCACAAGGACTAGAAGCCATGGTTGAATCATTAAATGTTAGTAATAACCAGCGTTAGCTTAAGGAAGAGAGAGTAAGAGTATACCCTTTGCCAAAAATCCAGTTGCACCAGTGACAAATATAGTCTTGCCTTGAAGAAACTTGACTACATTGTTTGTCTCCATGTCTGATGGCAGTCAAACTTAAGAGAATAAATTATAGTGTTCCAACCAATATGTTTTCCCAATGAGTTTTAAAGAGGATATTTATAGGGAAAACATGCACTAATTGGGATCATGCATGGTCCACCATATTTATATGCTATTTTGTTGAAGTTATAGGTTAGTTTCCTCCATTTATCAAATTAAATTTAAGTGCAACAAGAAGAATATAATAATTAGTTTTTATTTTAAATTGTAATTAATTAAATCATTTAAAATAATGAAGTTCAGAATTTGAAAAAGCTTTATAAAAATATGTGATATTTCAATTGGGATAAAATTATTTAAATTTTAAATATTTTTTTATAGTAGCGCTAGTTTTATTAAAAAGAAGAAGTATCTCCTTTGCAGTACTTGATATGGATTAATTGATTAAAAGATCGAAGACTAGTTATTAATTTTTAAAAAAAAAGATAAGAAGAAATATCCGGAATTACATTAAAAGTCTACAACCTTAATCGTAAACTTAATACAATTAGGAATTTTCATGTAAAAATTAGCATAAGAAACTAGTCACTTAAGATCATACAATGACATAAAAGGAAAATAGAATCACAAAAGATGATCAAACTACTAAAAGATCACCGACAAATCGTAAATTAGAGTTGAGCGACGTGAGAAAAATATCAGCAAACGCAAATTGATATCAAAATTCAATCCTATTGTCCAAAAAAAAAAGATCTGAGTGTCCAAAGCAGAAAATATCAGTATAATAAAAATACAAGCGTCATATTGATCAGTAGTGGAAATATCAAATCTAATTTTAAGAAAAAGATAAACGAAATCAATTATCAAAGAACCGAAAATTTATTTAATTTAATATTCTCTTAAAAAGCCGTTAAAATGCTAGAGAAAGTGAGAAGGTTTGCGAAACAGCAACTTTCAAGTACATTTAGGCATTTAGAGTTTGGCAAGAAGTGTGTTTCAATAATAATGTATATACTTTTAGGTGTAATAATGTATACTTTTATATCCTTCATAATAATAATAATAATAATAATAATAATAATAATAATAATAATAATAATAATTTAATAATATTTTTTAACTCTGACAAAAAAAAATGGGTGTCTACACTTTCCAGGCCGAGTTCCTTCATTGATGAAGTCATTGTTTTATCCGACACAAAATAATATTGTAATTGGTTTACTTGTTCCTCCACAATTCTTCTCTCTTCAAAAATATTTATATTGTCTCTCTGCTTTTCGAAAATCATTCCCGTCTGTTCACCGCAAACATAAGCTAAAAGAAAGAAAGAAATTGTTATAATCATTAATTAATAAAAAATTATAGGTTAGTTTCCTCCATTTATATTTATATGCTATTTTGTTGAAGTTATAGGTTAGTTTCCTCCATTTATCAAATTAAATTTAAGTGCAACAAGAAGAATATGAATAAATTAGTTTTTATTTTTAAATTGTAATTAATTAAATCATTTAAAATAATGAAGTTCAGAATTTGAAAAAGTTTTATAAAAATATGTGATATTTTAATTGGGATAAAATGATTTAAATTTTAAATATTTTTATAGTAGATGCTAGTTTTATTAAAATGAAGAAATATCCCATTTACAGTATCCGATCTAGATTAGTTGATCAATAGATCGGAGAAGAGTGATTCATTTAAAAAAAAGAAGAAAAGAAGAATATCCGGAATTACATTAAAAGTCTACAACCTTAATCGTAAACTAAATACATAATTATGAATTTTCCTGTAAAAATTGACATAATAAACTAGTCACTTAAGATTATACAATGACATACAAGGAAAAGTGAATCATAAAAGAGGATCAAACTACTAAAAGACCACCGATCAACCGTAAATCAGAGTTGAACGACGTGAGAAAACTATTAATAAACGCAAATTGTATATCAAAATTCAATTCGATTGTCCAAAAAAATAGATATGAGTGTCCAAAGCAGAAAATATAAGTATAATAAAAAATAAGTGTCATCTCGATCAGTAGTAGAAATATGAAATCTAATTCTAAGAAAAAATAAACGAAAACAATTAGCAAACAACCAAAAAAATTATTTAATTTAATATTCTCTTAAAAAGCCATTAAAATGCTAGAGAAATCGAGAAGTTTGGCGAAAACTTTAGCAACTTCCTAATACTTTTAGGCATTTAGAGTTTGGCAAGAAGTGTGTTTCATTAATAATGTATATACTTTTAAGTGTAATAAAGTATAATTTTATATCCTTAGTATTATATAATTTTTTTTATCTAGTTATTGTCACAAGTGAATCAAATATTAATTAATTTAGTTTAAATATTAAATAATTAATATTATTATAATAAATTTTATTTTTTTTCATAGTTTTATATATTTTAAAATAAAATACCTAAAATTATTATTTAATGAATTCATATATCTTACCAATTCATTTATTGTTAATTTTTTTTATAAATATTTTTTACATATAATATTTTCATTCACATATTGTGAATGTGATAGAATCTAATATATTATAAAATAATTTAGAAGGAAAAAGATAATTGGATCCCAACCTAAATGAAGTATAAGAGTAGTGGCTTTATTTAGGGTAATTTATCTATTTAATCACTCAACAATTATTGCAGTTTTATTTTGGTCATCCAACTACTAAATTTTCATTTTAAGTATCAATGTTATTGTTTTATTTTTTTAGTCATTGGTTGTAAAAAAGTAATGAAATGATGATATGCTTTTTTTAATTGGTATAAGAATACATTTAGTCATCAACACTTACATATCTCGTCTGTCACACTCCAATTTAGGGGCTAGATTACATATTATATAAATTTGATTTATAATTTGGTCATACAACTACTAAAATTTTCATTTTAGTCATCAACGTTATCATTTGATTCTTTGTATATAAATCAACAACAACAACAACAAAACCCTATTCCCATATGCAATGAGGTAAGGGGGAGGTGGGGTAGTAGGCTGCCCCCAACGCCAGATTGAGAGCAGCTTCCGTGTTAGACCTCCGGCAGTAAGAAAATTAAAAATAAAGATAAGATACAATGACTGCATAAATAAATCAATAAATACATAGTTGAATAGTCTTCATATGCTGTCTTTATATCTGCGTCTGTAATGGTTAGTAAATCCCTACAAATAAATCCATGCGTAAAAATCTCTGCTTATAGACAGAAACGTAAGTCCCGGTTAAATATAAAAAGAGGAAAAATGAAGATAAGAATACACAAGAGTCAACGATAGCAAGCTACGAGGAGGAATAAAGTCAAATGGTTTAAAACCTAAACTAAGGCAACACTACTCTGTTATCCTAGTTCTAAGCCTTCATAAAATCTAATAACAGAAACATATAAAAAGTAAAAGTCATGGAGATTACTACGAAGGCATTAAAAGGAGACAGAGATGCTACACCCTATGGTTGTGACCCACACTACTCGACTACACTGCTCCATTCATCATTGGACGGTAGGTCACTGAATTAGAATGTTTTATCTTGAACTGAGTACAAAGTTCTACCATCATCTTGTTATTCAAATTAGTGGCATTATCTGTGACAATTCTTTCTGGCAATCCATACCGACAAATTATCTCTTTCTTTATGAATTTGCAAACTGTAGATCTCGTGATATTTGCATACGAGGCAGCCTCAACCCACTTAGTAAAGTAATCAATTGCCACAAATATGAAACGATGTCCATTCGAAGCCTTTGGTGTAATTGTCCCAATGACATCCATGCCCCACATAGAAAACGGCCATGGTGTGTCATCACTTGCAAAGGTGACGGAGATGTATGGATCTTATCCCCATAGATTTGACATTTGTGACATTTTCTTGCATAATCAACACAGTCTGAATGCATAGTGGCCCAATAGTATCCATATCTCATGATCTTCCTGGCCATAGAAAGCCCATTTGCATGTGTTCCACATATCCCTTCATGCACTTCTTCAAGTATACCTTTTGCTTCTCGGGCATCCACACATCTCATCAAAACTTGATCACTACCTTTTTTGTACAGAACTTCCCCATCTAATACATATCCGGCAGCCATTCTCCTTATTATCTTTTTATCGATCTAAGACGCACATTGTGGGTAAGTTTGATGCTTGATGTATTGCAAAATATCATAATACCATGGACGACCATCTACCTCTTCTTCGATATCATAACAGTGTATCGGGTATTATACATTTGCATATTAATTGGCATCATGTCAACTCTTCTATTTGCTTGGAACATTGCAGCAAGTGTGGCCAAAGCATCAGCCATTTGATTATCTTCTCGAGGGAGATAATTGAAAGTGACATCTTCAAATTCTTTTACCAATTCAAGGATCAATCTTCGGTATTCCACTAACTTTAGATCCTTCGTCTCCCATTCTCCTCGCAATTGATACACCACTAGTGAGGAGTCTCCATATACTTGGAGCACTTTGATTTTTGTTTCTATAGCTGCTCTTAACCCCATGACACAAGCCTCATACTCTGCCATATTATTGGTGCAAAAGAACTCCAATCTGCTTGTAAAAGGATAATAGACATTTTCTGGGGAAATCAGTACTGCTCCAATTCCTTGTCCTAAAGCATTAGATGCTCCATCAAAATACAACCTCCAAGATTTATCATCTGAATTTGTTTCCTCCTTGGTTGTGATGCACATCAGATCCTCGTCTGGAAAATTAAAATTTAAGGACTCATAATCATTTGAGGCACGACTTGCAAGGAAATCTGCTATGGCACTCCCTTTGATTGCTTTTTGGTTCACATATACAATGTCAAATTCTGATAACAACATCTGCCATCTAGCCAATCTACCAGCTAAAGCTGGTGATTCCATTAAAAATTTCAAAGGGTCAAGCTTAGATATCAACCAAGTAGTATGGTATAACATGTATTGCCTGAGCCTTCGAGTAGTCCATACCAAAGCACAACATAGCTTTTGAATTGGCGGGTATCGACTCTCACAATCAGTGAACTTTTTGCTTAGATAATAGATAGCTATCTCTTTCTTTCCAGATTCATCATGTTGCCCCAATACACATCCCATTGAATTTTCAAAGAGTGTTAGATAAAGGATCAATGGTTTACCAGGGACTGGTGATACCAGAATTGGAGTTTTAGACAAATATCCCTTGATTATCTCCAAAGCCTTTTGGCACTCGTTGTTCCAAACTTCGGGGTTGTTCTTTCGAAGCAATTTGAAAACTGGGTCACATTTTTCAGTTAATTGTGAAATGAATCGAGATATATAATTTAACCTTCCTAAGAATCCTCAAACTTCTTTCTGTGTACGAGGCGATGGAAGATCTTGAATGGCCTTTACTTTATCTGGATCAATCTCAATTCCTTTTTGACTAACCACGAAACCCAAGAGTTTCCCTGACGTTACCCCGAATGTGCATTTAGTTGGATTGAGTTTCAATTGATATTTCCTCAACCTTTGGAAAAGCTTCCTCAAGTTTTGAATGTGTTCACCTTCAGTCCTGGACTTGGCAATCATGTCATCCACATACACTTCAATTTCTTTGTGCATCATGTCATGGAAAAGAGTCACCATAGCTCTTTGGTAAGTTGCCCCAGCATTTTTCAAACCAAATGGCATCACTTTATAGCAAAATATGCCCCACATAGTCACAAATGTGGTTTTTTCCATGTCTTCAAAGTTCATTTTTATTTGGTTATACCCCGAGAAGCCATCCATAAAAGAAAACCACGAATGACCAGCAGTGTTATCCACTAAAGTATCTATATGAGGCAATGGAAAATTGTCCTTCGGGCTTGCTTTATTAAGATCTCTGTAATCCACACACATGCGAACTTTACCATTTTTCTTTGGCACAGGGACTATGTTGGCAACCCATTCTGGATACTTTGCCGCTTGAAGAAACCCTGCATCAATCTGTTTCATCACTTCCTCTTTAATTTTCAACAACATTTCTGGCTTCATTCTTCTGAGCTTTTGCTGAACTGGCTTACACTCAGGCTTTATCGGAAGCTTGTGCACTACTATATCTGTACTCAGCCCTGGCATATCTTGGTAAGACCATGCAAAGATGTCCTTGAATTCTCGAAGAAGATCTATCAAGTCTTGCCTTATCTCAGCAGAAAGTGTGCTGCCGATTTTCACTTCTCTCTTATCATCATTAGGTCCCAAGTTTATAACCTCAGTTTCTTCCTGGTGAGGTAAAATCTGTTTGTCCTCATTTTCTACCAGTCTTAATAGTTCGTTAGGAACATCACATTCTACCTCATCTTGACACTTATTGATTTCTTCCAGACATATGGGCTGCTCAAAGTTTATCTCAGTATTAAATTCATGAACATTCATGCTATTGATATGGTGACACCTGCAAAGGGAAAAATTGAATCGAATATATATTTGGAAGGATACCAAAATTTATGAAATGAATGTAAAGAATAAAGAATAAAGAATAAATAATGAAAATATGATGGTCATTTAAGAAACAAAAGATTGTCTTTTATTGAAAGCAAGTAGAGTTAACATAGCTGCCCTTATGAAAATTCCTTAATACTTGTGGGCACAAGTATAAGGATTAGTACTGGGTATTACTCTGAATTAATCTTAAAAACTATAGGGAGATCCTCTGCAGTCCAATTTTTCAGTGTTTCCCCTGGGAAGCAAGGACGGATTCCAGCCAAATATCTTCCTACTTTATCATCCCCAGTTATCATGTTAATGACCAAACCCTCCATAGCTTCATTGAACAGGTTGCTGTCTTTCATCTGCTTTTCTTCGTCAAGCTCTCTGGTTAACTGTTGCTCTATATCAAACACTCCTCCAAACTTGAAAGAGCTCATCAGAGGAGGAAAAGACATATGCTCCCATGGAATGTCCTCTCCTTTTAGTCTAGCTCTTCTTATTTCACCTCTCTTTTTCATTTCTTTCTTTCTTTGCTGAAAATCAGGCTTAAATCCTAGCCCAAAGCGATCGCTCTTCATCATGACAAATTTGGGATATAAAGTCCCTTGCAGGCATCTACCAAGACCCCTTCCTATCTTGGCTCCTTTTCCTAGAGTCTCTCGCACAATCATCTTAGTACAATCAGATAAACGTGGGCGAGGAATCTTGTTTCCTTCAGCAACAAAAGTAGCATTGACAAATTCTAAGGCTCTGAAGGAACACTCTAGAGCATTCTCATCCATCTCATATATGGGGCGTTAGTCGTCACAGAAGCAATAATTTCTTCCTCTGCCCCAATACTAATCAACTGACCATCTGACACTAATTTCAATTTTGGTGTAAGGACGAAGGGACTGCCCCTGCAGAATGAATCCATGGCCTCCCAAGCAAGCAATTATATGAAGGGTTGATGTCCATCACCACAAAATCAATATTGTAGACAGTTGGTCCAATCAACAGTGGTACCTCTATCTTTCCAAGCACATCCCGCTGAGTTCCATCAAAGGCTCTGACAATGTTTTGGTAGGCCCTCATATGTGAGTTGTCCATCGGTAACCTTCGTAATGTGGCCATAGGCATAACATTAAGTGCAGACCCATTGTCAATCAAAACACCTGGTAAGACATGACCATGACAGTGAGTTGTGATATTGAGGGCTTTTACCGATCCCATTCCTCCATCAGGAATTTCATCATCAGTGAAAGTTATGTAATTGTCAGCAGCTATGTGCCCTACAATTCGATCCAACTTGTTCACTGGTATATCCTCAGGCACAAACGTTTGATTGAGCACTCTCAGTAAAGCATTCCGATGTACCTCTGAATTTATTAACAAATCCAGAATCGAAATCCGAGCTTGTTGCTTGTGTAGCTGGTCAACTACACTATATTCACTATGTTTTAGAAACTTCAAGAATTCTTGAGCTTGTGTTTCTGTTACCGGCTTATTGATCATTGGTGGGGGTTCATCGTTGAATATCTTCTGCGGTACCACTACAACTTTTCCTTTTGCTTTCACTTTGTCTTCTTCTTTCGATATCTCGGGAGAATAGCACCTCCCACTTCTTGTGAAGTGACCAACTTTATTCACTATTTCAGTTATCAAGTTGCCTCCTGGTGCTTCACCTTCAACTACCTTTATTTTCTCTAGCGAACCAGATTCCCTTATTAATGAAACATTGGCAGTGTAGTTCCAAGGCACTTTGCGGGTGTCTTTAAATGGGAATGGTGAAGGAGCTGTGATTATAACTTTTGGTGTTGACGACCCAGAATTCATTGCTGATGGTTTCACAGTAATGACCACTGGCTTACTTGTTCTGTGAACGGGCTCAGAATTTTCTGTCATGAAGACATCTTCTTCTCTTTTTTCCTTATCTTCCTCAAAGAACTCTACCTCCTTATGATCCATCAATCTTTGTAATAACCCCCTGAATTCAGGGCAAAGCTGAATTTCATGTCCTTCTTCTTGGTGATATTTGCAATAGTGTCCACACTCATTGGTCTTCGGCTTAGGATCTTGTCGAATTATGCCAGCCTGACAGAGTTGTTGGAATACCCAACTGAAGGGAGATTTAATTTCATGAACGTCTTTCTTTGCCTTCCTCCTATTCTCCTTCTGGATTGCATTTATCCCTTTGCCTCCATGATTCGGTAGTGGGTGTTTTTTTACATCTGTTGAGTCAAACTGTAATCCTCCTGTGTTAATCAGATTTTGCACTATCTTTTTGAAGGCAAAACAATTCTCAATAGAATGGCCAGTAATTCCATCGTGGAAATCACAATGTGCATTTGCGTCATACCAATGAGGGTACGGTGGTTGAAGAGGAGTCAAACGGTAGGGGCGTACCACATCTGCTTTTAATAATGAAGCGTATATCTCTGAATAGGGTACGGGTAGTGGTGTGAATGATACTTTTTCTCTCTCCTTGTGAGGTCCCTTGAAATCATTTCTGACGGTGTTCATGTCATTCTTCTCCGCCTTTGATTGTGTTATTGTGACACTATTTGCAGTATTCTTGTGGTATACACTTGCAACTTCATTCTCCTTTTTTCGGTATACGGGTTTTTTGGAGCTAGACCCTTCAGCTACTTCAATCTTGCCACTTTTTATAGCATTTTCGATGAGCTCACCAGAGATGATCAAATCAGCAAAATTTTTGGTGGCATTTCCAAGCAAGTGCCCCAAGTATGGAGCTTTCAAAGTGTTGACAAAAATTACAGTAGCTTCCTTTTCGAGTAAAGGGGGTTGGACCTGGGCAGCAATATCACGCCACATTTGGGTATATTGTCGGAAAGTCTCATTACTTCTTTTTTCCATATTCTGAAGAGTCCACCGATCAGGAGCTATATCTGTAACATGGTGATACTGTTCTAGGAATGCTTTTGCCAAGTCCTTCCATGATTTGATGTGAGCTCTAGTTAATTGGTTATACCACTTGGCGGCAGAACCTGTTAAACTGTCTTGAAAACAGTGAATCAATAATTTTTCATCATTCACATGGCCAGCCATCCTCCGGCAAAACATAGTAATATGAGAGGAAGGGCAAGTGGATCCATTGTATTTTTCGAATTCAGGAACCTTGAACTTTATAGGGATGATCAAGTCTGGGACCAAACTCAGCTCTCTGGCGTCAGACCCATAGAACGGTTCAATCATTTCTACTGATTTTACCATTTCTTCCAATTTCTTCAACTGTTGAGTTATTTGTTCATTGGCTTTTTCCTTTTCAACTAACTCATTTAGATCTGGAGTTAAGTGTTCAGTAACAGGCTGATAATTGTTTGGGAATGCAGATCCCATGTGGTGTTGCTGATTCTCATTGCTGACATATACATGAGGTCGTGCTTCTTGAGGTACCGAAGGGTGAGCAGAGATGTGTACAGGTGTGAAACCATGAGGAGGACCAGATTCTGGTGTAAACCTTGGTAGGTGTTGGGGATCAGAAGTAAACCCCGCAGGATGTGATGCCCCTGGTTCAAACCCTGGAGGATATGATAAATCTTGCTCGGATGACGTTATTTGGCCATCCGTGATCCTTCTACCTATAGCATGTTTCTTAAACATTTCTTCCATCCTTTGTAGTAGACCAGTTTACGAATTTGTTATCTCTGCTTCCATCTTATTTAATCTCTCTCTCATTTCTTATTGAGCTTGTTTTTGTTCTTGCTCAAGTTGAATCATTCTAGCTTCCATTTTCTTAGTTGTATTCCGAGTACCGTACGGGTGTGAGTTGAGTGCCAGAATAACTACAATGATTGAAAATTATATTTTATATTATTTTGGGTGTTTTAATGAATGAATGCATGTATTAATGCAAAATATTTAAAATAAATGCAATGCAGAATGAATGTATGTAAAAGGTATTGATCTCAAAAAGTTAATTATCATAGAACAACTTCCATTGGAACACAAAGTTTTTATTACACAATAGTTCACTTCTACAGATATGGCCTAGCCATCCGATTAAGTTCGACAACTTCTTTAATCAACCAAGACATCTTCTTCCCAAACTCAGAAACCGGATTGATGTGATGCTCGATGACCTTTGCTTTGACAGCTAATTCCCCAATGTATCTGGCAACTTCACTCATCTGTATTATAGCCTCGACTACCATGTTGCTTCTATCTGCACTCTGTTCTTCATAGAAATCATTCGATGTTTGCCACTGTTCAATAGTTCCTTGGAGATTTCCTTCTAGCTCAGTGATTCGTACTTGACAACTCTGCAGTGTGCTTTCCAGGCTTCGAATTCGATTTCGCAGTAAGGCATTCTCTTCATAACTTTCCTGAAGGTTACTTGGTCCCATGATAATCCTTCCTCGGAACAAGGATTCTTCGAGTTGCAGGATATAATCACTGAATTTTGTGATTTTAGCCCGACATTGAGCCAGATCCTCTTCAAGTCTTGTTTTTGTTTCCTGCATCCTTCGATTAAGACTCTGTATTTGTACATTTTTATCTCCACACCTTTTTATCCAGCTGTTGATTGTCTCTTGTCTTGCTTCGAGCCTAGTATTGAAGTGTTTCTTTTGTAGTTCCCACCTATTTCTTTTAATATCAAATTCTTCGATTTTTTGTCCTCTAATATCAAGTTTGACAAGCATATTATTTATTTCAGTTTCAAATCCCCTGATCGTGATAGTCTTCTTAGCTTCTAGCTCTTTGACTCGATCTTTCTCTCTTTCTAGTTCTTCCATAGCTTTGCGACTCTCGGCCTTGTATCTTATGATCCGCTCCCTCTTATCAAGCTCAAGCTCTTCTATTTTTTCTTTCCCTTTCTCCAAGCTCTTGAGTAGACGATCGTTTTTTTCCTTCAAATCTCTACTTCGATGTTTCTCTGCATTTAACTTTTTGGTTAACTGGGCTGATGCTCTACTTGACCCAATTGTTATCCTAGATTTTTGCAGCTTGTAGTAACCCTTCTTCAGATTTTTCAACTCCGAATCTACTTTTTCTTTTCTCTTTCTTAGCATTGCAAATTGTGCGGCATGAAAGTCAACATCAATACTCAACATGAATTTGTCTTGTCGAATCTCTTCTAGTTCTTTCGACCAACCTTCTTTCTCAGCTTCGAATTCTGCTCTTAAGATCTCTATCTCCGATGGGACTATCTGAATTCGTTCCTCCATAGTTATATCCTTACTTTGGTCAGGTAGAGGAATATTTTCATTCTTTCTTATAGACCTCCATTCCTCATAATTTGGCATCAACATTACCTTGGCTGCATCGGCTCTAGTACAGAAAGTCTTCTTCCATCCTCTAACTGCATTCGAGATGTTTTTCTTGTAATTGTTCCCGTAGAATACAAACTCAGATGAGTGCAATCCAGCAGTGACTGGGATAAATTGATGGCCACCATATTGCCTCATAACCAAAAGTGGTGCGTACCCAATTGCTCCCCATAAACCGAGCAACATCACCCAATTATAGTCACCGCACTTATATAGGAACTCACTTTGTATTTGCCAAGGGCACGCCAAACGATATCCTTGTCTTGTATATTCTTAAGGGCATCTATCCACATGTCTTTAGTGACTCCTTTTGGCCAATCTTTCTCTATAAATTCTCTCAAAGGCGAGTAACTTGTACTAAACCGATGATATGAAATTTTTTCAATTTTCCAGAAGTGGCTACGGATCCAGACATATAGTAATTGCGCGCATCCTGAAAATCGACCACCTCCAAGCCTTCGACAAGCATTCAAGGATCGAAAAGTCTCTGCTAAAATTACAGGAGCAGGGTTGACCTTTTTTTGTAATTGCTCGAATAAATCCACAACTGCAGCCTCAATAAATCCCAAGGCCTTCGGGAAAATGACTAAGCCATAAATACCCAGTGCAAAGAGGTCAAATCGCACTTTCTCGTCAGGATGACTTTGAATGATTCCTTTAATAGCAATCCAAGAAATGCCTTCACTTTCACCTTTTTGTTTGGTACGAGCAACCACCCATTCCTCACGCACTCCTGCGATTTTGGCTAATTTGATTCTGAAGGGTTGAGTTTTGATGGACTTGGAATAAATCCGATTCTCTTGAGCATCCTCTATGCGCAACAAGGCAATATATTCTTCTATGGTAGGAACCATGTCTTCTTTATTGAAAGTGAAACAGTTGTACCCTGGATTCCAAAATTGAATCAAGGCTCGGATCAACTCATCATCTATATCAATATAACAGATAGGAAATATCCCCATAACACTGGTAAAACTGCCGCTTCTTACTCGACTCCCATTTTTCCCAAATGTCTCGTAAGTCCTGGATGTCATTTCTTTTAAGAGAAACGGAAGCATAACCTGCTAAATCTGACATGTGATCAGCTAGGAAACTGTCCCCTTCCAATATTTGCAATGCTTCAGCCCACTGTCGTACCTCAGAGTTTTGAACTACTTGATTTAAATACTTTTCGTCCATTATTGAAAGCTTTCCAATTTGACGATTAACTAAAGATCAACACCCTTAATCTTGAATGATGCAATGCAGATAACAAAAAAAACACAAAAAAATGAAAATGAATTAGTACAAGTAAGAAAATTGAATACAAATAAAAATGTCATTTAAAGATGAATATAACACCTACCCCGTCATGATATCTACCCAAACATGTTATATACCCACAATAATTTTTCAAGAAATTAATCCTAACCACATGGTATCTAGTTCGCATGCTGTTATTAAACAATATTTAAAGCAAAAAAAAGAAAAAGTTCAGAAACGCTCCTCCTTTGTGTACACCTATTTTGGGTACCTACTGACAGACATAGGTTCGATATATCTATACCTCAGGTGATCGTTCTACGGTTCACTATATGCGTGGTTGCGTTTCTAACAGAAAAAAGGTACTCGAATTGTCCTTGATGTTAGTGCCCCCTTGGGCTGCCAAACCCTCAATCCTCACCCATTATAGGCTTTAAACGGATCGAGTTCAATTCGAGAGGATACATTCCCTTATGTCTATGCGGAGAATAAATTCTCACGAAAACATAAGGTATATGAATCCCGAAGGTTACTTGCTAGGCCTGCACGGAGAATAAATTCTCACGAAGGCGTCGCTTTCGCCCCCACTTAGAAAGGTTCGGAGCTCGGGTATAGAGCTTATGTTATGCAAATGCTCGTGACGTGTGTGAGGAGGAACATTCAACCCTTTGACTCAATAGGAAAATAACATCATTCGACAAAATTTTGGACAAATCTGAAAACAAAGATAAAAATGTTAGTAAAACAATAATAAAATGAAGCAATTAAAAACTTCAATAAAAGGATCAAAAGTTAACTAAAGACTCGAACTCATAATTTCTACCAAACGACAATGTGTAAGCGACTTACATACTGACTCTCTAAAAAATTCTGGTCCCCAGCAGAGTCGCCAAGCTGTCGTAACCGTTTTCCGGGAGGAACAACCGTTTAATTGTTTTAAAAACAGTTATGACTTTTAATTTTGGAAAATGGGGTGATTTTGGATTAATTTGAATTAAATTGAAAAGAGTCGCCATCAACCTTTGGGTTAGGTAGGTCGAATACCTAAAAACGTCTTTTAAAAAATAATTTTAAGAAAAATCATTTTTTAAGACAAAAGTTGGTATGCGTTTTCCAAAGATTCGATTAAAATGGGTTCGGGAGTCGGTTACGTGTGGGGAAGGATTAGCACCCCCACAGCGCCCAAAATTGGTACTGTGTCGCTTACACGTTGTCGTAAATGGTGGAAATTCTGAATCAAATATCAAGTTAAAATATGATCCATTTATTGGAATTTAATTAATTTACTTCAAATTAATAACTTAAAGAAAAAAATAAAATAAGTAGTTAAACTTATAAGAACTAAAATGCAACAAATCAAAAACTTGAAGTCTAAATTGCAATTAAACGAAATTAAAACAATGACTAAAACATGTAATAATGTCGAGTTATGCACATAAAGATATCATAAAAAAATTAATTAAATAAAACAAATGATTATTTAACTCATGAAAATTACCATGACATTCTAAAAATTATATACATTTATTTAGATATAAACTATATCTTATATATGATTACTATAAATAAGTTTTAAACGTTTGAACCATAACTAATACTCAATATTAAAATATAAAGATTTAATTCGATGTAGAATACACAAGTATATGTAAGTTACTATATGAATTTATATTAACTATCTTACAAATATGTACGCATATTATGAATAAGTAATGGAACATTATACTTATTAAATAAATGATAACTATACTTATTAAATAAATGATATAAAGAATATAAAAGTAAATACAAGTATACATCTAATATAATAAAAATATATTAAAATTGATCATGCATGGGCTAATTAAATATATACTCTAATAATTTAATATATATATATATATATATCCAGCTAAGCTATACGTTAAACAAATAAAATATGCCTATTCTTCCTAAGACATGTTAAACAAATATATATATATATGAACAAAAAAAAAATCAGTTTCCAAGACACATTAAATAAATATATATATATATATATGAACAAAAATCAGTTTCCAAGACACATTAAATAAAATATATATATACGTTTAACAAATATCCAACTAAGCTATATGTTAAACAAATAAATAATGGCTATTCTTCCTAAGACACATTAAACAAATATATGTATATGAACAAAGAATCAGTTTCCAAGACATGTTAAACAAATATATATATATATGAACAAAAAAATCAGTTTCCAAGACACATTAAATAAATAAATAAATATATATATATATATATATACGTTTAACAAATATCCAACTAAGCTATATGTTAAACAAATAAATAATGGCTATTCTTCCTAAGACACATTAAACAAATATATATGTATATGAACAAAGAATCAGTTTCCAAGACATGTTAAACAAATATATATATATGAACAAAAAAATCAGTTTCCAAGACACATTAAATAAATATATATATATATATATATATATATATATATATATATATATATATATATACACGTTTAACAAATATCCAACTAAGCTATATGTTAAACAAATAAACAATGGTTATTCTTCCTAAGACACGTTAAACAAATATATATGTATATGAACAAAGAATCAATTTCCAAGGTAAATGTACAAGTGATCTAAAAATTAATTATTTCAAATATTTTAATATAAAATCTAACTTTATTCTAAACCTAATACTTAAACTAAACTATCCAACCGTTTTCAACTTCAAAGAAATCTCAACTCTATCTTCTACTTCCCATACCCGAGAAGCTCAAGGTTAACACTCACAACACCGACAGCTTCTCCTAAGGATGTTCCTTGCTCCGACCACATACCACATTAACCAGGTAAGACTTACTAAACCCTTCCCTATTTCTTAAGCGGCGATGCTCTCATCCACGATGACTCTCATCTTTTTCAGCAAAGACCCAAACACCATAAGGTAAACTAAATCGAAACTATATTTCACTCTTTATTTTATATTTTTATTTTTGCTTTAATCTAATCATCTCATCCGAATCATTTTAGAATTTACTCAAGACTCACTGTTTCGGAACTGACCACCTAGTCCCTTAAAGATGAGGACAATCACTCCGGCAGTTAAAGCTCACAACACTAAGGTAAAATTTCTTTCCTCCCTTTTCAATTGTTTTTTTTATTATTTTGAAACACATATGCACACACAGAGAAAACGGGAAAATAAAAATAAAAAAATACCTTGAACCCAAATTGTATTTCTATTGCTTTCGATTTTTTTTAATACAAAAGTGAGATTCTTACTACAAGGTTTTCTGTTGGCTTTTCGAAGGGTGAATGAAAATTCTCCTTGTCTCCTTTGCTTTTGTTGAAAACCAAGACCCCTCTATCTTTCTATCGCTGGTGAAAATTTCTCGTTTTTTTTGTATCTAGCTTCCCCTCCTAATTTTTTTTTGTTCTCCCCCCTGTTCCTCTAATCCTCTGCCTATTTTATGGTTGATATCTCCACCTAATCTTCATGGATGCATCTGTGTTTTCTTCGTTTTTGGTAGGATATTGACAAGTTAGGTATGATTTAGGTGATATGCTTTTGACTTTGCTGATATTGTTTGTTTTTGCTGTTCAGTGGCCGACATGGTGATGATGATGTTTCAACTTGCTCAGAGGTGACTAGCCTTAGTGACTCGTCGGTGGAGAGGCTTGGTACTGTTATTGATCTGGGTCTGTTGGGTTGCTTATAATTGGACCACATTTGACCTGCACAAAAATATAAACACACTTAATAATAATAATAATAATAATAATAATAATAATAATAATAATAATAATAATAATAATAATAATTTAATAATATTTTTTAACTCTGACAAAAAAAAATGGGTGTCTACACTTTCCAGGCCGAGTTCCTTCATTGATGAAGTCATTGTTTTATCCGACACAAAATAATATTGTAATTGGTTTACTTGTTCCTCCACAATTCTCCTCTCTTCAAAAATATTTATATTGTCTCTCTGCTTTTCGAAAATCATTCTCGTCTGTTCACCGCAAACATAAGCTAAAAGAAAGAAAGAAATTGTTATAATCATTAATTAATAAAAAATTATAATTAAGAAGGATCGTTTCATATTTAATAATACCTGTTGAAATATGAAGAAGCAACTTTATGTTATCACATTTCTTTCCGAAGTTCAAAACATTAAAAGCTCCAAATGTATTGATGTTTAACGCAACGGCGTACCTTCAAAATGGAAGAAAAAATAAGATGAAGATTAAAACTTCATGGAGAATTATATGTTATTTGTATTGTAAATTTGTCTATAACCTGAGTTTTCTTTTATTGTAAATTAAAGAACTATTAGCGAGCGTTAATCAACATTAAGGCATCTAAACAGAAATCTAAACTACCTTTCATTAAAGTCAGTTGTGGCAGCTGCATTTACTATAATTTCTATTTCATTCCACATTTTTTCTCGTAAATTTGAGTCTTTCACTCCCAAGTTTTCAGAAGAGACATCACCAGCCACTGCTATCACCTTACTTGATATCAAGTGATCGAATTTCGAATCCCAATGATTGCGAAGAATCCTGAACAATTCTGTGCTTATGATCTGCATACAAATTTTCTACCTCATATGAGTATCAGATATACTATGTATCTTACAGTTTCAGATATACCTCATTATACAAACGTTGTGTGGCAGACTTTTCATCTGAAGCCCTCACAAGAAGATAGAGCTTATTCACATCTGGTTGAAGCCTTAATATCTTCTCCACAAGGACTAGAAGCCATGGTTGAATCATTAAATGTTAGTAATAACCAGCGTTAGCTTAAGGAAGAGAGAGTAAGAGTAGTACCCTTTGCCAAAAATCCAGTTGCACCAGTGACAAATATAGTCTTGCCTTGAAGAAACTTGACTACATTGTTCGTCTCCATGTCTGATGGCAGTCAAACTTAAGAGAATAAATTATAGTGTTCCAACCAATATGTTTTCCCAATGAGTTTTAAAGAGGATATTTATAGGGGAAAACATGCACTAATTGGGATCATGCATGGTCCACCATATTTATATGCTATTTTGTTGAAGTTATAGGTTAGTTTCCTCCATTTATCAAATTAAATTTAAGTGCAACAAGAAGAATATGAATAAATTAGTTTTTATTTTTAAATTGTAATTAATTAAATCATTTAAAATAATGAAGTTCAGAATTTGAAAAAGCTTTATAAAAATATGTGATATTTCAATTGGGATAAAATTATTTAAATTTTAAATATTTTTTTATAGTAGCGCTAGTTTTATTAAAAAGAAGAAGTATCTCATTTGCAGTACTTGATATGGATTAATTGATTAAAAGATCGAAGACTAGTTATTAATTTTTTAAAAAAAAAGATAAGAAGAAATATCCGGAATTACATTAAAAGTCTACAACCTTAATCGTAAACTTAATACAATTAGGAATTTTCATGTAAAAATTAGCATAAGAAACTAGTCACTTAAGATCATACAATGACATAAAAGGAAAATAGAATCACAAAAGATGATCAAACTACTAAAAGATCACCGACAAATCGTAAATTAGAGTTGAGCGACGTGAGAAAAATATCAGCAAACGCAAATTGTATATCAAAATTCAATCCTATTGTCCAAAAAAAAAAGATCTGAGTGTCCAAAGCAGAAAATATCAGTATAATAAAAATACAAGCGTCATGTTGATCAGTAGTGGAAATATCAAATCTAATTTTAAGAAAAAAGATAAACGAAATCAATTATCAAAGAACCGAAAATTTATTTAATTTAATATTCTCTTAAAAAGCCGTTAAAATGCTAGAGAAAGTGAGAAGGCTTGCGAAACAGCAACTTCCAAGTACATTTAGGCATTTAGAGTTTGGCAAGAAGTGTGTTTCAATAATAATGTATATACTTTTAGGTGTAATAATGTATAATTTTATATCCTTATTATTATATAATTTTTTATCTAGTTATTGTCACAAGTGAATCCAAATATTAATTAATTTAGTTTAAAATATTAAATAATTAATATTATTATAATAAATTTTATCTTTTCATAGTTTTATATATTTTTAAATAAAATACCTAAAATTATTATTTAATGAATTCATATATCTTACCAATTCATTTATTGTTAAATTTTTTTATAAATATTTTTTACATATAATATTCTCATTCACATATTGTGGATGTGATAAAATCTAATATATTATAAAATAATTTAGAAGGAAAAAGATAATTGGATCCCAACCTAAATGAAGTATAAGAGTAGTGGTTTTATTTTAGGGTAATTTATCTATTTAATCACTCAAAAATTATTGTAGTTTTATTTTGATCATCCAACTACTAAATTTTCATTTTAAGTATCTATGTTATTGTTTTATTTTTTTAGTCATTGGTTGTAAAAAAGTAATGAAATGATGATATGCTCTTTTTAATTGGTATAAGAATACATTTAGTCATCAACACTTACATATCTCGTCTGTCACACTCCAATTTAGGGGCTAGATTACATATTATATAAATTTGATTTATAATTTGGTCATACAACTACTAAAATTTTCATTTTAGTCATCAACGTTATCATTTCATTCTTTTTATATAAATCAAGAATCCTCTAATTCAAGTTTTGATTTTTAAAGGCACTTAGATTGATGTACCAACAAACTTCCCTCTCTTCCATAAATATAATTTTTGTATGTTTGAAATTTTTATAAATATAATTTATTTGAATTTTTTTGATGAAATTTATAATTACAAATAAACCATGTCAGCACCATTTTCATAATTTTTTAAATTGTGTGTGATCAAAAGGATAAAATGATAACATTTATGATTAAAATGAATATTTTAATAATTGATTAACCAAACTAGAAATACAATAATAATTCAAATTAAGTAGTTTTTGTATCCAATTTTTTGGGTCAATTTAAAATAAGTAATTTACCCTTCATTTTATATACAATGAAATGCTACAAATTGAATAAAGCAAGTTCGGCATGAAAGTAAATGAGACATTAATTAAAACGTTAATGAATTTACTTAAAATATATCCTCACATTTTTAAATTATTAGAAAGGATGTGATTTGAAATATTTAAGTTTTACACAAAAATATAGCATTTTAATATATTTATAGTGGTTGATGATAATCTTTAGGTTGCGGTGATTATTAGCAATTTATTTCTTCTGATTTGGACGGAAAATTGCAGTCGGTGGTTCATTGTGGTAATGCTACAAACGTTCAATATCGTTTGGTATAGAAGATTGGACGAGCGTGTGGGAGAACTTGGGCTGAAGAGCCCTCTTTTAATCTTGGTTGAAGGATTTTATAATAACTTTTAATGTCAGTGTCAGATTTAGGTTCATGATTGTTAGTAGCATTCGTAACTAACCTACTTCGGAAAAATATATATTTTTTATCTTTGTCTTACTTTTGAATCATATATTCAAAAACCAGTTTTCACTATTAATTAGTTAATATAATAGCAATAAGTTATTTTCTTAATTTATAAATGATGCACGTTAATTAGAAGTAAATTTAAGCTTTATTAATAATCTTTAATAATTATCGTAAGTATAATTATTACTTCATAAAATTTTATTTATAATTAATTATTACCATCACTTAAAAATAAATTACGAAAAGAAAATTTAACTTAAACTTATTCATTGGTCGGATAGTTTGTTTAAATTTAAAGATTCATTTGGTTTTTAGAATAGTATGGATAAAAATGTTAAACTTTTAAAAAAGTTTGGACAAAAACATTAAGATCTTTATCATTTTCGTTATCTTTTTAACAGTAGATTATTAAAAATAAGATAAAACGATAATGTCTATGACTAAAATAAAAGTTTTGATAACTAATTGATCAAAACAGAAATAAAGTGATCATTGAGTGACTATATAAATAATTTAACTTTATTTAATCCACAATGAAATACTAGGGATTTGATAGAGTGATTATTGAGTGACTATATAAAAGTAAGAGTAACTACATGGGAGACCACTAAATTATGGTCAAAATCAATTTGACCACCAAAGTTTTAATTGAATTAATTAGACCACCTAACTATTTAAACGTTTCAATCAAGCTACCAGCCGTTAATTTTTAACGAAGGTGATGACATGTCCGTTAATAAAATTGGCATAATTTTATATTTTGTCCTTAATATTTACAAATTCTATCAATTTAGTCACTATGTAACCCCCTCAGATCGATGCGGGTAACCCGATTTGATCTAGAGTGTCACATTAGGGCCATCGGAGCGATCCACTGAAACAATAGCGAAAAATTTAAAACTTTAATTAAACATGTAACTTATAAAATGATTTATCAGTATGCAGAAATAAAACAGATTTTTAGACTCGCATATAAAACAAAATACAATATGCCCCTAATCACACGTACCATACTCTGCAAACAACACCGGAAGAACTCCCTTACTTTAGTCGATAACTGTATTGGTACAATTTTTTTAACCTGCAATGGTGAGTAATAGAGTGAGTTTCAGAAAGCTCAGTAATACAGAACTACCAGATGATACTAAAGAACGTGCATATACAGATAACCATATATTTCCTTATTGGTTCATATATCTATAGATTTTTAGGCTGAGCTGAGGTCCCATTGATATTCCAGGTAGTAACAGATAGTATTCAGTTCAGATGGAAATATTTCGAATGTTTAGGTTCAGGAGATCAGAATAGGTTATCTAGTGTGTTCCCGCAAAACCAGTAAAAAGATACATATCTTTTTAAAACAGTATCATTTTAAAACATATTTACCCTATGCAAAAAGCAGAGGAGCATGCAAAAAAGGAAAGGTTTTACCCTTGCACATAGCAAAACCCTTGCACATAGCAAAAGAGCATGGGAAACTATAAGGTCTTACCCTTGCACACAACAAAAGAACCTAGGGAAACTGTAAGGCTCACCATTGAACACAACAAACGAACCTGGGGGAAACTGTAAGGCTTACCCTTGCACACAACAAAGGAACCTGGGGAAACTGTAAGGCTTACCCTTGCAAACAGCAAAGGAACCTGGGGAAACTGTAAGGCTTACCCTTGCACACAGCAAAGGAACCTGCGGTAACGGTAATTAATCCATTAAAATATGAAAATGTTCCATATTTAGAAATCATGTACACAAATACCGTAACCAGAAACCATATAAAAATATGTGGTAAATCAGATATCAAAATAATCTATATTCAAAATATCAGGTATTGTCTCATAAAAATATGCAGTATATGATTTATCAAGATCATATTTTCCAGTGAAAACAGGAAACCCGATAATATATTTCAAGTAACCATAGATCAT
Organism: Hibiscus syriacus; assembly: GCF_006381635.1. Classification (NCBI taxonomy): domain Eukaryota; kingdom Viridiplantae; phylum Streptophyta; class Magnoliopsida; order Malvales; family Malvaceae; genus Hibiscus; species Hibiscus syriacus. The sequence goes on from NW_024062896.1 coordinate 316,809, forward strand.
AAAACCAATAGATTCCATGATGTCATAAATCATGAATAATTCATATTTTCGGTGAAAACCATACTCAGAAAACATATAATATGTTGCCATTGTTCATAAACCCGTAAATCAATAATTTCGGTGAAACTCATTTAAAAACATATAAAATCGTCATGTAGTACATGTGGAACACACTAGGATATCCAAGTATTTCTCAGAGACACTTAGTAGGTATCAGAATGGATAACATGAAACTGATGTAATTTGATCGGATTCTAAAAACGAGGTCCTATTGAAGGGATCGATTGTTAACCGATCTAATCCGACATTTAAGGTTGATACTTAGAATTACACTATGATTCATGTGCATCATTAAAGTGTTCAGGAACCTTTATACAAAAATATGTCGATTGATCTGATTATCGAACAACTCGAGATGAACAACTCCCAGAACTAATGCTTGTCGATTGGTCAATTCATTGTCCTTCCAGGGTATTTACTCTTTAATACCAAAAATTATTGTCCATTGATCATCTTCAGAATCATCGACGAATAAATCTTCCAATGGTCTTTATTTCATTTCCACGTTTCAATGACACCATGAAATGCTGACGTGCTTGATTTGCAGTCCATGGCCCATAAGGACAGTACATCAGGTAAGTTCATTAGCATTCCATAACTCATCCAAATCACTTATTTAATCATCAGTCATTGAGCTTACTTAATTCACTTAATAGTCAAGTCTATCCCGGTTACTTCAAAGTTTTTCAGAGTAATTCAGACATTTCTGAATTTCAGATACATATTGTACTTCTGTTCGGTTCAATTTGGTGTTCTTGGTTGATTTGACTAACGAATATCCACTTCTTAATACCGAATGCGATCTAAAGTTGAGTTGAGTACTTCCATAATTATCATCGATCCAAACTTAAGGAGACGAACAAGCATTCAAGTGGCATCTATTCCATTCAGGTACTAATATAGCCCTAGCGTTGGTTGACCAGTTTAATATGTGTTCCATAACTTTTAAGAGCAGTACCACATCCATGTTTATTTGGATTCCTTAATTAATCCATGACATTTATTTATTCTATGTATAAGGGTATTTTGGTCATTTTGGTGCTCAAATTTATTCCATTCTTTTCAGAGCTCGAGGATATCCAATCATTCTTGAGCTCGGTGATATTCTTGTGTCATTTCTATTCCAGGGGTATTTTAGTCATTTTATAGATTCGGGATATTTAAATTCTTTCCTTCAGTCCGACCTTATCATTTAATTTAAACTTAACATCTATTCCAGTCCTTTCGAACAATCCTTATAAATGAACACTCTCAATAATTTATTCTTCAAGTATATACTCTTAACCCGGAGATTTTCAGGTCAACTGCCTTCTCAGATGTTACAAACAAGTTATCAGGACTTTTCTGTACAAAGATATGATTTTAAAAATTAAATCTGTAATTTATCGGGTTAAGTACGAATTTTCAAAGTACTTTCTCGTTCATGGATAACTCAAACTATTTTTACCTCTCAAGGGCATTTTCGTAATTTCCTAACCCGATAATTTCAGTATAAAAACTCTTAACAAGGATAATTATAATCTAGTGATTCTGGGGTTAATCGTTTTCCCGGATAATCTCTAAACTTTAAATTATTCCTTAACAAAGCTTCTAGTATCTTGTACAAGCCATCTTGGATTTAGAAATCGGTTATCTAGATTTCCTAAGCAAAACCAGTATTTTGTGTACATTAGTGGTTTCATCATATCAATATGTCTTTAAAAATTATTATCCAACTTACAGAGTCAATTCTTGTCCTTATTATAACATAAGGGTATTTTCGTAATTTAACCTAATCGAAGCATTCTCATAATTTATTATCCAAGTACCTTTAATGAGATAAATTATAATTTACATATTCAGGACTGATTCCTTTATCACTTAATCACATGACTTGTAATTCAATAGAATCTTAACTAATTTATCACTTAAACCGTATTCGGTTCGAATCCATCCATAATCAAACAGTCATAATAGACCAATCATATACATTCATGCATTTATCCATTATCAACATGTTCCATAAAGCATAAAGGTAGTAATGTATTACCTCAATTTCGTGCCACACTGATCGATCATTTAAACTTTATTCAAACGCATCGATCTTGAAATCAACTTCCAATAATTCCTCGAATACATATCTATAGAAATTTCATAAAAAATGGACCCTAATTACGAAAAACGGATAGAATCGGTTAATAAATCAGGGAAAAGCAAGTTACCAGGTTTGAATTTAGCGAAACAGACTTTGGATTCAGATTCAGGACGTCGAAAATATAAAATACGACGTATCGAAAATTTTAACTTTTTAGTCAAAGTCAAAGTCAACGGATTTGACTGACAATTTTGAGGCTTTCGGGTTCGAATTTGAAAAACGGACTTCGGAATCGGACTCATGATGTCGAAAAACATAAAATATGACTTTTCGAAAATTTTAATTTTTTCGGTCAAAGTCAACGGCGGTCAACAGTCAACAGGTCAGGCCAACGGGTCGGGTCAAATGGTTCAGGTCAAAACTAGGTCAAACAGCCCTAACAGTTTCCGAAGCTCTCCCACTCGTAAGGACGTCGCGTGAACAGTGCTACAGTGTCCGAAAAATTCCCGAAAAAATTCTTAAAATTATTTTAGGCATTTTAAGACACTTATCAAGCTTGGTTCACAATTTTGAATGGTTGAGAGCTCGATTCTGAAACGTTGGAAGCTTTGACTTTCTCACCCTCCACGTACCGCCGCCAACGGAGACACGGAGGACACCGGTGGACTCAGAACGATGCAAAGAACACTATGGTGCGAGAGGTGTCGAAAACTGGTGGCCGGGTCGACATGAATCGACGAAAAACCAATGAAGATTGAATTAAAACCGATGATACTTCCGGTTGAAATTTACGACAAATTACGTCGATTCACGACGAAATGTTTGAGGGGTTTTGACCGATGGTTTGAGGGGTTTTGTTCATCGGTCAATAACTAATACGATGGTGGTTTTAGTTCGTCGAAAGGTGGCCGGACGGTGAATAGATCGGAGATCAAAGTGGGTTGACTGGAGGAAAGAAAATGAGAAAATTCTGCAGAAACATACGAGGAAGAGGGTTATAATTCTCTCCAAAATAAAAATGGGTAAATTAAGAGTTTAGCCATTGAATTTCCTGTACTTTATAAAATGATCTGCCAAATTTACGATTTTACAATTTAATCATCAATTTCTTCCAAAATACAACTTTAAATTTAATACTTTAAAATTCCTAAAATTTAGCCCCTAAATTGAGATGTTACAATTCTCCCCTCCTTAAAAAAAATTCGTCCTCGAAATTCATTCATGTCATATAATTGCATAAATGAAACTTCATTCAATTCTATCATATCTTCAAGTAGCTTTTACAAAGGTATGTGTCATCTACAAATCCTTAACCAACTGAGTATACATTATCATCAGAAATCTCCCTTATTCCATAAAATAATCAGAACAAATTTATCCTTGTGGAAACAATTCAGCCTTGGTCGGAGTCAAAGGGTTTGACTGACAATTTCGAGGCTTTCAGGTTTGAATTTTGAAAAACAAACTTCAGAATCAAACTCAGGACGTCGAAAAACATAAAATATGGCTTTTTCGAAAATTTTGACTTTTTTGGTCAAAGTCAACGGTCAATAGTCAACAGTGAATGGGTCGGGTCAATGGGTCGAGTCGGGTCAATGGGTCGAGTCGGGTCAAATCGGGTCAAAACTGGGTCAAACTATCCCAATAGTTTCCGAAGCTCCCCTACTCGCAAGGGCGACGTATGGGGCGCGTGAACAGTGTTACGGTGTCCGAAAAATTCTCGACAAATTTCTTAAAATTATTTTAAGGCATTTTAAGACACTTACCAAGCTCGATTCACAATTTTGAATGGTGGAGAGCTCGATTCTGAAACGTTGGAAGCTTTAACTTTCTCACCCCTCTACGCGCCGGTGACGATGGAGACACGGAGGACACTGGTAGACTCGGAATGATGCAAGGAACACTATGGTGCTGGAGGTGTCAAAAACGGGTGGTCGGATCGACGTGAATCGACGAAAAACCAACGGAGATTGAATTAAAACAGACGATACTTCCTGTTGAAATTTACGACAAACGGTGTCAATTCATGATGAAAGATTTTAGGGGTTTTGTTCATCAGTCGACAACGAACACGATGGTGGTTTCAGTTCATCGGACGGTGACCGGACGGTGAATAGATCGGAGATCAAAGTGGGTTGACTAGAGGAGAGAAAATGAGAAAATTCTACAGAAACATACGGGGAAGAGGGTTATAATTCTCTCCAAAATAAAAATGGGTAAATTAAGAGTTTAACCATTGAATTTCCTACACTTTATAAAATGATATGCCAACTTTACGATTTTACAATTTAATCATCAATTTCTTCCAAAATACCACTTTAAATTTAATACTTTAAAATTCCTAAAATCTAGCCCCTAAATTGGAGTGTTACAATTCTCCCATCCTTAAAAAAAATTTGTTCTCGAAATTTATTCATGTCACATTATTGCATAAATGAAACTTCAATCAATTCTATCATATCTTCAAGTAGCTTTTACAAAGGTATGTGTCCTCTACAAATCCTTAACCAGTTGAGTATACATTATCATCAGAAATCTCCCTTATTCCATAAAATAATCAGAAGAAATTTATCATTGTGGAAACAATTCAGCCTTGGTTACAAGAATAGGCTCATAGAGCTGTAACATATCCCCAATTTCATTTCCGGAGTCGGGTTAGAATTTCTCAGATGAGTAACTCTCACAAGGCACATGAGGTACTTTACAAAATTGAGATAGACGTTACTGATATTCCTTTTTGCAAAGGTAGAGCCTTAAAGGTTAAAAACTTAGGTTTGCTCGTTACAGAGAGGGACTCAACCTTGGAATTCCGGCTCGAAGAAGTACGACTGTAGTATAGGGGCATGTACTGATCAAACATATTTTTGATATTCGACCAGCTGGTCTATCTTGAAAATTTTAACTCAACCTAAGCTTTGATACCACTAAATGTAACCCCCTTAGACCGATACGGGTAACCCGATCTGATCTGGAGTGTCACATTAGGGCCACCGGAGCGACCCACTGTAAAAATAGAAGAAAATTTAAAACTTTAATTAAAACATGTAACTTATAAAATGATTTATCAGTATGCAGAAATAAAATAGATTTTCAAACTCGTATATAAAACAAAATACAATTACATGCCCCCTAATCACACGTACCATACTCTGCAAACAACATCAGAAGAACTCCCTTATTTTAGTCGATAACTGTACTGGTACAATTTTTTTAACCTGCAATGGTGAGTAATAGAGTGAGCTTTGGAAAGCTTAGTAATACAGAACTACCATATAATGCTGAAGAACGTGCATATACATATAACCATATATTTTCTTATTGGTTTAGATATATACAGATTTTTAGGCTGAGCTGAGGTCCCATTGATATTTCAGGTAGTAACAGATAATATTTAGTTCAGATGGAAATATTTTGAATGTTTAGGTTCATGAGATCAGAATAAGTTATCTAGTGTGTTCCCGCAAACCAGTAAAAAGATACATATCTTTTTAAAACAGTAGCATTTTAAAACATATTTACCCTATGCAAAAAGCATAGGAGCATGCAAAAACGGTAAGGTCTTACCCTTGCACATAGCAAAAGAGCCTGGGAAACTATAAGGTCTTGCCCTTGCACACAACAAAGGAACCTAGGAAAACTGTAAAGCTCACCCTTGCCACAACAAAGGAACATGGGGAAACTGTAAGACTTACCCTTGCACACAGTAAAGGAACCTGGAGAAACTATAAGGCTTACCCTTGCACACAGCAAAGGAACCTGCGGTAACGACAATTAATCCATTAAAATATAAAAATGTTACATATTTAGAAATCATGTACAAAAATACCATAACCAGAAACCATATAAAAATATGTGGTAAATCAGATATCAAATAATCTGTATTTAGAATATCAGGTATTGTCTCATAAAAATATGCAGTATGTGATTTATAAAATCATATTTTCCAGTGAAAACAGGAAACCCGATAATACATTTCAAGTAACCATAGTTCATAAAACCAGTAGATTCCATGATGTCATAAATCAAGAATAATTCATATTTTTCGGTGAAAACCATAATAAAAACATATAACATGTTGCCATGGTTCATAAACCCGTAAATCAATAATTTCGGTGAAACTCATTTTAAAAGATATAAAATCATCGTGTAGTACATATGGAACACACTAGGATATCCAAGTATTTCTCAGAGACACTTAGTAGTTATCAGAATGAAGAATATGAAACTAATGTATTTTAATCGGATTCCAAAAATGAGGTCCTATTGAAGGGATCGATTGCTAACCGATCTAATCCAACATTTAAGGTTGATACTTTAGAATTACACTATGATCCATGTGCATCAGTAAAGTGTTAAGGAACCTTTATACAAAATATGTTGATTGATTTGATTATCGAACAACTCGATATGAATAACTCACAGAACTAATGCTTGTCAACTGGTCAATTCATTGTCCTTCTAGGGTATTTACTCTTTAATACCAAAATTCTTGTTCATTGATCATCTTCAGAATCATCGACGAATAAATCTTCCAATGGTCATTATTTCATTTCCACGTTTCAACGACACCATGAAATGATGACGTACTTGATTTGTAGTCCATGACCCATAAGGATAGTACATCATGTAAGTTCATTAGCATTCCCAGACTCATCCAAATCAATTATTTAATAATAAGTCATCGAGCTTACTTAATTCACTTAATAGTCAAGTCTATCCCGGTTACTTCAAGGTTTTTCAGAGTAATTTAGACATTTCAGATACATATTGTACTTCAGTTCAGTTCAATTTGGTCTTCTTGGTTGATTTGTCTAATGAATATCTACTTCTTAGTACCGAATGCGATCTAGAGTTGAGATGAGCTGACTAATTCCATAGTTATCATTGATCCAAACTTAAGGAGATGAACAAGCATTCAAGTGACATCTATGCCATTTAGGTACTAATATAGCCCTAGCATTGGTTGACCAGTTTAATATGTGTTCCATAACTTTTAAGAGAAGTACCACATCCATGTTTATTTGGATTCATTAATTAATCCAAGACATTTACTTATTCTAGGCTATAAGGGTATTTTGATCATTTTGAAGCTCAATTTTATTCCATTCTTATCTGAACTCGAGGATATCCAATCATTCTTGAGCTTGGTGATATTCTTGGGTCATTTTCATTCCAGTGGTATTTTAGTCATTTTAAAAATTCATGATATTTATATTCTTTCCTTTAGTCCGACCTTATCATTTAATTTAAACTTAACATCTATTATAGTCATTTCGAACAATCCTTATAAATGAGTACTCTCAATAATTTATTCTTTAAGTATATACTCTTAACTCGGAGATTTTCAGGTCAAATGCCTTCTCAGATATTACAAACAGGTTATCAGTACTTTTCTGTACAAAGACATGATTTTAACAATTAAATATGTAATTTATAGGGTTAAGTACGAATTTTCAAAGTACTTTCTCGTTCATGGACAACTCGAACTATTTTTACCTCTCAAGGGTATTTTCGTAATTTTCTAACCTGATAATTTCATTAAAAAAACTCTTAACAAGGGTAATTATAATTTAGTGATTTTGGGGTTAATCATTTTCCCAGATAATCTCTAAACTTTAAATTATTCCTTAACAAAGCTTCTAGTATCTTGTACAAGCCATCTTGGATTTAGGAATCGGTTATCCAGATTTCCTAAGCAAAACCAGTATTTTCTGTACACATCAGTGGTTTCATCATATCAATATGTCTTTAAAACTTATTATCCAACTTACAGAGTCAATTCTTGTCCTTATTACAACATAAGGGTATTTTCGTAATTTTATCTAATCGAAATATTCTCATAATTTATTATCCAAGTACCTTTAATGAGATAAATTATAATTTACATATTCATGACTGATTCCTTTATCACTTAATCACATGACTTATAATTCAATAGAATCTTCAATAATTTATCACTTAAACCGTATTTGGTTCGAATCCATCCATAATCAAACAGGCATAATAGACCAATCATATACATTCATGCATTTATCCATTATCAGCATGTTCCATAAAGCATAAAGAGGTTCTAATATATTACCTCGATTTCTATGTCATACTGATCGACCATTTAAACTTTATTTAAACGCCCTCGATCTTGAAATCAACTTCCAATAATTCATCGGATACATATCTATAGAAATTTCATAAAAAATGGAGCTTAATTACGAAAAACGAATCGAATCGGTTGATAAATCAGGGAAAAACAGCTTACCGGGTTTGCATTTGGTGAAATGGACTTCAGATTCGGATTCATGACATCGAAAAACATAAAATATGACTTTTCAAAAAATTTGACTTTTTGGTCGAAGTCATCGGGTTTGACTGAATATTTCGAGGCTTTCAGGATCGAATTTTGAACAACAGACTTCGGAATTGGACTCAGAACGTCGAAAAACATAAAATATGGCTTTTCGAAAATTTTAACTTTTTCGGTCAAACTCAACAGTCAACGGCGGTCAACGGTCAACAGTCAACGGTCAACAGGTCAGGTCAACAGCTCAAGTCAGGTCAACGGGTCAGATCAAATCGGGTCAAACGGGTCGGGTTAAAACTAGGTCAAACTGCCCAACAGTTTCCAAAGCTCCCCCACTCGCAGGGGTGGCGTATGGGCACGCGTGAACAGTGCTACAGTGTCCGAAAAATTTCTTAAAATTATTTTAAGGTATTTTAAGACACTTACCAACCTTGGTTCATAATTTTGAACGGTGGAGAGCTCGATTCCTAAATGTTGGAAGCTTTGACGTTTTCACCCCTCCACGCGCCGGCGACGACGGAGACACGGAGGACACCGGTGGACTCGGAACGATGCAAGGAACACTATGGTGTGGGAGGTGTAAAAAACGGGTGGTCGGATCGACGTGAATCGATGAAAAACCAACGGAGATTGAATTAAAACCGACGATACTTCTGGTTGAAATTTACGACAAACGACATCGATTTACGACGAAAGGTCTGAGGTTTTTGTTCATCGGTCGACAACGAACACGATGGTGGTTTTAGTTCATCGAACAGTAGCCAGACGGTGAATAGATCGGAGATCAAAGTAGATTGACTGGAGGAGAGAAAATAAGAAAATTCTGCAAAAACATACAGGGAAGAGGGTTATAATTCTCTCCAAAATAAAAATGAGTAAATTAAGATTTTAGCCACTGAATTTCCTGCACTTTATAAAATGATATGCCAACTTTACGATTTTATAATTTAATCATTAATTTCTTCCAAAATACCACTTTAAATTTAATACTTTAAAATTCCTAAAATTTATCCCCTAAATTGGGGTGTTACAATTCTCCACTCCTTAAAAAAATTTCGTCCTCGAAATTCATTCATGTCACATAATTGCAGAAATGAAACTTCAATCAATTCTATCATATCTTCAAGAAGCTTTTACAAAGGTATGTGTCCTCTACAAATCCTTAACCAGCTGAGTATACATTATCATCAGAAATCTCCCTCATTCCATAAAATAATCTGAACAAATTTATCCTTGTGGATACAATTCAACCTTGATCAAAGTCAAAGTCAACGGGTTTGACTAATAATTTTGAGACTTTTGGGTTCGAATTTTGAAAATCGAACTTCAGAATCAGACTGAGGACGTCGAAAAATATAAAATATGGCTTTTCAAAAATTTTGACTTTTTTTGTCAAAGTCAACGGTAAATGTCGGTCAATGGTCAACATTTAACAGGTCAGGTGAATGGGTCGGGTTGGGTCAACGGATCGGGTCAAACGGGTCGGGTCAAAACTGTGTCAAACTGCCCCAACAGTTTTCGAAGCTCCCCTTCTCGCAGGGACGGCGCGTGGGGGTGCGTGAATAGTGCTACGGTAAGGTCTTACCCTTGTGCATAGCAAAAGAGCCTGGGAAACTATAAGGTCTTATTCTTGCACACAGCAAAGGAACCTAGGTAAACTGTAACGCTCACCCTTGCACACAACAAAGGAACCTGGGAAACTGTAAGGCTTACCCTTGCACACATCAAAGGAACCTGGGGAAACTGTAAGGCTTACCCTTGCACACAACAAAGGAACATATGGAAATTGTAAGGCTTACCCTTGCACACATCAAAAGAACCTGCGGTAACGGTAATGAATCCATTAAAATATTAAAATGTTCCATATTTAGAAATCATGTACAAAAATACCGTAACCAGAAACCATATCAAAAATATGTGGTAAATCAGATATTAAAATAAATTGTATTCAGAATATCTGGTATTGTCTCATAAAAATATACAATATATGATTTATCAAGATCATATTTTCCAGTGAAAATAGGAAACCCGATAATATATTTCAAGTAACCATAGTTCATAAAACCAGTAGATTCAATGATGTCATAAATCAAGAATAATTCATATTTTTCGGTGAAATCCATAAATAGAAAACATATAACATGTTGTCATGGTTCATAAACCCGTAAATCAATAATTTCGGTGAAACTCATTTAAAAACATATAAAATCGTCATGTAGTGCATGTGGAACACACTAGGATATCCAAGTATTTCTCAGAGACACTTAGTAGTTATCAGAATGGATAACATGAAATTGATGTAATTTGATCGGATTCAAAAAATGAGGCCCTATTGAAGGGTTCAATTCCTAATCGATCTAATTCGACATTTAAGGTTGATACTTTAGAATTACACTATGATTCATGTGTATCAGTAAAGTGTTCAGGAACCTTTATACAAAAATATGTCAATTGATCTAATTATCGAACAACTTGAACAACTCCCAGAACTAATGCTTGTCGACTGGTCAATTCATTGTCCTTCCAGGGTATTTACTCTTTAATACCAAAAATTCTTATCCATTGATCATCTTCAGAATCATCGACGAATAAATTTTCCAATGGTCTTTATTTCATTTCCACGTTTCAACGACACCATGAAATGCTGACGTGCTTGATTTGTAGTCCATGGCCCATAAGGATAGTACATCATGTAAGTTATTAACATTCTCAGACTCATCCAAATCACTTATTTAATCATCAGTCATTGAGCTTACTTAATTCACTTAATAGTCAAGTCTATCCTAGTTACTTCAAAGTTTTCCAGAGTAATTCAAATATTTCTGAATTTTGGATACATAATGTACTTCTGTTCAGTTCAATTTGGTATTCTTGGTTGATTTGTCTAACGAATATCCACTTCTTAGTACCGAATACGATTTAGAGTTGAGCTAAACTGAGTACTTCCATAATTATCATCGATCCAAACTTAAGGAGACAAATAAGCATTCAAATTGCATCTATGCCATTCAGGTACTGATATAGCCCTAGCTTTGGTTGACCATTTTAATATGTGTTCCATAACTTTTAAGAGTTGTACCACATCCATGTTTATTTGGATTCCTTAATTAATCCAAGACATTTACTTATTCTAGGCTATAAGGGTATTTTGGTCATTTTGGTGCTCAGTTTTATTCCATTCTTTTCAGAGCTCGAGGATATCCAATCATTTTTTAGCTTGGTGATATTCTTGTGTCATTTCCATTCCAGTGGTATTTTAGTCATTTTACAGATTCATGATATTTAAATTCTTTCCTTCAGTCTGACCTTATCATTTAATTTAAACTTAACATCTATTCCAGTCCTTTTTAACAATCCTTATAAATGAGTACTCTAAATAATTTATTCTTTAAGTATATACTCTTAACTCAAGGATTTTCAGGTTAACTGCCTTCTTAGATGTTACAAACATGTTATCAGGATTTTTCTATACAAAGACATGATTTTAACAATTAAATCTGCAATTTATAGGGTTAAGCACGAATTCTCAAAGTACTTTCTCATTCATGGACAACTCGAACTATTTTTACCTCTCAAGGTCATTTTCGTAATTTCCCAACCCGATAATTTCAATATAAAAACTCTTAACAAGGATAATTATAATTTAGTGATTCTAGGGTTAATCGTTTTCCCGGATAATCTCTAAACTTTAAATTATTCCTTAACAAAGCTTCTAGTATCTTGTACAAGCCATCTTGGATTTAGAAATCGATTATCTAGATTTCCTAAGCAAAACCAGTATTTTCTGTACATCAGTGGTTTCATCATATCAATATGTCTTTAAAAATTCTTATCCAACTTACAGAGTCAATTATTGTCCTTATTACAATATAAGGGTATTTTCGTAATTTTACCTAATCGAAGAATTCTCATAATTTATTATCCAAGTTTCTTTAATGAGATAAATTATAATTTACATATTAAGGACTGATTCCTTTATCACGTAATCACAGGACTTGTAATTCAGTAGAATCTTAACTAATTTATCACTTAAACTGTATTCGGTTCGAATCCATCCATAATCAAACAGGCATAATAGACCAATCATATACATTCATGCATTTATCCATTATCAACATGTTCCATAAAGCATAAAGAGGTAGTAATGTATTACCTCGATTTCTGTAACATACTGATCGACCATTTAAACTTTATTCAAACCCCCTCGATCTTGAAATCAACTTCCAATAATTCATCAGATACATATGTATAGAAATATAATAAAAAATGGAGCTTAATTACGAAAAACGGATCGAATCTATTGATAAATCAAGGAAAAACCAACTTATCAGGTTTGAATTTGGCAAAACAGACTTCAGATTCAGATTCAGATTCAGGACGTCGAAAAACATAAAATATGACTTTTCGAAAATTTTGACTTTTTGGTTAAAGTTAAAGTCAACGGGTTTGACTAACAATTTCGAAGCTTTCGAGCTCGAATTTTGAAAAACGAACTTCGGAATCGGACTCAGGACTTCGAGTAATATAGAATATGGTTTTTCGAAATTTTTAACTTTTTCGATCAAAGTCAACGGTCAACAGGTCGGGTCAAAACTGGGTCAAACTGCCCCAACAGTTTCCGAAGCTCCCCCACTCGCAGGGGTGGTGCATAGGGGCACGTGAACAGTGCTATGGTGTCCGAAAAATTTCTTAAAATTATTTTAAGGCATTTTAAGACACATACCAAGCTTGGTTCACTATTTTGAACGGTGGAGAGCTCGATTCCGAAACGTTGGAACCTTGACTTTCTCACCCCTCTACGCACTGGCGACGATGGAGACACGGAGAACACCGATGGACTCAGAACGATGCAAGGAATACTATAGTACGGGAGGTATCGAAAACGGGTGGTCGGATCGACGTGAATCGATAAACAACCAACGGAGATTGAATTAAAACCGATGATACTTCTGGTTGAAATTTACGACAAACGACGCTGATTCACGATGAAAGGTTTGAGGGGTTTTGTTCATCGGTCGACAACGAACACAATAGTGGTTTCAGTTCGTCGAATGGTGGTCAGACGATGAATAGATTGGAGATCAAGGTGGGTTAACTGGAGGAGATAAAATGAGAAAATTCTGCAGAAACATACGGGAAAGAGGGTTATAATTCTGTCCAAAATAAAAATGGGTAAATTAAGAGTTTAGCCACTGAATTTCTTACACTTTATAAAATGATATGCGAACTTTACGATTTTACAATTTAATTATCAATTTCTTCCAAAATACCACTTTAAATTTAATACTTTAAAATTCCTAAAATTTAGCCTCTAAATTGGGGTGTTACACACTATTTTAATTCAATTAAATAAATTTATCTATCCAATTAGAACGTGACATGTGTCAATACGTGATTGGAAGGTTTTATTTATGAATTTTAAATTATTTAATTAAATAATTTGTTTAATTCTTTTATCATTAACAAACCTTTAAAAGACAAATACAAATTGTTGTAATTTTAATTTGGTTAAATGGTTTGGGCGTCTGATTACTTTATCCCCCACAGACATAGGTTCGAGTCTCCTTGAGCGCAAGTTTGTCCCTTTATTTTCATTTCAATTGGGTGGTGACATGTGTCACCACCTGATTGGATAGAAAAATCATTTAATTAAATAACTTAAAATTCATAAATAAAACTTCCAATCATGTATTAACAAGTGTCATGTTTTAATTGGATAGTTAAATTAGTTTAATTGAATTAAAATAGCGACTAAAATGATGGAATGTGTAAATATTAAAGACCAAATATAGAATTATGCTAATTTTATTAACGGACACGTCATCACCTTTGTTAAAAATTAACGGCTGGTGGCTTGATTGAAACGTTTAAATAGTTGGGTGGTCTAATTGATTCATTTGAAACTTCGGTGGTCAAATTGATTTTTGACCATAATTTAGTGGTCTCTTTTGTAGTTTACCCTAAAGGTGTGTTTGGTTGGGGGAATGTGAGATTCCCATGGGAATGGAATCCACATTCCCCTGTTTGGTTGGCAGGGAATGTCATTCTCGGTAATCTTACATTACCAATAGTGGATTTTTTGGGGTATATTACCGAGAATGTCATTACCTCTCTTTCCTTAGGTATTGCTGGATTACCAGCGTTTTGGACTAAAATGCCCTTAAAAAAATTCTTTAAAAAATATCCTTATTCTGTCATTGAATAATAAAAATTCTACGAAGGTTAAATTACAAATTTATCCTTAAACTATTTTAGATTTACAAAAAAATCTATAATTAAAATTTTATATGAAGTTCAGGAGTTAAAATAAAATTTTACCCTTTCATTAAACCTTTTTATATTTTCAATTTTGTAAAAAAATTATATAAATTTTACGAATTTAAATTTTTTTAAAGAAAATATATAAATATTTTCCAACTTGTTAAAAAAACAAATATATAATACGGACAATTTGATCAAATATACATTCCAATAATCTTTTATTCCTTTAACCAAACATGATAATCTTAAATTCCTGCTAAACCAACCAAACACAAAATACAACATTCCAGTAATCCTATTTCCTTGTAATCTTTTATTCCCCCTGGTAATCTTATATTCCGTGAACCAAACACACCCTAAAAGTAATTCAATATGACCACGTCAAGTCATATTGTATTGTCACTCTTTTATTTGTAAAACAACAAATAAGTTATTAAATTTCAAAAAGTTATTAACTAATTGACTTATTTGTAACTTTTAGAATTTAGCTACCCATTTATAGTTTTACAATTAATTGAATGAGCTATAGTATAATTTATCCTAAAAATAGCTAGTTTTTCTTAGAGTTTGTATTTTTTCGGTGTAAATATAATAAAATACCAACCTTTTGTACTTTTGTACGAGAGCGAATTAATTTTCTGAAAAAAATATAAAGAGTAATTTAAGTAATTGTACATTGAACCCAAAAAAAATTGTTGAAGGACGGCGGGGAAATAAAGATAATCGAAAATAATGTTAATTATTTTTATTATTATTTGTTTAATTATGTACTGTTAAATTATAAAAGGGTAAACTACAAAAATGGTTAGTAATGTTTGAGTAGTTTTCGTTTTTCCATTGAAGTTTCAAAAGTAATAAATTAATCACTAATATTATCGATTTATAATAAATTGATCACTCGCTGTTAACCCAATAATAATAGTCTGATGTGACATGTTAAATTAACTTATTTGACACTAATTGACCGACCCTTGATTCATTGAATTTAAAAAATATCATTGAAAAAAGCAAAAGAAAATGAGAGATTTTTTTTTTGTAAAGGTTACTTTGTATTATAGCATAAACAAAGTAAGCACCTCGATGCCTTATTAAAAAACCTCTCTACTCCTACTTAGAGAAAAAGAGTATGCCGTGGGGTGGAAGGGTCAAAATTGCAGCCCTTACATACAAGCAGAAATGAGCAGCATAGCGTGGGACAAGCCCCAGCCGAACCACTTTGAAAACAAAACAAACATTGAAAGCAGACACCAAACTAGTCTGGGTGCAAGACCGGACAAAAGAAATAATAAGGAAAAACAGTAACACAGGTTCATACTCAAAACAGAAACAGTGACCATGCAAAACATCGTATACTGGAAACGCAGACCTATAAGCGCGGCACTTAACGAACTCCATTAGCCTACGCCACGAACGATTGCTACTGGATTTTGGACAAAATCAATCACCATTGGAACCAATCTCGGCCATAAGTAATTCACCCAAATCCCTATCTGAAGCAAAGCATTGTCAAAAATCTGATCTGCAGTAAAAGACAGGCCTTTGAATCTGGTTTTATTTCTGCAGTTCCAAATTGTCCAAATCAAACCAAAAAACCCAATGCGCCATATCTCCCGCACTTTCCTCCTAATGCTCATAGCAAACCATACCTCTAACAGTTGTTTTACATTCATGGGAAACACGAAATTAACATTCCACACGCTACACCAACGTTGCCAAACTTCTCATACTACAATGCAATGACAAAGAACATGGTTGATCGCTTCTAGCTCAGAATTGCAAAATGCAGCGACACAGATCATTACAATTAACGCCTCTTTTCGCCAGCTATAGCATTACCGACAGCCTAAGATGTACTGCTTTCCACACAAAAGCGGCAACTTTAGGCGGAATAAATTTATACCAGACCAGCCTCCAAATTGGATCTTCCAAATTAGCATCAGAAGAAACATTAAAACAGAATGCTTTCTGATTATAATGTCCATCATGCGCTCCAGACCAAATCACTCTGTCAGGACTTTGAGTAGCACTAACCGCTCTATCAGAACAAGCCTAAATTCATTCCAGATTGAAATTTCCCATTCAAATATAATTCTTCTCAGGTCAATCCTCCATTCCCATCTACATGGACCCAACATCCGAAATCCTTGATCCTTCATTCTTTTTTAATTGCTAAACTGTATATTCTCGGAAACGAGATTTTAAGAGAGATTTTTTCTGTCCAAAAATCTGACCAGAAATCGATCTTATTCCCATTGCCCATAACACATCTCAATTCAACTATAAAGTCAGGATCCGTAGACCCACTTGGATTCACAATGTTACGCCACACCCAAGAAGAATGTCTAATTTTTACAGCTTTTGGAATGATATCATCTTGGTCATAATTATACATAGCAACAATAGTTTTCCTCCATAAACAATCATTCTCCACACTAAACTCCAAATCCATTTATTAAGCAGGGAACGGTTTCTAATTTTTATGTCAAAAAAACCCAATCCCCCATGAGATTTCGGTTTACAAATATTTCCCACTTAATCCAATGAATACTCCTATCCGACTTAGCATTCCACACAAAATTCAATGCATCTATTAATCTTATCAGCAATGGACTTCGGGATAGGAAAAATGGACATGTAGTAGACCGGAAAATTAGCTAGGACAGATTTGATAAGAGTAAGCCTCCCCCAAAGAAAGCATTTTACCTTTCCAGCTTTGAAGTCGGCTATTAACTTTATCCAAAATGGGATTCCAGAGAGACTTTGAGTTTTTCTGATGCCCAAGCGGCAGCCCCAAATATGTCGATGGAAGCACTGCCTAACCACAGTGAATCGAATCTACCCAACGCCTAACTCTACTTTCTTCCAAATTGATGTCAAACAGTTTAGTTTTGCCCATGTTTAACTTCAGACCTGCAACAACTTCAAATATTTTTAGCACTCGATTAAAGTTTAGAATTGACAACGGATTTGGAGTAGAAAAAATGAGCAAGTCATCGGCAAATTGAATATGAGATAAAGCAAAACCACAAGTCCCAATTTCTACACCACAACAAAGACCAAATTCCGAAGCCTTCTTTAACATACCGCTGAGCGCCTCGCCAACAATGTTGAAGAGCAAAGGCGAAAGCGGACAGCCTTGTCTAAGGCCCCTCTTGATAGAGAAACTATTTGTCGGACAACCATTAACAAGGACAGCGATAGTAGGGGAAACTAATTTTCTCCATCTTTTGCCGAACCCCATTTTCTTAAGAATCAAGTTTAAAAACTGCCAATTAACCGTATCGTAAGCTTTGCTAAAATCTGCTTTGATCAGCACAACTTCTTTCTTTTTTTTCAACAGTCCGTCAATGACTTCGTTAGCAATCAGACTGCAGTCAACGATTTGCTTTCCGGGAAGAAATATTATTTTGCTAGCTTACTTCTTCCTTTTAATCAAATCCAAATCTGAATTTTCTCAATTTCAACTTAAGAAATCTGGGTATTAAGAATAAGTTTAAGAATAGCTTAAAGAAAATGACAAGGCTAAGGCTTCAAGTAGAATCGATGTTCATTTTGCTTCCACTTTCAAACACCATAATCCTCCCTCCATCTTTGGAAGAAGGATTGTAAATGTTCTCTTGCTTCCACCTTTAAATGTTATCATTTAAAGAGGTTTCTGAATTGATGAACAAGTTTTTTCAAATGATATTTTTTAATTAAATGAGTCAAAGGTTGGTCTATTAGTGTCAAATAATTTAACTTAACATGTCACATCAGCCTTATGTTACTGGTTAACGGTGAGTAACCTATTTGTTTTAAATTATTATTTTAAGAATTTACACTATTATCAATATTTTTCATACATGATTACATTGAGAACATGCATAAAGTTTTATTCGTATTTTGAAATGAAACAATAAATTAGTAGGTTCATTTTCTTAAAACACTTTTAATAATTACAATAATTGTGAACTTGGGTATCCATGTTTATAAATTCATTAAGTTCTGATCAAGCGTTTTATGTCTTTTATTAATATATGTTCAATTATACATTCCAGATTAGTAATCAAAGAAAATGCACCCTACTAGGATGATGCTAGTCGAGACCTAATTACATACTTGAAAAGGCCTGGAATGTGAATATTCATTATATAATCCTTCCAGTCAATACTTTTGGAATCGAATCCAAATTCAGCCATATTTATCCCTCTTTCTTCAGCCATCTTTTGCAGCTTCTCTAAATTTCTGCAATCAAATCTGTTTTTGCATCACCGTTAAATTTTAAACGACGGGATACTAAATGAGTAATTTACCCAATAATTAATACAACTGCAAAACACGTACTTACATTCCTTTGAATAACACATAAGGTTTGTAAAGTTCTGCTAATCGCATTACGGACTTGACTTTACGTTCATGTTTTGTGTAAACTTTCTTGAAAAATTGACCACTAAGTATATTCATCAAATAGAGCACCTGAACATTCAGATTAGAAACATGAAGAAATGAAAATGGAAGTTAAAAACTATAGTAGTGTGACAAAGGGAATAAGTTGATATAAGAATGACAAACCTTGAGTGGGAGCACGTACATGAGTTGCATGCTTAGAAAAAATAGATAAGCTCTGCTAATCATCGTAAAATTACCAACTTTTACTATCTTCCCATTTGTATCAATCCATGGGATTTTAGTGAAATAACAACATATGAACTTTCGAAGATCTGACAATTTCATAGATTTCTGTACGAAGAATTGATATGGTAAATGTTCCCATGAGAATATCAATGATTTGCATAATGAGCTTCCATAGCCACAACCATGGCATTCGCCACCATATCGACCGGTATCTGCATATATAATTTGAAATTCTAATTCATATTTTCCATTTCCAATTTTAGTTATGGGTAAACTACTCAAATGACCATGTAACTATGAGGGTTGTGTCGATATGATCACCATACTTTTAATTTTAGCAACATGACCACATAACTGTTTAAGTGAGTTCCATGTGGTCACCCACTGTTACAAAACAAATGGTGTAACTGATTTGGTTGTTATTGACTGACGGAGATCCTCATCAGCTATGAAGTTTGTTTTGTAACAACAAGTGGCTACATTAAAACCATTTAAATAGTTATGTGGTCATATTACCAAAATTAAGAGTATGATGGTCATATCGACACCAACCTCATAGTTAAGTGGTCATTTGCATAATTTACCCATAATTATTTATGTCTATTAAAGGAATAAATTCGGAAAATAATAATAATAATAATAATAATAATAATAATAATAATAATAATAATAATAATAATAAAACTTCTTACCACATCAAGGGCAGAGTTAAGGTTGCCAAGAAAGTATGTTAATCTCCCTTTGCCATAACTCATAATAACGCTATCAATGGTTCTACATATATCATAAAATCCGTCATTGGTAATATAACATCTTATTTATTGATGTTGGATAAAATTATATATTCACAATGCATCAAGTACTCATCCATCATGCAAATATTAGAAGGAACTATGAATAATCATAATATTTTGAATTTGAATTTGTGTTGAATACCGAAGGCCTTCAATCCAGCCAGGGAATGGTTGTTTATAAGTACTTGAAATCATGGTAGGGCGTATAATAACAAGAGGAAAATCCCCATTGAAGTTCCCTAAAATCATCTCTCCCATTGCCTTTGTAAATACATATGTATTCGGCCACCCATTCAGTTTTCCCCATTAAAAGATTCAAATGTATTGATGTTTAACGCAACGTCGTACCTTCAAAATGGAAGAAAAAATAAGATGAAGATTAAAACTTCATGGAGAATTATATGTTATTTTTATTGTAAATTTGTCTATTGCATGAGTTATTTTTATTGTAAATTAAAGAACTATTAGCGAGCGTTAATCAACATTAAGGCATCTAAACAGAAATCTAAACTACCTTTCATTAAAGTCAGTTGTGGCAGCTGCATTTACAATAATTTCTATTTCATTCCACATTTTTTCTCATAAATTTGAGTCTATCACTCCCAAGTTTTCAGAAGAGACATCACCAGCCACAGCTATCACCTTACTTGATATCAAGTGATCGAATTTCGAATCCCAATGATTGCGAAGAATCCTGAACAATTCTGTGCTTATGATCTGTATACAAATTTTCTACCTCATATGACTATCAGATATATTATGTATCTTACAGTTTCATATATATCTCATTATACAAACGTTGTGTGGCAGACTTTTCATCTTAAGCCCTCACAAGAAGATAGAGCTTATTCACATCTGGTTGAAGCCTTAATATCTTCTCCACAAGGACTAGAAGCCATGGTTGAATCATTAAATGTTAGTAATAACCTGCGTTAGCTTAAGGAAAAGAAAGAAGCAAGTTGCAAAGTACACTCAAAGAGAAGCATATTACAATCTGCCCAACATAAACTTAAAGGAGGTATCCTTGTTGTTTCTTGTGAATGAAGATGGTAAGTGTTGCAACTTGAGTTGTAAGTTATCTTCATTTTCTCTCTATTTCATTTTCTTATTCTTTCATCTATTCTTATTCCATTGCCTTATCATTTTCTTAACCCTTTGATAAATTAAACTCTTTGTGAGATTATTCTCTCTTCAAGTTCTTTTTAGAACTATATCGATTAAAAGCAAGCTTAATTCTTAAGTTTGTGGCGTCATCCCTTTCATTGATACTTCTGGTTCCTAGTTTCTATAACTAGTGGGTCAAAGTCCTTTCATACCATCCCTTATAAAACTTATAAAAAACGGGTCTTTGCTCCTTTATAGCATTGGTTCCTTCTTAGTTTTATAAGATACTATCTGTTCATCACCATCTTCCATTACCATTTTTCACGCCTATAACATCACCATAGTCCATCACCTTCACGCCAATTCCATTACCATTCCATTGCCATCTCCATCTTTTCACCATTAAATTATCCTTCAATCATCATCAAGGCATTCGTCTATCAACATTATTTGGAGGTCGAATTCATCTATTCTTGAAGGATTCTTTTATAATACTTCCGCAACCATCTTTGATAACATTTCTATCACTTTCCTTTTCTTATCATTTCCTTTCTTCTTTCATATTTTATTTTAATCATTTCTTTCTTTAATTTTTGTAGATTACTTTCCATTCAACGTGTAGCATTTGGTGTCTCTCCTAGATCGGGAAACAACAAGGTTGCCAACTTCTCCATTAATTGAAGAAGCCTGGTTAACCTTACATCAAGTGGTATCAGAGCTTTGGTGGATTGACAATCAAGTGCTATAACAAAAGCAACAAAAATAAAAAGAAAGAAGAAAAACAAAAAGAGAAAGAAAAAGACTCCTACAACAAATTTGGAGTGCAAAAGAAAAGAAAAAGAAGAAAACGAAAACGAAAAGAAGCAATTTGCAAATTACACTCAAAGAGAAGCACAATACAATCTGCCCCAAACAACAAACTAGAAGGAGGTATCCTTGTTGTTTCATATAAAGGAAGATAGTAAGTGTTGCAACTTGAGTTGTAAGTTATATTCACTTTCTTACTATTTTATTTCATTTTCTTTCATCTTTTCCTATTTCATTACCATATCATTTTCTTAACCTTTTTTTCTATCCTACCCCTATCATAACCATTTCTATTCCTAACCATTCTAAGCCGACACACAAACTAAAGAAACTTGCTTAATCTTGAGTTAGTTCTTAAAAAGGACCCACAAGAGAGAATCGAGCGGAAAAAGGCAAATGAGAGGGTGAGATCAGAAGGGGGATCAAAAAAGCCAAGAATATATCCCCGAGTGCAAACACGAGAGTGAGTGGAGTGCAATCTGAAATTTTCTTGGAGAGATCAAGTGAGGTTTTGTGAGTGTACTGGTAAGGTTTTCAATTCATTTTATTTGCACTAACCATGTCTCAAAGCCCCAGAGAAAAATACAGGAACACCAAACTTATAAATACAGGCACTCATTGGCGAAATGATGAGAATGTTTCGTGAAGAGTTTGATGCTCTTCATGAAAAGATAGATCAACGCCAGGATCTACCACCAGGCCATAATAATGGAGTCCCTAGAAGACAACAACCACCACCACCTCCAGAAGAAGATGTTCAAGAAAATTTTGACGAGGGAGAACAAGTAGCATTCCAAGGCCCTAGACGTGCCATTGTTGATGACAATCTGAGTAATATCAAGATCAAAATTCCTCAATTTCAAGGAAAAACTGATCCTGAAGCTTATCTCGAATGGGAAAAGAAAAGTGGAACATGTTTTTAGTTGCCACAACTATTCCGAAATGAAGAAAGTGAGATTGGCAGCCATGGAGTTCATAGACTATGCTTTAATATAGTGGGATCAACTTACCTTGAACCAAAGGAGGAATGGAGAACGACCGGTCTCAACTTGGCTTGAAATGAAAGGTATTATGCGGAAACGATTCATTCCTGTTCACTATCACCGTGACTTGTTTCAAAGGTTACAGAATCTTAAACAAGGCCATAAGAGTGTGGAGGACTACTACAAAGAGATGGAAGTGGCAATGATCCGAGTTAACATTGAGGAGGATCGTGAAGCAACTATAGCGAGATTCCTTGCTGGACTTAATCCCGAAATTGCCAATACCTTAGAATTGTATCATTACATCGAATTAGATGAAATGGTGCAAATGGCAATGACGATTGAAAGACAACTAAAGAGGAGACATACATCTCGCAATATTGCACCCACACCATCAAAATGGAGTCCAAACATAAAGATACCTACTCCTCCTCCTGTTAAAGAACAAGTCGAATCTTCAAAGACTCAGCAAGTAAGTAAAGACCCCAACCGAGGAAAGCAAATCACTAAACGTACAAGAGACATTAAATGCTTTAAATGTCTTAGAAGGGGCCACGTAGCTACACAATGTCCTAACAGAAACACCATGCTCTTACTTGGAAATGGTGAAATAGAATCTGAATCTGAAAAAGAAGAAGAGATACATACTGAAATCAATGAAGAAATAACTCTTGCAGATCAGGTTGATGGAGGAGAAGCCTTGGTAATTAGAAGAAGTTTGAATCTTCAAGTTACGGAAGACAATTCACAGCGAGAAAACATATTCCATACCCGATGCCATGTGAATGAAAAGGTATGCTTTGTTATTATAGATGGTGGAAGTTGTACTAATGTGGCCAGTACAATAATGGTGGAAAAGCTTGGTTTGAAAACAATGAAGCACCTGAATCCATATAAGTTGCAGTGGCTCAATGAACGAGGAGAACTCAACGTTAGCAAACAAGTGATAATTCCTTTTTCCATTGGCAAATACAAAGATGTGGTTATGTGTGATGTTGTCCCTATGCACGCTAGCCATCTACTTCTTGGGAGGCCATGGTAATACGACAAAAGGACTATTCATGATTGTTTTACCAATTAATACTCGTTCAGCCATAAAGGGAAGAAGATTATCCTTACTCCTTTAACGCCTAAACAAGTCCAGAATGATCAAGCCAAAATGAAGCAAAATGTTGAGGCTATAAGGAAAGGAAAGGCAACAACCATGGAGAAAACTGATCCGAGAACAAGTGTTTATTCCTCAAAGTGCTTGATTCAAGAATGCCTATTGATAGAATACAAGGTTGAAGATGATTATTCTAACTTTGAAAATGTAGATTGTTTCTTTGACTTGCAGGTTGTACCAAGAGACACCATTTGCCAAAAGGAATGTTTAGGAGAAGTGACCTTTGGGAATACAAAAGATGTGTCCATTGAGCAGCAAAAGAACACCATTTTTCATTCAAAGGATGTGTCTTTAGAAGAATCAATGGACATGACCTATGAGGATTCAATGATCATGCCTATTGGAGTATTAAGAGACTCTACTTTTGGGATATCAAGGGACCTAAACATTCAAAGAAAAATTACATGGGCATATCTCATTCAAGAGCCTAAAGAAGGGATCCCAATTTCTGACGAAACAACAACTATGGAATGGAGGAACGTTGAAAAGAAACCACCCTTTGATTTGAGGACAAATCGCTTTAAAGAAGGGGGATGATGTGATCCGATTCAGCATCAAAAATGGACTTGCATCTCCAACCTTTCTCAATAATCAAAGGGGGATTTTCTTTAACTTAATCTTTCTTTATACCATAGTTATGATAATAGTTTACATACATTATATTTATAGTTATGATGATGATATTATGAATGTATGAAGTTATTGTTATGAACCACATATTTATATATTTATATCTTATATTATTTAGCTAAAAAATGATTTATTTTGTATATACATGTTCGGCCACATGATGGGAGCTGACTTAAAGCTAGCATTGGAGTCAACGAGCTAAGGAAAAGTGACTAGGATAACTCCAGGATAACTCAAGAACATTTTGGGACAAAGTTGCCAGCTGACCTCCGAGCTCATAGCTCACTTGAGCTGGAATTTTGAGCTAGCTAGAGACCTCTTTTCAGCTGGAGAGTTGCACCATCATCTTCACCACACAGAGCACTACAAATATGGTCTAGGTCGAATTTTGTGAATTCGTACCTTTTCGTGAAGAGTTTCCATTCCGAGAAGTGCCTTTTTCACAAGGAGCTGTCCTATGACTTATACACATGTCATTCATCTATGGCCAGCTCAGCTTCAGCTCAAACTCATGGGAAGTAGCTCAAATAATGAAAGGTTGTCTCACACAAATATGACCTTTCATAATTAGTTGCTGCCCCATTGATGCCATGTCACCTAGATGCAAGTTTGATGCCAAGTCACGCCTAAGTTGTTGCTCAAATTCACGCCAAAAAGAAGCCACACCATAAGCCCCTATGTCGCCCATGTGAGTGTCTCATGTACAGCCCACACATGTGCCATGCATGTGGATGAAATAGGTGCCAAAATGAAGAGGCTTCTAACCATTCGGCCAAAGTATCATCTTGTTTCAAATTGGCGCCAAGATGAAGAGACAATAGAATCATTCGGCCAAAGACATCTCCCCTCATCCAAGCATCATTTATTTTCGTTTTAAGACATGTACTTTGTCGAAAAGGCATATATCTATTCGTCCAAGCCTTTACAAACCTATAAATATGCTTTGGCATTCATTTGTAAAGACAAATTAAACTCTTTGTGAGATTATTCTCTCTTCAAGTTCTTTTTAGAACTATATCGATTAAGCAAGCTTAATTCTTAAGTTTGTGGCGTCATCCCTTTCATTGATACTTCTGGTTCCTAGTTTCTATAACTAGTGGGTCAAAGTCCTTTCATACCATCCCTTATAAAACTTATAAGAAATTGGTCTTTGCTCCTTTATAGCATTGGTTCCTTCTTAGTTTTATAAGATACTATCTGTTCATCACTATCTTCCATCACCATTTTTCACGCCTATAACATCACCATAGTCCATCACCTTCACGCCAATCCCATTACCATTCCATTGCCATCTTCATCTTTTCACCATTAAATTATCCTTCAATCATCATCAAGGCATTCGTCTATCAACATTATTTGGAGGTCGAATTCATCTATTCTTGAAGGATTCTTTTATAATACTTCCGCAGCCATCTTTGATAACATTTATATCCCTTTTCTTTTCTTATCATTTCCTTTCTTCTTTCATATTTTATTTTAATCATTTCTTTCTTTAATTTTTGCATATTACTTTCAATTCAACGTGTAGCATTTGGTGTCTCTCCTAGATCGGGAAACAACAAGGTTGCCAACTTCTCCATTAATTGAAGAAGCCTGGTTAGCCTTACAATACTTTTCATCTGAAGCCCTCACAAGAAGATAGAGCTTATTCACATCTGGTTGAAGCCTTAATATCTTCTCCACAAGGACTAGAAGCCATGGTTGAATCATTAAATGTTAGTAATAACCTGCGTTAGCTTAAGGAAGAGAGAGTAAGAGTAGTACCCTTTGCCAAAAATCCAGTTGCACCAGTGACTAATATAGTCTTGCCTTGAAGAAACTTGGCTACATTGTCCATCTCCATGTCTGATGGCAGTCAAACTTAAGAGAATAAATTATAGTGTTCTTCCCAATGAGTTTTAAAGAGGATATTTATAGGGGAAAACATGCACTAATAGGGATCAAGCATGGTCCATGGAATGATGTCCACCATATTTATATGTTATTTTGTTGAAGTTATAGGTTAGTTTCCTCCATTTATCAAATTAAATTTAAGTGCAACAAGAAGAATATGAATAAATTAGTATTTATTTTTAAATTTTAATTAATTAAATAAAATAATGAAGTTCAGAATTTCAAAAAGCTTTATAAAAATACGTGATATTTTAATTAGAATAAAATGATTTAAATTTTAAATATTTTTTATAGTAGCGGCTAGTTTTATTAAAAAGAATAAGTATCTCCTTTTCAGTACCTGATCTGGGTTAATTGATTACTAAAACGGAGACTAGTTATTAATTTAAAAAAAAGATAAGAAGAAATATTCGGAATTACATTAAAAGTCTACAACCTTAATCGTAAACTAAATACAATTAGGAATTTTCCTGTAAAAATTGACATAAAAAACTAGTCACTTAAGATCATACAATGACATAAAAGGAAAAGATAATCACAAAAGAGGATCAAACTACTAAAAGATCACTGACAAATCGTAAATTAGAGTTGAGCGACGTGAGAAAAATATCAACAAACGCATATCGTATATCAAAATTCAATCCTACTATCCAAAAAAAAAAGATCTGAGTGTTCAGAGCAGAAAATATCAATATAATAAAAAAAACAAGCGTCATGTTGATCAATAGTGGAAATATCAAATCTAATTCTAAGAAAAAACATAAACGAAAACAATTATCAAAGAACCGAAAATTTATTTAATTTAATATTCTCTTAAAAAAGCCGTTAAAATGCTAGAGAAAGTGAGAAGGTTTGCGAAAACAGCAACTTCCTAGTACATTTAGGCATTTAGAGTTTGGCAAGAAGTGTGTTTCATTAATAACGTATATACTTTTAGGTGTAATAATGAATAATTTTATATCCTTATTATTATATAATTTTTTATCTAGTTATTGTCACAAGTGATTCCAAATATTAATTAATTTAGTTTAAAATATTAAATAATTAATATTATTATAATAAATTTTATCTTTTCATAGTTTTATATATTTTTAAATAAAATACCTAAAATTATTATTTAATGAATTCATATAGGAGATCCCCAACATTGTGGTAACTACAGAGGTATTAAACTACTCAGCCATACCATGAAGCTATGGGAAAGGGTGATAGAGGCTAGGTTGAGACAGGTTACTAGGGTTTCGGAAAGCCAATTTGGCTTTATGCCAGGCAGGTCTACTACGGAGATTATTCATCTACTTCGACGGCTTATGGAGAAATATAGGGAAAAATAGAGATCTTCACATGGCGTTCATTGACATTGAGAAGGCGTATGATAACGTTCCCCGCGATACGATATGGAAGACCTTGAAAACTAGACTGATCCCAACTGCGTATATCCGGGCGATTCGTGATATGTACTATAGATCTACTACATACGTCAGGACTACAGTTGGTGACACCGAGGCATTTCCGGTGGAAATCGGACTACACCAGGGGTCGGCTCTTAGCCCTTACATCTTCGCCTTGATTATGGACGACATCTATTGTGCGACACCAGACGGTGTTCCATGGTGTATGCTTTTCGCTGACGACATTGTCTTAGTTACTGAAACAAAAACTGAGCTGAATAGTAAACTGACTACTTGGATTTTATAAATATTATATAAATTTGATTTATAATTTGGTCATACAACTACTAAAATTTTCATTTTAGTCATCAACGTAATCATTTCATTCTTTGTATATAAATCAAGAATCCTCTAATTCAAGTTTTGATTTTCAAAGGCACTTAGATTGATGTACCAACAAACTTCCCTCTCTTCCATAAATATAATTTTGTGTGTTTGAATTTTTTATAAATATTTTTATTTGAATTTTAGAGTTAAGATCAAATTGATGAAATTTATAATTGAAAATAAACCATGTCATCACCATTTTCATTTTTTTTAATTGTGTGTGATCAAAAGGATAAAATGATAACATTTATGATTAAAATGACTATTTTAATAATTGATTAACCAAATTAAAAATACAATAATAATTAAAAATAAGTAGTTTTTGTATCAACTTTTTTTGGTCAATTCAAAATAAGTAGTTTACCCTTCATTTTATTTACAATGAAATGCTACAAATTGAATAAAGCAAGTTCGGCATGAAAGTAAATGAGACGTTAATTAAAAAGTTAATGAATTTACTTAAATTATATCCTCACGTTTTTAAATTATTAGAAAGGATGTGATTTGAAATATTTAAGTTTTACACAAAAATATAGCATTTTAATATATTTATAGTGGTTGATGATAATCTTTAGGTTGTGGTGATTATTAGCGATTTATTTCTCTTGATTTGAATGGAAAGTTGCAGTCGGTGGTTCATGGTGGTAATGTTACAAACGTTCAATATCGCTTTTGTATAGAAGATTGGATTAGCTTGTGGGAGAACTTGAGCAGAAGAGTCATCTTTCAATCTTGGTTGAAGGATTTTACAGTAACTTTTAATATCAGTGTGAGACTTAGGTTCATGATTGTTAGTAGCATTCGTAACTAACCTACTTCGGAAAAATATTTTTTTATATCTTTGTCTTACTTTTGAATGATATATTCAAAACCAGTTTTTACTATTAATTAGTTAATATAAAAGCAATAAGTTGTTTTCTTAATTTATAAATGATGCACGTTAATTGGAAGTAAATTTAAACTTTATTTATAATCTTAAATAATTATCGTAAGTATAATTTTTACTTAATAAAATTTAATTTATAATTAATTATTACCATCACTTAAAAATAAATTATGAAAAGAAAATTTAACTTAAACTTATTTATTGGTCGGATAATTTGTTTAAATTTAAAGATTCATTTGGTATTTAGAATAGTATGGATAAAAATGTTAAACTTTTAAAAAAGTTTGGACAAAAACATTAAGATCTTTATCATTTTCGTTATCTTTTTAACAGTAGATTATTAAAATAAGATAAAACGATAATGTCTATGACTAAAATAAAAGTTTTTATAACTAATTGATCAAAACAGAAATAAAGTGATCATTGAGGGACTATATAAAGAATTTACCTTTATTTAATCCACAATGAAATACTAGGGATTTGATAAAGTGATTATTGAGCGACTATATAAAAGTAATTCAATATGGCCACGTCATTTGATACAGAAAGGGTAAATTATATTGTATTGTCACACTTTTGTCTGTAAAACTACAAATAAGTTAATAAATTTCAAAAAGTTATTAACTAAGTGACTTATTTGTAACTTTTAAAATTTAGCGACCCATTTATAGTTTTACAATTAATTGAATGAGCTATAGTATAATTTATCCTAAAAATATATAGTTTTTCTTAGAGATTGTATTTTTTTTTTGTGTAAATAATAATAAAATAACAACCTTTTGTACTTTTGTACGCGAGCGAATTAATTTCCTAAAAAATATAAAGAGTAATTTAAGTAATTGTACATTGAACCCAAAAAAATCGTTGTAGGACGGCGGGAAAATAAAGATAATCGAAAATAATGTTAATTATTTTTAGGGTAAAGTATAGTAATGGTCACTGAACATTTCAGAAGCTTGCATTTAGGTCCCCCAACATTTAAAACTTGCAATACAGTCCCCCAACATTTATTCCGTTTGCAATATGGTCCCCCAACTTAAACCACAGTTAGAAAATTAGGATAAATTATATAAATGGTCATTGAACTTTTCAGTCACTTGAAATTAGGTCCCCCAACTTTTAAAACTTACAAAACAATAATCAATTTCATTCTAAACCCCAATTTCCAAAGTAATTCAATTTTATTCTAAACCCTAAATTCCAAAATACTTAAATTAAATTCAATTATGTCAAAGTTATTATTATTTAATTTCATCTTATTTCATGTGATACGTATTTTTTATATAAATATAATAGTATAATTCTTATCTGTTGAAGAAATTTTTTAATTAAAAAAAGTAGTTAGGATATAAAAGAGGTTGAAAATAATTCGAATTTTAAATTTATAAAATGTTATTTTGACGTATAAATAAAAGTGTAAACTACTCGGTTGACAACTTAACTATCTAGCCCTTTTTACTTTTGTCATCGATCTTTTAAATTTATCAATCATACCACATAATTATTTAACTGTTTCAACTAAGCCACTAGTCGTTACCAATTGATAAAAATGATGATGTGGCAGTTAAAAGGAATTGACATTATTATACATTCAGTCTTTATTATTTATATAATCAATTTGGTCCTAAATTAAATAAAATTTAATAAATTAATCATTTAATTAGGATCTGACATGTGTTAGCACATGATCATGACACGTGTCATTGGTGACACGTGTTACCACCTAATTATTTATATATGCTATCAATTTGGTCCTAAATTAAATAAAATTTAATAATTTAATCATTTAATCAGGATCTGACATGTGTTAACACATGATCATGATATGTGTTATTGGTGACACATGTCACCTCCTAATTAGAAGAAAATTAAGTTACAAAGAAGTAAAATTTGGGTCTTGGGCAAACTCAAACCTGAGTCACGCAAATGAAAGATATAGGGTGGAGCCACTAAGCTAACACCATCGTTTGTGTTAAGAGATATACAATAATACATATACTAATAGTATGACCAATGCCAGAAAAAAAAAGAATATAATGTAAAATGGAAATAATGAGATTTGAACTTCGGCAAAAAATTTGAAAGCAATAAATGATGGAAAAATATTATATTTTTTACAATAAAAAATATTATATTTGATAAATTGTTTGATAGATTTAATATATTTTTTAAATATTAGTTGATACAATATTTTAAAAGAATAAATTTAAGATTTATATTTTTAAACTAAATTTAATAATTATATTTTCATATTTATAATTCATGATTATATATATAATCTTAAGTTGAGTATTTCTAATATAATTAATAATTTTAATTTCTTATTAAAAATAAAATATTCAAAAAATATAAATGATTCATACATTAATATATGAATATATTTTTTATTTATACATCTAAATATAAATATACATTTATATAAATATATTTTTATTCGTTGTGTCTGTGCCTTGAACTCTTTCTTCAAGCCTATATTACCTTAAATTGAAGTATTTTAGAATTTAATTGAAGTTTTTTAGAATTTAGGGTTTAGAATAAAATTGAATTACTTTGGAAATTGGGGTTTAGAATGAAATTGATGACTGTTTTGCAAGTTTTAAAAGTTGGGGGACTGAAATTCAATTGATTGAAAAGTTCAATGACCGTTTATATAATTTATCCTAATTTTCTAACTGTGGTTTAAGTGGGGGACCATATTGCAAACGGAATAAATGTTGGGGGACTGTATTGCAAGTTTTAAATGTTGGGAGACCTAAATGCAAGTTTCAGAAATGTTCAGTGACCATTACTATACTTTACCCTTATTTTTATTATTATTTGTTTAATTTTAAATTATAAAAGGGTAAACTACACAAAGGGTCACTAAAGTTTGAGTAGTTTTCATTTTTTCATTGAAATTTCAAAAATAACAAATTAATCACTAATATTATCGATTTATAATAAATCTATCGCTCGTTGTTAATTCATTAATGGAAGGTTGATGTGACATGTTAAATTAACTTATTTGGCACTGATTAACTGACCCTTGACTCATTGAATTCAAAAAATATCATTGAAAAAAACAAAAGAAAATGAGAGATTTTTTTACTAGTTTACTTCTTCCTTTTAATCAAATCCAAATCTGAATTTTCTCAAATTCAACTTAAGAAATATGGGTATTAAGAATAAGTTTAAGAATCAGCTTAAAGAAAATGACAAGTTAAGGCTTCAAGTAGAACCGATGTTCATTTTGCTTCCACTTTCAAACACCATAATCCTCCCTCCCATCGTTGGAAGAAGGATTGTAAATGTTCTCTTTGCTTCCACCTTTAAATGTTATCATTTAAAGAGAATTTCTCGAAAGAGGTTTCTGAATTGATGAACAAGTTTTTTAAAATGATATTTTTTAATTAAATGAGTCAACGGTCTATTAGTACCAAATAATTTAACTTAACATGTTATATCAGCCTAATGTTACTGGGTTAACAGTGAGTGACCGATTTGTTTTAACTTATTTTTTTAAGAATTTACACTATTATCAATATTTTTCATACATGATTACGTTGAGAACAAGTTTTATTCGTATTTTGAAATGAAACAATAAATTAGTAGATTCACTTTCTTAAAACACTTTTAATAATTACAATAATTGTGAACTTGGGTATCCATGTTTATAAATTCATTAAGTTTTGATCAAGCGTTTTATGTCGTTTTATTAATATTATACATCTCTTTCAACTGAATTTATAATTATCTTTCGAGTCTCTTCGATAATCAATATAATCGTTGAAATTTAATAATAATATCTAAATCGAACACACAAATCAGATAAAGTGAACAAAAAATCAGATTAGTAATCAAAGAACACAAAACTAACAATAGGAAGCATTCAAATACAAACACTTGATTAGATCAGGGGAACCAAACTCAAGCTAAAGTAAAAGAAACATTTAGGGGTTGTTTGTTTATTTCAGAATGATTAAGCGCTGAATGATTCAGAGGCTCTGTATGAATTAGCTCTGAATGTGACATGCTGTTTGATAATGGCTCTGAATCATTCAGAATGTACTTTTGTGCTGAATCATTCAGCATTGTTTTGTTGAATCAGTCAGCACTGAATCATTCAGAGGTGAGAAACAAACAGTCTGAATGCTAAACGGTTCAACATTCAACGTTGAATGATTCCATTCAGAGCCAAACAAACAGCCCCTTAATCTTTTTATTGAAGAAAAGTCAATCGAAATATGAACCCTACTCGGATGATGCTAGGCGAGACCTAATTACATACTTCATTATATAATCCTCCCAGTCAATACTTTTGGAATCGAATCCAAATTCAGCCATATTTATCCCTCTTTCTTCAGCCATCTTTTGCAGCTTCTCTAAATTTCTGCAATCAAATCTGTTTTTGCATCACCATTAAATTTTAAACCGTTGAAAATCAATTCAAAGATCACGGCTGCTGCTTTGGTCAAATTTGGAAATTCATGGTTGCTATTTTGGTTCAAATTCGGCAGCTAAAATGGTTGAAAATTAGCAAGGTACAATTGCAATTTTAGTCATTGTAATTTTAGGGTATTTGCAAGATTAGTCCTTAAGCTTCAACTATAAATACCCTAGCTCATTTAGCTTCAAAACCATCCCAAAGCATTCTAGCTTTCTTTCAATACTATAGAGAATTTAGAGAGTTTCTCTAGAGTTGTTTTCTCCTATTTATCAAGAGAGAATTATCATTGTTTTTCCTTGGTAGATCGAGAGAAGTTGTAATTCCATTTTCTTATAGTGAAATTTTTCTACCGTTGTCCGTAGTTTTTACCCTATATTATTTAGGGGTTTTCCACGTAAATTTTGTGTCTCTTTTATCTTCATTTTTATTTTCTCAAATTATCAGTTGCGATTTTGCTCCATCCGATAGTCGTCTTCTGCAACATAAACGACAGGATACTAAATGTTTAATTTACCCAATAATTAATACAACTTCAAAACACGTGCTTACATTCCTGTGAAGAACACATAAGGTTTGTAACGTTCTGCTAATCGCATTACGGACTTGGCTTTACGTTCATGTTTTGTGTAAACTTTCTTGAAAAATTGACCACTAAGTATATTCATCAAATAGAGCACCTGAACATTCAGATTAGAAACATGAAGAAATGAAGATGGAAGTTAAAAACTATAGTGTGACAAAAGGAATAAGTTGATATAAGAATGACAGACCTTGAGTGGGAGCACGTACATAAGCTCTGCTAATCACTGTTCCATTACCAACTTTTACTATCTTCCCATTTGTATCAATCCATGGGTTTTTAGTGAAATAACAACGTATAAACTTTCGAAGATCTGACAATTTCATAGGATTTCTGTACGAAGAACTGACATGGTAAATGTTGCCATGAGAATTTCGATGATTTGCATAATGAGCTTCCATAGCCACAACCATGGCATTCGCCACCATATCTACTGGTATCTGCATATGTAGTTTTGAAATTCTAATTCATATTTTCCATTTCCAATTTTAGTTATGGGTAAACTACTCAAATGACCATGTAACTATGATGTTTGTGTCGATATGATCACCATACTTTCAATTTTAGCAACATGACCACATAACTATTTAAGTGAGTTCAATGTCGTCACCCACCGTTACAAAACAAATGGTGTAGCTGATTTGGCTGTTATTGACTGATGGAGATTCTCATCAGCTATGAAGTTTGTTTTGTAACAAGTGGCTACATTAAAACCACTTAAATAGTTATGTGGTCATATTACCAAAATTAAGAGTATGATGATCATATCGACACCAACCTCATAGTTAAGTGGTCATTTGCATAATGTACCCTTCATTATTTTTGTCTATTAAAGGAAGAAATTCGGAAAATAATAATAATAAAAAAACTTCTTACCACATAAGGGCACAGTTAAGGTTGCCAAGAAAGTATGTTAATCTCCCTTTGCCATAACTCATAATAACGCTATTCATATTTATAAGCTGGTTTTGTTGATGTTATAGGTTAGTTTCCTCCATTTATCAAAATAAATTTAAACCTAACAATAGATTCTAACCTCACTTTTATATATATATATATATATATATATATATATGGTAAAGTTTATTAGATTTTATCAGATTTAAGAACATTGAATGAATGAAAATAGATTAACATAATGAAATGAGAAGATATCCATTGAAAACAAATATAGTGTATATTTATATAAAACTTAATGAGGTTTGTGTACTTTCCCACTAAATTAATTAATTAAATTTTATTTTATTTTTTATGAGAAAAAATATTAAAATGTTAGAGAAACTGAGAAGGTTGGCCAGAACTTTAGCCAACTTCTTTTGTACATTTTTTTTTTTTTTTTGCAAATTTCGCCGACAATGTAGAGTTTGGCAATTAGTGTGTTGAATTAATAATGTAATATGATATTAGGGGTAAGTGTTCGATCGAGTCGGGTTAAAAGATTTTGAGTTATTCGAGTTAATAAGTTCTATTTTATAATTCAAATTTTATTTGAAATTTTTTCGATTTGAGTTTATAAAACTCAAGTATTGTTTGAGTTTTTGTTTAAATTTAATTGTAAATATTTATAATATTATGATACTATTTAATTTCAATTTAAATGATTTTCTATAACCATATATATATATATATTCATATGTGATAAGAGTCAAGGGACTCAACTCAAACTTGAAAATCAAACCACTAATTACTAAAAAAATTGAGTTATTTGAGTTCTATTTTATAACTTGAATCGAATTTGAAAGTTTTTTGAGTCTATGCACGTTTGTTAAATTACGACTCAAAGTCAATTTGATTCAAATTTTTTTAAGTCGAGTTGAAAAAAATTTAATTTTTCGAGCTAACCCGAGTTTACTCACCCTTATATAATATATTGAGTGTGATAGTGTATAATTTTATATTTACATCATAATAGATTTTTTGAATTAATTTATTATTAATATTACAGATAAATTAAATATTAATTTTAGAAATAAAAGGATTAAATGATAACCAACACTATTATCACGGTTTTTATTTTTTAAATTTTTATAATTATAATGGTTTATATACAATACAATGAAATGCTAGTATAATAAAACAAGTTGGGCATGGGACTAAATGAGATATTAATATGTATAGACGTCTAGTTATTCATTAATTAAACGTGAACTTTTTCAAGTATAAGGAATAACATGTGCCAAATAAAAGCAAATCAATGGGTTTGCGTTTGCGTCATTTGAAAAAAAAAATATAAATTATATTACAAATCACTTTATTATTAATAAGATTATAAATAGATTACTATATTTTAAAAGCTACAAACAATTTATTTAATTAATCGATTGTTACAAACATATCATTTTACTATTGTAAATGAATTAGACGTTAACTTTTTAGTTACAATCATATTATTTTATTTGTCTATTATAACAATCATACTTAATTTATTAATTGTTATAATTATATCATTTAATTATAATTAAAAAATCAATAAATAATACATATTCATTACTCTTTGCACTTTATTTTCAATGCATTCAAATTTTGTAAAAAAAGAAAAAAAAGTGTCAAGATCTTTAGGACCACTATTGATAGCTCAAGGTGAAAAAACTATCATCTAATTCATATATTAGTGTCTTAATTATTGTTATTCTTTGAGATTTCGGGTTCGAGCACCATGAATGTTGAGGGTACAAGCGTTCAATATCAAAAGGTTGAGAGTTATCTTTAAACAGATACTACTTACATTGTATTTATCTCAGATTAATAAAAAAAAGTGTCTTAATTATCAATTAGTCAAAGATAAGCATCAAGTCCCTTTCGAATTACTGACATGTGTTGGATAAGATTTTTTTTAGAAATTATAACTTGTTTTCTGCTATACCCTTCATGATCAAAGGCATGCACAATATTATTGATAACAGATGGCTACACAAAGATCAACTCAAATTCAAAGATGCAGTAAACAGTTTGTTGTTTTAAACAGAGAGCACACTGAGACCAATAGGACTTCTGACTTTGTGAATGCCATTGCTCCATGTCAAAGCCCCAAACACAAAGCTTCCGTTGCTCTTCTCATAGGGCATCAAATCAACCCTGAAAGACATCTTCACTCCAGTCTTCGTAAAGCAAAGCTTTGAAGGCGTGACTTTAACTTTAACACCAACTGGATGATCTATATATGCATGATAAACCGTGGCGTCGTTACCGTAATATGTAACTGTTCGATGAACAGATAAACTTCCGTTCATGTTGGACACACCAATTGAAGGGTAGTTTAAATCATAGGATGGTACAAGAGGTTTTTGGCAATAGGTTAGTTGGCCAGTGAGGTTCTTCATTTGTGCAGGGCTTGCACCCATACTGCAAAGAAAACCGATGAGGTCGGTCGAATCATAGTCATAAATCAGACCAGGTTCAAGTGCCGCGGTCGGATTTACGTGTCCAGATCCGTAGTCGAATGGTGTGGTCTCGTTTCCAAATGGTTGTCTTCCAATGAGGTGTTTGGTGTTATCAAGGACAGTAGCTGTAGCAGCAAGAAATGAAGTCTTATATGTAAAGTATTACCAAGAAAATTACTGTATTTCATCCATCAACCAACTATTCTGATACTATTCAATGCATAAAACTGTTAACCTGTTGTCATTATTGCGGACTTTATGGCTGCCGGACTCCATGAAGGTTTGATTGATTTTATTATTGCAGCAACCGCAGAAATATGAGGACAAGACATCGAGGTTCCAGAGATAATGTTATAGTTGACCGAGCGTTCCGCGGTGTCTACAATTGCTACGGGAGACCATGCTGCCAGAATGTTCAGTCCAGGTCCCGTAATATCTGGCTGCATAAAATTTGCACGTTAAACTTGTTTAAAACAATAGAAGGGATTATGTCACATTAAGGCATGTGCAGGACAGTATTGAAAATCCAGTAGTAGTTACTTTGATGATTTCTGGAGTTATAACATTTGGTCCCATGGAAGAAAATCCAGCCACTGCTGGTGCAGCTCTAGTGTTTAAAACCGTTATCGTCGGGTATATTTTGGCTACCGGATTCCTGTAGTAATAGAAGTAGTTAGTACTATTACTACTACTTAGTTCTGAAACAGTAAGACTGCATATTTACTTCTCAATATACACTCACTTTTCCGTTTTCATGTACTCTTGTAGCAGCACTGCTTCTTCTTGACCAATTAGAGTACCTGGGAGCACAAACTGGAACCCAACGTCTTTCGCTAATGGATCTATAAGTATAATACCAACTCCGCCACCTTGTCTTATAAATATGCTTTTCTCTCTTCGTTTATCTGTTACTGCCTCAGTTGTGCACGCCACAATCTTTCCCTTGATTAAAGTAGCATCCAGAGTATTGTTCTTGCAAAAGCTGGAAAATAGTAGAAAATGAATCTGGTTAGTGAGTGGTATGAGTTTTGAGAAGCCATTCGTCATTATGAATAATCCTGGGCCTTGTTCCAAGCTTTATCTTAGACCGTTGCGTCGTAGTATTTGGAAAGAATATTTGGCATAATTCGAGCGATTATACACATTAATGGACATCGAAAATGCAACTCTGAGGCATAGGATGATCATGAACATGTTCCACATAAATAATCCTGCAGAGTTGAAGTTTTAGGCATACCTAGCATTGATTGGTGACACTCCT
The DNA here is from genome assembly GCF_006381635.1 of Hibiscus syriacus. Taxonomy (NCBI): domain Eukaryota; kingdom Viridiplantae; phylum Streptophyta; class Magnoliopsida; order Malvales; family Malvaceae; genus Hibiscus; species Hibiscus syriacus. The sequence continues at coordinate 355,803 of NW_024062896.1, forward strand.
TTGGCAGCTGCTGCACTCCCAGCTACCAAACCATATGAGGCATCCATTTTCAGAGGGTTTAAAGAGAAACCCTGAGAACATAAAAACATCCTGGTAAATATCAAACTCATATGCAGTTTCCAGATTCTTTTTACTTCACTTTTTGTGTTCATTTCAAGCTCTTTTTGGTTTTCCTGTTGAAGAAGGGATTGAGGTTGGGATCCTGAGAGCAAAAATGTTTACAGAATGTTACCTTCAAAACTCTTGAATTACCAAGATATACATTTGAGTTGAATATTCTGTCTACGGAACTTGCAGCAACTGTGAGGATCCAAGGAGCAACATTCGATGCAGTGCCTGGAAAAAACGAATTTCCAGCTGAGCAGGAGACTAGAATTCCTTTTTGGAATGCATGGAAAGCTCCAATGGAGATTGCATCTTCAAAGTATATACTTTGTGGAGGATCAGGGCCGAGGGAAAGAGAAAGGATATCGACACCGTCGCTAATAGCATCATCCATAGCCAAAAGAACATCAGCATCACTGCAAAGATTAAACCAGCAAGCTTTATAGATTGCAAGCCTGGCACTAGGTGCACCACCTCTTGCAGTGCCCCTGGCCATGCCAAATAAGCTGACATTTGCTACAACTGATCCAGCAATGGTGGAGGCAGTGTGGCTTCCATGACCATCGCTGTCCCGAGCTGAACGGAAGAAAGGCCCTCCTTGTGACTCGAGAGACCCGTATTCTGCTTCAAACCCTTTGAAATAGTACCTTGCACCAATAATTTTCCTGAAAATTTTGAACCAATGTATAATTGGAATCACAATTATTCTATGCCAATCTCTTTCATATAAATCTTATTGATTGTTGATGTCAAACATCATTATAAAAAGGGGGAAATCGCTATGAACTGATAAGTATCGAGAGGAGAGTTCACATTGGGAATGTCAGCATACCTGTTGCAGTTAGACAATGCAAACTCTTCTCCGGTTTCACATTCTCCCTTGAACTTTTCAGGCACAGGACCCAATCCTTGATCGCTAAAGCTCTCCGATTCAGGCCAAACTCCTGAAGAATCATTTTAAATAAGGAGAAGTTATGAAGGAAAATTTCAAGAAACAGCAAAAGCAAGCAGATGCAGTCCTGCAAAGCATTAGTGCATTACCGCTATCGATGACACCAACAATAACATTGGATGATGAATCCATTGGATGATCCTTATATTGTTGAATGGAGTCTATTCCTAGAAAATCCCATGTATGTGTTGTATGGAACTTATTTGTCCTGCTTTTGAACACGGAAACAACCCCGTCGTTCTCTGCAACGCAAGTGCAATCGGTAAGAATTTAAACTGCATGAAACACAGTTATAATTGCGAAACAATACCTGCAACTCTTTGTGCTTGTTCTGGTGTAAGCATGGCTGAGAAGCCTCTAAAGCTTTTACTGTAATGGTGAAGTGCAGCTTCTTTTGCTCCTTCCAAACTGAAAATTATATGTCAAAACTTCATTAACGATAATTACCCATAGTATCAGTGAATAAATTAAGACTTCTAAAACAACAAGCAATTAGCTAAGTGCATGCCTTCCAGTAATTGAAGCAAGCATTTCATGGTTAGCTTTGATAACAAATTCCGAGTTGGGATGAGAATGTTCCCCCATGTAAACAATATAATGCTGCGAAATTGAACAAAACACAACGAAACACCATCAGATTATCCACCTAAATCAAATCAACATGAACAGATTTTATTTCCTTACCTTTGCTTTGTTGCTGTCCCCATGAACCAGATTTAAACTAATGAACAACAAAAGAGTTGGAAGTTGAGAAAGTCTCATGGTGATGAAAAACCAAGAGAATAATAGCTTAAAGCTGGAAACGGTGAGGAACCATGACCAGCAAAATGACCTTATTATAGCAGAAGAAACACAAAAAAGGTGAGTTTCAATGCCGGCATGATTTGATTAATTGATGAAAGTCTATTTCAGTGAATTGTCACAAGTAGCCGGCTTGATCTTGTATTTTTCCTTTCAGATATGTTTCATGTAGGACCTTACATGATGATTTCTGTATAGAGAAAAAAAAGTGTGGTTATTGGAAGTATTCCATTGGATAATGTTGAAAGAACAAGAACATATGTTGGGTGGAGAATTTATGTTCAGCAAAAGTGACATCAAAACAGCTCCCAAATGGAAGTTTCTCAACTCCCAGAAGTTTAACAGGGGTGTTGAGATGCGGCATACACGGAAAAGTAAAATTCGAGGCCCATATTTTAAGATTGACTTGACATGATACAATGAGTCGGCCGGATAAATGACCAATCTTGAGGTTCCAACAGTGCCAAATCAAAGGATGAAGCCGAATTTGAGAGCTCTGACCCAAAGGCATCAATGCAATAAGCATCAAGGTTTTGAAGAATATTCCATTACATGAAATCATTTCCTTCTGGTTTGTAATAGAATTCATAAAAGTTATACATATTCTGCACCAAAGAGCAGGCAACAAGAGTAATGCCAATATTGGTTTTTAAAATCCTTGGGGACCAGTAGGCCTGTAAATGAACTTAACGTTCAGCGAACCGTTCATGAACCGTGCGGCGGGAAATTCGTTTATGTTCGTTTATTTATTAAATGAACGAACATAAACAAGATTTTACGTTCGTTTAATTAAATAAATGAACATGAACAAAGGGCTTGTTCGTTCATTTACGTTCGTGAACGTTCGATTATATGTTCGTTTATGTTCTTTCATTTATGTTCGTTCATTTATGTTTGAACAGAGGGCAAGTTGAATATGTTACGAAGATTATTGAAGTTGTTTGGATTTCAAGAAGATTGTTTTGTTGAACAAATTAACTTTAAGACTTTATTATGTTCATATATCTTATTTATGATTTATGTATGTTTTTATCGTATTTGAACAAATTAACTCTAAAGTTGCATGTTATATTAATGAATTTTAAGTTGTTATTCTTGTTGTTTACTTTTTTTGCATTCGTTTGTTGTGTTTGAATAATTTTTCTGTGTGTTTGTGTTGTTCGTTTATGTTCGTTCGTTCGTGTTCGTTTATGTTTTTTATTATTTAAATAAACGAACAAGAACAAGCTATATTCCTTAATGAACAAACATGAACAAAAAAAATTTGTTCATTTATGTTCATGTTCGTTTATTTATTAAATGAACGAACATGAATATATACCTCCGTTCGTGTGCGTTCGGTTCGTTTACAAGCCTAGGACCAAGGACGGATTGACGTGTAGTTTTTTGGGGTCAATTGACCTCATTTAGGTTTAGAAAAATCTTATAAAAAGCAAGAAAATTTGAGTACGTAGGAAGTAAACAAATTTAATCAAATTTGAGTATTACTTTGAGTATTACTAAATTCAACTCGATTCTAAAAATTTAAAGTTGAATTCAATTCGATTTAAAAATTTGTAAGTGTAAAACTGTGAAGTTCGATTCGAACTCGAAATCAAAAATTAAAGCTACACTTAAACTCAAAAAAAAAACTTGAACTCGAAATATTAATATATTTAACTCGATTGAAGCTCGAATTCGAACCTGAAACTTAAGTACATAAAAATCTTATACTGATTAAAAAAACTACATATAAATGTCAATATTGTTAATAATTTAATTTTAAAATTAAAATTTTAATATATTAATATTTCGAGTTGTTCATGAGTTTTTCTAGTCGGATATCAAATAATTCGTTTCGGCTCATTAATGACTCGAATCGAGTCCATTTAAATTTGAATATTGACCGAACTTTGATCGAATCAAACATAAATAATTTACGATCCTCCAAAATCTTATCCGTAAATAGGTGGTGGAAGGATTTGCATGGGCATTAATAGGGGTGCTTATTGTTCGAGTCGATTGTGAGTTGGACAATGCTCGACTCATACTCGTTAAAAATTTTTGCTGCTTGACTCGACTCGTTTCTTGTTAAGCTCGTTAAAAATGTGTTCGACTCGTGCTTGTTAAAAAAAATTGTTGCTCTACTCGACTAGTTGATCGTTAAGCTCACTAAAAAATTTACCTTATTTTTTTAACTAAAAATAAAATTTACTAATATTGTATGTGGATATTAGGGTTTTTTGTATTAAAATAATATTATTAATTAATAATATTTTATTATTTATTAAAAAATAATAGATTAGTTAACTCATTATTATTTTTATTAATAAATTAATTATTATTATTTAGATTTATTTGTTGAATGAAATAATTTTAAAGTAATTACTAAAAATATATTTTAAAAAATTAACGAGTTGCTCCTTAACTTATCGAATCGAATTAGACTTTGTTCAACTCAGCTCGTTAAAGTTTCGAGTCGAATTTGAGTCAAGCCAACTCGAATCGAACGTTTAACAAATTTTGAACCCAGTTGAGTTTAAGCTACTCAACTCGTTAATCAACCCGCATTAATCAATGAAAAAGCGACTTAAGTCATAAGTAAAAGAATCTTTGCAACGAGTTAGGTTTTTCTTAGGATTTTAATCCGGGGAAAATAAAAATAAAAATTAGTAGAGGCGCTGGCATTTAATCTGCGCGAATTAGTCTCAAATTTGAAAACAAAAATTGCATCTTAAAACCCTGGAGTTCAACTAATTTTCAAAATAGTCCTCTTTTTCTTTAAAAATTCAATATTTGAAAAGTGTTCATTAAATTTCAGAATTTCTCCCATTTAGTCCTCAGTCAAAATCTCTAAATCTTTTGAATTATTTATTATTTTTTAAAATTGATCGAGAGAGAGAATCTTTTGTTGGATGATTTGGTGAAACCTCCAGGTTTGACAAAAGAATGCCAAATTTTGTAAGCAATGACCATGGCTAGATTATTTTTGACGTCATCTTTACATTGATATATCTATTTCATAATTAAAAGAAATTGCATTCATGAACTTCATTATATACGCGTGGTTGGTGCCATGATATGGGTTAATTGAGGTAATCAAATGTTTAACCAAACTTTCTTTTAATCTCCTTTTTATCTTTCAACCAAATACTCAAAAGAGATTAAGAAAACATATTAATATTAAACCATTAATTGTTATACTTATGAAATGCTCTTCTATAAAACAATAACTTCTATGTCTATTAAAATTTCTGGAAAAACTATTTCATAAGACGAAGTCTTCCTATTTTACGACTAGTCGTATTTCCTCCATGAAATCATTGACAAACTTAGGAGATCTATCAGAACCAATTTATTTACTTTGTCAGCATACACATAATCATGATGACATTAGTTCTAACATTAGTACAAAGGGTCGATATATAAATTCTCATTGTAAGACTGAGGGAATGATCTGAACTCTCCTCTCTCTTGGTCTTTTAAATTTATTATCTCCTACTCATCACTTTCCTCAAAATCTATTGATTATAATTCTTAATCCAAATCAGATGAAATGAAGTACTTACAACTATCATAATATCGCATTTTACCATACATTAGCTATTATTTTTTTAAATCAACAAACCACTCATGAATTAATTTAACTGGAAAGTGTTCATGCAGGAAACCTTTAATATATGGACCAAGTGCTTCTCATGCATGCTTATACATGGAAACGATATATACAAAACTTTAGAACTAAAAGCATAAAAACAACATGATTGATTGAGAATTATAATTAAGATGATGCTGGTAGCCAAGACACGTAAAGACATATCAGATCATTTTTCAATGTCTGGAAAACAATACAAATCCCCGTCCTATTAGTAAAAGATTACCAGTTAGCAATGAAGCTGATAAATTTTCTCCCTTAGAAAAATAACCCAAACTTGTTTCAAATCTCCATGGAAGAGAAGAAAATTCATCTACTTCACCACTCGAGGTAACCCTTTTCTTTTCCTTGTTATTCCCGATCACGAAGCATGTAAGAAAGCGATACCTAATTCAGAAACACGTGCGCAAGTTAAAGTGTATTTGGAAATGGAACGGCCTAGTGAGTGAGTTCATCTTCGGAGCCCGTGGTGCATTCCTTGTCGAGCCAAGGGTGAGGAGAATGGCCCTTTCCGAAAGACCTAATGTGATCTTTCAAGGACCGTTTGTGTTTGAAATCGGAGCCACAGGTGCAATACCAGAGCTTGCCGCAGTTCTTCTCGTGGGTTCTCCAATCGCCTTTGACGGCAAACGGCTTGCCGCATTTCCGACACACGAAGGGCTTTGCTCCGTGTTTCCTTTTGTAGTGAGTCTGAAGTGTCCTAAAGTCTTTCAATGGCCTGGCTCGTGGGTGGTTGATGTTGTTCTTGCAGCCTTGAGCACAGCAATAGCATGGCAGCCTCAGCATTGCGGCTGGTTGTGTTCCTTTAAGTGAATCTGGCCCTTTCCTGTATTCAGATCCATGCCCCCACATATGCATCTGTACCAACAATAATCTTTCCCTTCACTTGTTTTTCCTTCAAATAACTTCATACTCTTAATATTTTTTTAAAAAATCATTCTGTACCTATTCTTAAATTGTATTCTCTTCATTACCAAAAGTAAAAGTAAATTAGAAAATAAATTCGGAATTTGATGTTTAAGAATATATATAAGACATGATTACTAATAAAAAAAGGCAACACCAAGGAACATTAAGATATATCTTTTAATTAAAAGTTGAATGATTAAAGTGATTAAATAGTGGAAATTTCACTCAATAACAAGAATCCAAAGCTGTGAAAATGAAGCTGCTCAGATTAAAATCCCATGGCCCTCACACCTTTCCTTTTAGTTCTTCCTAATCAATTTCATCTAATTAATTCCTACCACTTTAAAAATCTCTATTATTGGTTCATAAGATTAAATAACTGGAAAGATGAAAATTTGACTGACCTGCATGTTATTGTACCTATTGAAAGTCTTGCTACATATGGAACAAGCAAACTGCATGGGGCCAACGAGAATCTGTGCTGGTGTTGGGATCCAAAACCTACTCTCTTTGTTGAAAGAACATCCATGGAAGCTGAAGCTTTTCTTGATGGCTTCTTCTTCTACATCCTCCTTAAAAATCTTGTTTTCAACGACTGGATTACAATTATCTTCATGATCTGTTGCACTACTGTTAGGCAACCCAATGTGCAAAGAAACTGCAACTTTCTCCATCTTTTCTTCTTTAACAATATTCTCTTTCAATGATTTGTTCTCTGTCATCCTGCTTAAAAGAGGCAGGCATTGAACAGTTTCCTTCCCATGCTGCTCATCATCTTGTATCAAGATAGCCATCGTGTTCATAAATTGAACTCGCTTACCATTCAACGACGATGAAGACGATGAAGAAGAAGATGATAGTGATGAAGGAGGAGGAGTACTAGGAGAGGAAGATGGCTTGAGCCATTCAATGAAAGTAGGAGCTTGGAATTCCTCAACATGGTAGCTCCTAAAATCCATCTTCATCTTTATGTGGGGAAAGGCCTTGAGCCTTGAAAAATATAGCAGCTGGTTTGGTTTGTCTTTTAGGACAAATTACAGTCCTTTTCTTTTCTTCCTTTCCCCTTTTATCTTTTCTCCACCTTTTTCATTTGTTTGATTTAGGGGGAGAGTATGAGAGACTGAAAATATGAAAAGCAGATTAGTGGTGGGGTTTAAGATAATGACATGCATAAATAGAGAATCCAACAACAGTATTATCTACAATGTAAACACACACATATATGGTTAAAAGGTATTTTCGAAGTCATGAAGGATACGATAAATAAAATCTAAAATTAATTATAAACATCATAAGGATATAATACCGAACCAATTGAGAGATTCATGATCGACTGTCCGATAAAAAAACACTTCCAAAATCTTCCTTAAAAAGGCAGAAATCCTTTCAACAGCTTCTTCCATTACATATATATTGAGTATTTCTTTCCTTAAGCGTATGATGAAATATGACCAACCAAAAACATTACAACATATGACCTCAAAAGCACTTAGTCAATAACTAAAAGAAAAGGAAACGGGAATTCAAAGGTAAAATAATTAATTGTATTTTCTTGGAAATGTTGATATTAATATATATACAAAGTCCAAATTAATATGTAGGTAATATTTTTTTTAATATTATGAGGTGATTATTAAGTAGTATATGTTTATAATTTTTTTAATTAATTTACAATGCACACACACTCTACAGACACAGTTGTTCAAACCCAAGACATTTAAAGAGAATAACATTCTTTTTTACCATTGAGGTTATTTAATAGATTCGTAGGTGAGAAATATTTTTATAGGTAATGATGAATAAATCAGGTATTTCCAGGCGTAATTTCAACATAGGCTGCTGAAGAACATACCCATTTTGCGACATATGTAATCTTATGCAATTGGTGTGATATACACCACGGTTTTTTTCAACATTTTGACCTAATTAATTTGCCATTACACCTAATTAGCCTTAATTATTGCAATGAAACTTCAACTATAAAATCTGTGTAGAAATCAGTATCACAGTGACAAAAAAATATCTAAAATAAAGATATAAAAAGAGAGAAAGAAATTGAAGCTCGACTACCTCTCATTGTGAATGTATCAAGTGGTATTGATGGTAAAAGAAAATGTAATTTTTTCTAGATATCTTGAATTTGAGCATATACATTTACAATATATACGTTGTCAATTGATAAAAAAAATATAAATATATATTATCTTATAATCACCTCATATTACTAAAAAATTTACTGTCAGTCCTACATTAGCCATCACCAAATGCTTGTGCATACTCTGTTTAGACAAACCAACTCCCCAATTATGCAATAACAACACCTCTAGGGTTCCTTTAGACTAGCCAAGCTTGAGCCTTTATCAATTCTTTTATCATTGATTTTTTTCCCGACAAGATGTGGGCGGATTTTCAGGGGATAAAACATGTTTTAACCCTTTCCTTTTTATTGTATGCTTTTCCATCATCTTTTGGTTCACCTTGCCTTTTCTTTTTTAACACTGGTTGATGCCCCCAAGTCCCATGCTCCTACTGTGCAAAAATACTCGACCCGGTTGACACGATCCGCCGACTCACCGATCCGAATCTAAAAAAACGGGTATTTTTCTAAAAAAAAATTATTTGGCCGGGTCGGGTACCGACCCGATACTTTCCGGTTCGGGCCCGGGTCACAAAAATTGATTTTTCTGGGTATCCGAGTACCCAATTAAGTTTTTAATTTTTTTTAATTTTATATATATTTAATTTATAAAAAACTTATAGTCTTATAACTTTTCACATTAAAAATGATTAAAACATATCATTTAGTTCAAATATTACATAATAACATTATCAATTTATCATATAGTATTTATAATATTTACATGTAACATAGAGAAAAAGACAAGTTAAATCAATTCATAGTAGTTAAATTAACAAAGCTGGCATGTTCATAATTTAATAAACATATCAACAATCACTACACGTATTAGACACTTTATCTCATACATGTAACTATACTAAACATGTTTTTATTATCATATATTTATATTATCAGTATTTATTCTAAGTATTCTTACTAGATTAGTTTAGATTTAAAAATTTTACATTTGAAATAATTTTTATCATAGTATCAATTTTGTATTTCGAACTTTTAAATTTTGTGTTTGGATGTTGGACTGTATAATTCGAAGTTTCGAACATTTTAATTTGTGTGTTTTTTTAAATTTAATAATTTGAAGAAAAAAATTCGGGTATCGGATACTCGGACCGAGAAATCACCGACCCAAATGTTCCGGATACTCGGTAATCGGGTATCCGGATTTGCACATCCCTACTCCTACCTCTTCTTTTACATATTTAATCTACTACCACCTATCTTGACCCTTATCTATTTACCTTAATTAAAAACGAAATTACATACATAAATTCTCTCGAACTCATTAAATATTATTTTATATCATATGTACTAATACTTAATGGCCGAACCTTCTCAAGTGCCCTCAGTGATAAAAGAAAATATTATTTTTCTTAGAAATCATGAATTCGAACGGACATAATTTTAAATTTGACGAGTGGGAGCGGTTTTTAGTGGAGGGAAATATTGGGGTTTTGAGTTTCTTTTTATTTTGAATTTAGATGGTTGATTTGGGGTTAGGATTTAGATTTTAGATATTTTAATTTTTTTATTTTAAATTTTACGTAATAAATAATATTAATAAGATATATCATGTCATAAGAAAATATTAATAGAATATATCATGTCATTGCGTAATATTAATAAAATAAGTCATGTTATCCTTGAGAAATAAAAATAAGAGTAATTCAAAAATTGAATGATTAATTTTTCTCTCAAAATTTTAGTGATCTTAATAGGAGTGAGAAGAAAATTGAGTGATGAACTTTGTAGTTTACCCTATTATAAGTTACTTAAATACCAGAGCCTCAGGGTTTGTTTTTCATCTGCCGTTTCGAATTAGTGAAGAGCCGGTGCAGCATTATATTCTCAAGGAATCATTATATTCTCTTTCAGAGATTCTTCCAGGTTGAGTGTTTAATTGCAATTACTCACTAAATCACTCTATTTTCCATTTTCCAACCTCTTTATTTTTCTGATTTGAGGAATATCCATACCAAAGATGAAATCACTGCGCCAAAAGTAAACTCATGGCAGCTGCTTAAAAGGAGAACAAATCAACAATATATCTTTTTCACTACTCTTCTATCTGTGTTAACCGATTCCTTGAAAAGAGGCATCTGCAAATCAAGCGCAGCATTTCTCCCCTTTTTACCAGGATTTTGAATGGTGAGTAAGCTGATTCTTTAAACTACGTTTGATAGATCTAGCGTTTTTTAATTCAAAAACAGTCTAAATTGCTCACGGTTTTTTTTTGGCTTCAGGAGAATACGGATGGTTCGCCGGAGGGTCCACCAGTTGTATTACCAAGAGTCAAACTCAGTGACGGCAGACATATAGCTTACACAGAGAGAGGTGTGCCCAAGGCCGAATCAAACTGCAGGATCATCATTGTTCATGGCTTTGGAAGCTCCAAAGACATGAAGTTTCAAGTTCCCCAAGTACTCGTTTTTAACCTTCTTCTAAAATCTTACACTTCCTTTTTTGAATCTTATGATAATTAAGAACTGCTAAGAATATTTATTCGCAATCAGTATGATATATGTTACCGGGATAAACAAATTCTCATATAATTTAATTATTTATTTTATATTTTTTTATTGATCATCTATCTTTATCTCTTTAAATTTTATAAATTAATTCCTTCTAAAATTTTATAAGTTCTAATTTATTCTCGTATGTTACCGAGGCTCGGGTGAGTGGTGGATATGGAGATCTTTTTAACATTTTTCATATACTTGGAGGACCATACTCCCATATGCATGTATGAATATGTGTCGAACATGAAAATGATCGAATTTTGATCTTTTCTTATAAAACTTATAAAATTTATCAAGTATTTGATGTAACTGGCCTGGAGTTGGAGATGTTGCTTGTCTAGCCGTACAAACAGACTTGATCACAGTTGATGATTGTTATGCCATCTTTTGCCTAAATCCGTGAAATTAACTTCGAAGTTGGTCAGGTTTCCAGGAACTAATAGAAGAATTGGTAATATATTTTCTGCTATATGATCGAGCTGGGTATGGCGAAAGTGATCCGAATCCGAAGCGTTCGTGATAAGTGCTTAATTTAGTTAATATTTTACTTTTAAATTACTCTTTAATCATTGATTTTTTTTTTGCTTATTTGTTCATTTTAATTCATTTTCTGTACAGGACGTAAGATTATGGAAATTACACAAAAATGACACAATTCTGTAGATTTTTTATTTTCGGAATCAAAATTGGCTGGAATTCAGATTTTGATTAAACTCAAATTTAGGATAATATTTTAAACATTATATTTTATCTTTGTATTTTAGTTTAAATAGGTTTTTAGTATTTTAATTAAATTTTAGGATATTATTTTTATATTTTATCTTTATTTTTGTATTTTAGTTTAAATATGTTTTAGTATTTTAATTAGGATTTAGAATATTATATTATTTTTTTAGGTATTTTAGTTTAAATAGTTTTAAGTGTTTTAATTAGGATTTAAGATGTTTTAACTTGTTTTTAGGATTTTGAAGGTTGTAAATACCCTCTAAGGGTGAGCCTAGAAATATATATCTCTCATTTGAGAATAAAATTTTCTTTTTCTCTTTAGCTTTCTCTCTATTTTTCGCATACTTTTCCATTATGCTAAGTATGACTTTGGTTATGCTTAGCTAATTTTCTTTCAAGCCGAAGACTAAAGCGAAGGCTCAATTCCAAACGTGAGAATTGTAAGGTACTTAAATCGCTTCGGATTTTCTCTTTGTTTTCTGAAGCTTACTTTTCAAATCAAAACTATTTCGACATTGGTCTGAATATTATTATGGTTAATGTTTGAAGAAGGATTTGCTTATTGAAGTATATTCAACTTCCCGAGAACACACTTAGCAAAATTGTTTGCTAAGAGGAAACTGAGATCGGAATCAGTTGTTGTTGAAACGAAACAATCCGAGTTGGCAGCGAAAAATTGTTATTGTAAGCTTACGTGAATCTAGAAGTAAAAATTTGTTTCGATGATCCGAGGAATTTGAGGCGAAGCTGAAGTATGAGGCTGCTTTAACAATAAGTTTCTTTTTATCTTAATCTCTTTAATTTGTTTATTTAATTATTTTTTTCTTTTATTTAATTCTTTTTTTATTTTAACTATAACTTTTAAAAAAATACCCATTTTATATTTATTACTATTAATATTTATTATTATATTATTTTTCTTTTTTTATATTTATTTTATTTTAATATATCTTTTCAACTTCATCTAGAATTCTATCTTTTTCTAAAATCAAGAAAGAGTTTTATTAAATCATAAACACCACAGTCCATGTGGATCGACTCTGCTTCTCTATACTATATTTTCATTTTTATTTATTAAGAAGTCAAGAATTATTTTGATAGCAAAACGACGATTATCAAATTGGCACCGTTATCGGGGACTAACGGCAAGTACCGATTTATTTTTCTAGTTTTTTTATTTATGACCAGAAGTAACCCAGGAGAATTAGTAGATCTAGATCCAGATATCGAAGCACGAGCACGAAGAATCCACACACAAACGCTTCGAGAAAAGAGAAAAAAACAAGAAGAACAAGAGCAAAGTTCAGAAACAGAATCAATTCCAAAGACAGACTCTGAAACAGATGCATACAACATCCCGATGGCAGAAGAAGAACAAACGATCCGAGAGCTAGCCACAACTTATGTCACTCAGACGCCATTATGCATTAATTTTCCTAGTGGCGGGACTCCGTTTCAATTAAAGACATGACTCATTCATCTTCTTCCCACTTTCCACGACTTTCCCACTGAAGATCCGTACAAACACTTGTTGGAATTCCACATGGTTTGCACTAGCATGAAACCACAGGGAGTTACCGAGGATCAAATTAAATTAAGAGCTTTCCCTTTCTCTTTATTTGACTTGACTAAAGATTGGTTATTTTATTTACCTCCAAATTCAGTTAATTCATGGGCTGATATGAATCGAATTTTTCTTGACAGGTTATTTCCAGCGGCTAAAGCAAGCGAGTTGCGAATGAGCATTCTTTCCATTCAGTAAAAGAGCGAAGAAAGTCTTTATGACTATTGGGAGCGATTTAAAAAGCTTTGTGCACGTTGTCCGCAACACAGATTAAGTGAGCAAACGTTACTTCAATACTTTTATTAAGGTATTTTACCAATGGAGATGAAAATGGTGGATGCCGCCAGTGGAGGAGCATTAGTTAACATGACCCCAACAACAACAAGGGAATTGATTTCAACCATGGCAACCAACTCTCAACAGTTTTTGAGTGAACCCAGCCGACGGGTTCAGGAGATAAGTACATTTTCCATTGAAAATAATTTAGATAAATTAACTGAAGTAGTTAATTCACTTGTTGCAGGAAAATCTGGAGCAACAAGAGCATGTGGGATATGCACAAAGCTAGACCATCCGACGGATTGATGCCCGCTGATACAAGAAAGAGGCAATGCAGAAATCAATGCAGTAGGGAACTTTCCAGGTCCTCCACAAAGACAATACAACCCATACAACAATACTTACAATCCAGGATGGCGAGACCACCCAAACTTTAGCTATGAGGTAAATTAGAGACCAACTTATCAATAAAGGCCTCCTCCTCAACAACAAACACAAAACTCATCATTGGAGGAACTCATAGGAAAGTTAGCAATTTCACAAGAAAAGTTCATTGCATCCCAAGAAAAATTCCAAAACTGAACCGAAACATCTTCAAGAGTTAGATAATCAAGTAAGCCGACTAGCTCAAACTATGGGAAAATTGGAATCACAAGGAAAACTACATTCTCAAACGGAGTTAAATCCGAGAGAGAATGTTAGTGCCATCATACTCAGAAGTGGAAAAGTAATCTCACCCGAAGTTCCAGCAGAAAAAGACGCACATCAGGAAGAACAAGAGGAAACGCCACCTCCAGAAATACAAGGTACGTCTGACTCACATCCTTCTCTTTCATCTCATGAAATCACGCCACTACCCTTCCCATCAAGGTTGATGAAGCGTCATAAAAGAGTTGAAGAAAGGGAGATCTTAGAGGTTTTCCAAAAAGTTCAAGTCAACATACCTCTTCTTGAAGTAATTCGACAAGTACCAAGGTATGCTCGATTTTTAAAAGAACTTTGCATTACAAAGAGGAAATTAATGGGACACGAAAAGGTAAATTTTGGAGAAAATGTTTTTGCAATTTTTCAACGAAAACTCCCACCAAAGATGAAGGATCAAGGTATGTTCGGTATACCTTGCAAAATAGGTAATTTCAAAATTAAACGTGCAATATGTGACTTAGGAGCTTCAATTAATGTTATTCATTTTCTATATATAAAATTATTACTAATGAGCCTTTGAAGGAAACATGAATAACCATACAGTTGGTTGATCGATCTGTGATCTATCCAGTGGGAGTAATGGAAAACGTCTTGGTAAAGGTCGATGTATTATTCTTTCCTGTAGATTTCTATGTCATTGACATGGAACATGATAGGTCGAATTCTTATTCCGAGGTACTCTTAGGCTGACCCTTCCTAAGCACAGCACATACAAAGACCGATGTTAGAAGTGGTATACTAACAATGGAATTTGATGGTGAGATCATTGAATTTGATGTTTACAAAGCAATGAAATGCCCTGATCATGTTGAAAGAGTTAATTTGTTGATATTATAGATCATTTAATTGATGAATATATTGAATCTAATTTTTCTTATGATCTTTTTAAGGATCCTGAACTTTGCCACGAAGATGAAGAAAGGGAGTTTGAAAATATTAATTCAATCAATTCTGATTTATCTTTATATTCCTCTAAAACTAAAATTTTACCTTCTGTTTTGTAGGAACCTGAGGTAGAATTGAAGCAATTACCAGAGCATTTGAAATATGTCTTTTTGGGCGAAAATGAAACTTTACCAGTGATCATCTCAAGTAAATTATCCAAAGGATAAGAGGAAGCTTTGGTAGCGATATTGCGCTCTCACAAAGAAGCCATAGGATGGACCATTGCCGACATTAAAGGATTAAGTCCCTCGACTTGCATGCATAAATCAAAGTCGAAGAAGGAGCAAAGCCATCACGTGAAAGACAACGTCGATTAAATCCATTGATGATGGAAGTAGTAAAGAAAGAAATTCAGAAACTCCTTGACGCTGACGTAATCTATCCAATTTCGGATAGTAATTGGGTAAGTCCGATTCATGTGGTTCCCAAGAAAACGGGAGTCACAGTGGTCGAAAATCAAGAAGGGGAGTTAGTGCCAACAAGAGTTCAAAATGGATGGCGAGTTTGTATTGATTACAGGAAGTTGAACTCTCTTACTCGAAAATATCATTTTCCTCTTCTTTTTATAGATCAAATGATTGAAAGATTAGCCGGGAAAACTCATTATTATTGTCTTGATGGTTTTTCAAGTTTTTTCCAAATCCCAGTGGCGCCAGAGGATCAAGAAAAAATGACTTTTACTTGTCCCTTTGATACATTTGCATATAGATAAATGCCATTTGGTCTTTGTAACGCACCAACCACCTTCTAAAGATGCATGTTAAGTATATTTTCCGACTATGTGGAGAAGGGCATCGAAGTCTTTATGGATGACTTCATGGTTTATGGTAACTCTTTTAATGAATGTCTTAATAATTTAATTAATGTGCTTAAAAGATGCTTAGAATATAATCTTGTTTTGAATTATGAAAAATGTCATTTTATGATTAATAAAGGGTTAATTTTATGTCATATTGTTTCCTCAAAAGGGATTGCGGTTGATAAAGCTAAAACATATGTTATACGCTCACTTCCTTACCCCACAACTGTGAGGGAAATTCGTTCTTTTCTTGGCCATACAGGATTTTACTGCAGGTTTATTAAGGACTTTTCGAAGATAGCACAACCTTTATGCAATCTACTTCAAAAGGATCAAGACTTTGACTTTAATTCAAAATGCAAAGAATCTTTCGATTCATTAAAGGAAAAGCTTATTTCAGCTCCAATTGTTAAGCCGCCAGATTGGAATCATCCCTTTGAACTTATGTGTGACGTATCGGACACTAGCGTTAGAGTCGTTCTCGGCCAAAAAATAGGGAAAAAGCCACATGTCATAGCCTACACGTCCCGAACTTTGGACTTGACTCAGAAAAATTATTCGACAACGGAAAAATAACTTTTTGCTATAATTTTTGCTTTAGAAAAATTTAGATCCTATTTGCTTGGTACTAAAATTACTGTTTTTTCTGATCATGCAGCTATAAGGTATTTGATGAGCAAAAAGGAAGCAAAATCAAGGCTTATCCGATGGATCCTGCTTTTACAGGAATTTAACTTGGAAATTAAAGACAAAAAGGGATGCGAAAATCTGGTAGCAGATCACTTGAGTCGAATTCCCCTTTCCACATCCGAACCACCACTTAGAGAATAATTTCCTGAAGAAAAACTGATGGTGGCGCAAAGCATAACTCCATGGTTTGCAGACTTGGTTAATTATTTGGCCACAGGAAAACTCAAATCAAAATGGCTTGGATCGTTTACAGTTACTCAAGTATTTCCTCATGGTGCTGTTGAAATTGAAGATAACTCAGGAGTACGATTTAAAGTTAATGGTCAAAGATTGAAGCCATATTATGAAAATACTCCAGTTAGTCTAATCAAAGAAATCAATTTAGAGGAACCCACACTTTGAAAAATTAGGTTGTCGAGCTAACGACGTTAAACAAAAACGCTTGATGGGAGGCAACCCATTTCGTTATATTTTTTTTATTTTTTATTTTTTTTTTTATTTTTTTTATTTTTTTAGCAAACTTTGTTTCATTCTATTTATTTTATTTTGATTAATTTTATTTTTCTGAACAGATATGAATTTCGATCGAATATTTAACAAAAAAACAGTGCAAAAAACTGACTTGGTTCGAACAGTGCAGAAAAAACTGAATTGTTTCGAACAGTGCAGAAAAATACACAGCAGATTCAAACAATGTAGTGCAGAAAAAAAAACAGATTTGGTTTGAACTGTGCAGAAAAGTTCGAACAGAACAGTGCATCATCGAACAGTCTACTCTACAACAGCTCGTCTCGACGTGGTCGTGATCGCCACTAGATTGGGGAGTATTCTTTTTTTTCCTCTCTTTGTTTTTAAATTTGATATATGTTTTGGGACAAAACGAAATAAGTGAGGGGGGAAGGATAAGCATGTCAAATTTTTCTTGACTTGTTTAATCGTTTGAAATTGAGTTATTCTGATGTTGATATATTGTAATCATTGTTGCTAGTCTTGAATTTCGCTTTATACTCTTGCTTCCTTTTGGATTATGACCATGTTTTTTATCGAATTTAATTTGCATGATTGGTGATTGATATAGCTAGTGAATTTTTTGTTGAGTATTGATATTTCATACTTTTGTCAATAGAGATGAACTTACTCAATGCATATAAACTTTTCTTGTGAGATTTGAGCCTAACGAGCATACATTTTCTTTCTTGCTCATTGTTTGACTTGTGTGTGCCGAACTAATTAGGATATTCTAGAACTTGTAATTACAATGCATATCGAGACTACATGTTGAACGTAATGTTTTAATGTGATAGGGACACCTAGGATAAACCTACTTTTCCCAAAAAAACCTACCCATTTATATATCCACTAGTGAACCACATTTGAGCCTATTTCCATTTCTTTGTTTTTACACCTCATAATTAAACCCGAAGCCTTTTTTTTCCTCTCTTTTCACACCCTTACCGAGACTTGAGATCTTGTATCATTGTTGTTCCAAAAAAAAATTCAATGTTTCAAAAAAAAAGACCATTTGTTCGAAAAAAAGGGAAGGAAAAAAATCGATCGCTTCAATTGTCTTTCATATATTATTTTTCCTTGTATTGTTCTTCATTGTGTTTCATGTTAATTCGTGGATTATTCTTAATTATTTTGATCTCTTGTTTCGGTATTTTAAATCTTTCTTTTCGGCCTTTCCCTACCCTAACCTAAGCCCTGTTACACCTTGTTTAAAGACCCTTGATTATTGCATTATGTTCATTTTTAGTGGTGGAGACTTGATTGATTCCAAGCCTATGGTAATATTTTGGTTAATTTCGGTTTGAGCGGTTCCATTTACCCCAAACACTTTGAGCGGATATGTGTGAATCTTTGTGAGATATTGAGTCATGTTTCATTGAAGTTGGCAATTAATTGAGATATCTTGCCTACTTTAAATTTTCTTGGTTATGTCTTTGCTTAATTGTAACTTGAATTCGGCAAATGTCATGGACTTAATTCGATTGGAAGTTAGAGGAATAAATTGAAATTGAAGATGACAACTTATGATTTTGATATGTTAATTGAAAAATGCTTGAGGACAAACATTGAATAAGTGAGGGTGAATCTGATAAGTGCTTAATTTAGTTAATATTTTACTTTTAAATTACTCTTTAATCATTGATTTTTTTTCCTTATTTGTTCATTTTAATTCATTTTCTGTACAGGACGTAAGATTATGAAAATTGCAAAAAACACAATTTGTAGATTTTTTATTTTCGGAATCAAAGCTGGTTGGAATTCGGATTTGGATTAAACTCAAATTTAGGATAATATTTTAAACATTATATTTTATCTTTGTATTTTAGTTTAAATATGTTTTTAGTATTTTAATTAAGTTTTAGGATCTTATTTTTATATTTTATATTTTATCTTTATCTTTGTATTTTAGTTTAAATAGGTTTTAGTATTTTAATTAGGATTTAGAATATTATATTATTTTTTTAGGTATTTTAGTTTAAATAGTTTTAAGCGTTTTAATTAGGATTTAAGATGTTTTGGCTTGTTTTTATGATTTTGAAGGCTATAAATACCCTCTAAGGGTGAGCCTAGAAATATATATCTCTCATTTGAGAATAAAATCTTCTTTTTCTCTCTAGCTTTCTCTCTATTTTTCGCATACTTTTCTATTTGCTAAGTATACTTTGGTTATGCTTAGCTAATTTTCTTTCAAGCCTAAGACTAAAGCGAATACTCGATTCCAAACGTGAGAATTGTAAGGTACTTAAATCGTTTCGGATTTTCTCTCTGTTTTCTGAAGCTTACTTTTCAAATCAAAACTATTTCGACATTGGTTTGGATATTGTTATGGTTAATGTTTGAAGAAGTATTTGCTTATTGAAGCATATTCAACTTCCCAAGAATACACTTAGCAAAATTGTTTGCTAAGAGGAAACTGAGATCGGAATCAAATCCGAGTTGGCAGCGAAGAATTGTTCTTGTAAGCTTACGTGAATCTTGAAGTAAAAATTTGTTTCGATAATCCGACGAATTTGAGGCGAAGCTGAAGTCTGAGACTGCTTTCACAATAAGTTTCTTTTATCTTAATCTCTTTAATTTATTTATTTAATTATTTTTTTCTTTTATTTAATTCTTATTTTTTATTTTAACCACAACTTTTAAAAAATCCCCTTTTATATTTATTACTATTAATATTTATTATATTATTATTTTTCTTTTTCTTTTTTTATTTTAATATATCTTTTCAACTTCATCTGGAATTATATATTTTTCTAAAATCAAGAAAGAGTTTTATTAAATCAGAAACACCACAATCCATGTGAATGACTCTGCTTTTCTATACTACATTTTCATTTTTATTTATTAAGAAGCCAGGAATTATTTTGATAGCAAAACGACAGTTATCAGTTCGATTAAAAGCGAAGCACTCGACCTTGAAGGGCTTGCTGATTAGTTACAAATAGGACATAAGTTTTATGTGATTGGAGTCTCAATGGGATCATACACCATCTGGAGTTGCCTCAAATATATACCGGAAAGGCAAACTACTTAAAAACTTTCTTATGCAAACTAAGGTTTTTGTTACTTCACTTGTGCCATAAGCAATCTACTTGCCAATTGATTGTCCCTGCAGGCTAGCAGGTGTGGCGATGGTGGTTCCGGTCATCAATTATCGATGGCCCTCATTTCCCAAGAGCCTGACCAGAGAAGATTAAGAACAGTTGTGAAGTTATTGTATTGGATAGCAAAATATACCCCTGGCCTTCTACACTGGTCGGTTACTCGAAAATGATTCCCTTCATCATCGTTCGTGGAAGAAAAGCCGGTGTTCTTCCATAAAAGAGATATGGAAGCCCTCAAGAAAACAGAAGGGTTCCCCATGCTTACCAAGGTAAGGATTAAACATTCTACATCAGCCTATTTGTATTCATTATGTTGACGATTTATGTTTGTGCACGCGAACAGGAAAGATTACGAGAACAATCTGTTTTCGATAAACTGTGCAGTGACTTTCTGGTCTGTTACGGTGATTGGGACTTCGATCCAATGGAACTGACTAACCCATTCCCCGAGAAACAGAACGGTGTTCATATCTGGCAGGGTCACGAAGACAAGATCGTCCCGTTCGAACTTCAACGATGCATTTCGAGAAAGCTACCGTGGATCCAATACCATGAAGTTCCCGATGGTGGACACTTACTCGTGCATTACAACGGGTTACGCGAGGCCATATTGCGTGCGTTACTGCTAGGAGAAGAACATCACCTGTATGGACCAAGTGCAGATCAAGTTGTCGCCTAAATATTATCCATAGTTTCTTTCATTCTTTCAATGTTGATTGTGAGTGGGTAAATATGTGGTGTTAGATTGATAAACATGAAAAGATTTCACAGTTTGCACATGCATATTCAATATCTAAGTACACTCGTACAGATACAATTAACATGAAATAATTCGAACTCAAACATGAGATATAACCGTAAGGTCTGTGCAATTTTGATGATTATAAGATAGTATTTATTCGAACATGACTCTAATGGGATTGAAGTTATTAAGTGAAAAGATCTTCTTTTCTTTTTTTAAATATTTTTTATTTAAGGAGAATGAAGAAACTTAAATATTTATTGCTTTCTTTTAAAAAGTGATCTAATATGGACAAAAATTAATAGCCTAATTATTTGTAAAATTAATCTAATTATAAATGTGATTAGTAAATGATATAAAATAACATTAAATTTATAAAGTCTTAATTAAACTTAATTAAATGAATTATACAATCGTTAATTAAATTGATTCAATATAAGTATAGAAATAATGACATTCAATTTATTAATCTCAAATTTATGATTATTATTTTATAATTAATTATTTTTATATTTCCATAAAATATTTTGATTTGTATTATTATATTGTGCAATACCTCATATATTATATATTATAATATAAGATGTAAGCAATTATACTACACCATCACGAATCTCACAATATGATAATAATATATGAGTAATAAAAATCATATTATATATTATTTATTTAAAATGATTTATATAGTTTATATTACATAATATAATTTTATTTATAGCTTATATACAATATTGAAAATAGTTTTATATAATGTTATTATATAAAACTTTATTATATAATAATCAAATATTTTTTATAATTTTATAATTTATTATTTGATACATTGTTCTTAAAAATAATTCTACAAATTACGCTTTTATTTATATAAAAGTATAATAGGAAAACTATATATTAAAGTCCTTCAATTTCTTCTTCATCATCCAAAGGAGATAGGTTAAAATTTATAGAGTTTGATGAAAGTGTTGACGAGGAGAGAGGGAGAAGGATCCATTGGGAGGGAAATTTGGCATAAGCAAAGAGGCACGTGGCACCAACGTGTTAACAACTGTGTCCAGTAGTGGGGCCCACACCTACCATCCATTGCATGTATTAAGGTGACCATTGAAGCAGTTACAGTACTCACCACTTCTTCTTCTTCAGCAGATTCCCTACTTTTGGTTCTTCTCAACACTAAAAAAGTACCCCCAAAATAAAAAAGATTGAATTTTCCCCAGCGTCTCCCATGCCTGCAGGTCACATTCTGGTATAATTTCTTTACATTTCCTTCTAATTTCTACATGCATTATTACTTCCTTTATTTCTCATATATCTGATTTATGATTTTCTTGTTGGATTCCCATTTTCTTTTTTCTTTCTCCTTGGATGGTCGATATAAGCAATTGCATGTCGATGTTTGGTTTTCTCAACGCCACAAAACCTTAATCTCATACTGCCATTCTCTTCATTTTACATATCCAAATGCATGCATGATGTAATTATCTTTAGAATTTTGAAATGCTCTTAGTTCTTAATTAACCCAGAGCTTTTCAATTTATATATATAAATAATTTTAAATTCTGCTTTTTTCTATCTACAAATTTCGACCTCCTTTCTCATAAAAAAACGGGCATGCTTGTCTTGATGCAGTTCTTCCTTCTTTGTAAGAGTTCTTAGATATATGTATATATATAGTGTTGTTTTCCCCCACACAAGTTTTATGAACAATTTCTTTTGCTGTAATTGTTCTAGCTTGAATATAATTATTTTGGGAATTATATTTATATTTTCAGTTTTACTCAAGCACATGCAAAATAAAATAGATTAGAAAAAGTTTTAGTGACTAAGCTACTGCTGAGAATAAGATAGTTACCGGAATTATAAATTTCTGGTCCCTTGACCTCTTATTGTTACTAATCTGCATTTTTTATTTTAAGTGCTGCTATGAACCATGTATAATATCTGTTTGTTTTTCTTTTTGCAGGAACTTGTCTGAGGTTTTCCTTTCTTTTTTGTTTTAGTTTGATCATAAAGGTAGTGCCTGTACCATCTTATTGGAAACGAGAGACGGTGTTTATGGTCAAATAATGGCACTTTTTGAATCAGAAAGTGTTGCCTATGGTGGCATCAAGTCAGCATTGCCAGCACAAGCACCACAATCGCCGCAGCAGCAGCGCGACGAGTTAACACAGGATCGATCCGTTTCTTCCTTGAACAACAGGGTTCCATTTTCTCGCTTACGCTCGACGAGATCCAACTAAAGAGTGGGAAAGCTTTCGGGTCCATGAACATGGATGAATTCCTTGCCAACTTGTGGAATGTGGAGGAAAACCAAGAACCACCACAAATCGACCAAAACGAGCCTTGCAATGACAAAGGCAACATTGGCAGCGGAGGCCAACCAACATTAGCACGACAAGGGTCTTTTTCGATCCCTACCCCACTTTGTAAGAAAACAGTGGATGAGGTTTGGTTGGAGATTCAGAAAGACCTACCGCCGCAGCGGAAAGCTAACATCCCCGATCACGAACCTCCACAGCGCCAACAAACATTCGGAGAGATGACTTTGGAGGATTTTCTAGTCAAAGCCGGAGTTGTTCGAGAATCATCATCGGCTTCTTCCCAACAAAAGAAGGTGACACCTATAGGTCCTATACAGACCAATGGAACAGGTTTAGATGCAAACTACGGACTGGGGCACGGGATCGGATCTTCTCAACCAAAAATGCTTACATCTATTCAGAATAACAATGGAAACATAGATAAAAACTTTGGAATGGGACATGTGATGGGGCTAGGATTCCCAGGCCACCAAATTGTTGCCAGCAACATGGCAGCACCAGGCCATGGTTATGCGACCACATACCCGATTTTCACGCAGAGTAAAACCGTTATGGGTGAATCTTCTAATGTAGCTGAAAAAAATGAGAACGGTACCTACCGTATGTTAGAGCCTGTCACGATACAGAACAAGAAGAGGATCATAGACGGTCCACCAGAGGTGGTAGTGGAAAGGAGACAACGCCGCATGATTAAGAATCGAGAATCCGCAGCAAGATCTCGAGCAAGGAAACAGGTGCATACTTGCTTCTCATAAGTATATCCGGTTCACTATCCATTAAATCTGGACTCTACTTTCTTGAATTGCAGGCGTATACAGTGGAGCTGGAGTTAGAGTTGAATCAACTCAAACAGGAGAACGCAAAGCTTAAGCAGCTTGTGGTAAAACAATCCTTTCTTCTAAAAAACTTGAAATTACTCCTTTTTCATTAAAAAAAAGAGAGGCTAAACTGTTTCTGGGTTTTTAATTTTGAGCAGGAGGAAAACGAGCAAAGGCGAAAGCAAGAGGTGAGTTGTTTCTGCCATGCATTTGGCATACTTATGTTCTAAGAAAATTATCATAAATTCAGTGCCATTCTTGTTTTATAAATGATGAACGCATGAACAGGTTCTGAAAAGAAAGCAGACAAAATTACCAGCACAAAGGAAGGTTGCTGATAAGATGAAGACATTAAGGAGGGCAGTGAGCTTGGGATGGTGAAAATGATGAGAAAATAGAGAAATAAAGAATTACAGTATGCTTCGCTTAATCAGACAGTTTACTTTAGCTTACCAATGTAATGTATATCTAAATAATTAGGAATATCTCCAAATTAAAACCCATATATTAGTTTTTTTTCCTTTGAAGGGATCATGTGAGTATATATATATACGATTGTGTGTAATAGTAAGTACTTAAATTAATCATGGTAAAAGAATAATAAGTAGCAATATTCTATGTTTATTTAAAATTGTGTATGCAAAAATTAACAGGAAAATCAAATAATTGAAATTTATTTAAAATGTGATCTCAATTCAATAAGGTTCCAATTTTAAATTTTATAAACTTTGAAAGGTGTAAGTGTAATTTTTTCAATTATTTGCATGTGCTTGACGCTTGTGTAAAAATAAAAGGAAACTATAAAAATACACAGTAAAGTAAAAAGCCGCGACGACGTATTGAACTGTTTAGTATACGCCTAAAAGAAATTTTATGTTTTTATATACACGTTATTATTACATATCAATCATTCCCGCTTTTCTTTTTTCCGGTTCGCCCTAATTTTTCCTTATTTTGATCTTCGATTGACTGTGTTGATTCTCAGGTAATTGGATCTTTAAACGCTCTAATTTCTTTTTCTTTTTCCTTAATTTCACTTCAATTTCGGTAGTTCTTTCTTCCAGTTCCTCTCTCTCATGTTAGGGTTGTCATTTTAGTTTCTAAAATTTTCTCTCTTTTTTTCATTTTATTTGTTGAATCTCTCTTTCCCTAGTTGGAAGTTGGAGAATGTGAAGGAAGAGAAGTCAATTTTCTTCCGGTTGGATTTTCTCTTTTTTATTTGTAATTTTGGTTCAATTGTAATTGTAATTTGGATTGTCATTGTTGTTCCTTTAACTAAAAATAAATTTATAATTGAATTAAGAATGATCGAAGAAGTAAAGTGCGACACTACGTTTAATTTAGTTGTTCTGTATTAAAGTAATCCTAACTTTTAATTTGGAAGAAGTAATCCTTCAAATTCAAAAGCAAAACTCAGGAGATTGAGTTACTTGGATTTTGTGGGTAAGAGTCTTGGCTTCACGTGTGCAGATTTGGAAGTTCAAAGTCAGCAGATTGTCATAGAGGAAGAAATGTTAGGTTCTGGAAATAATTTAAGCCGAGGGAATGCAGGATTGCCCTCAGATATGCCACCATTGCCTCAGTATTTGCCTCTGGAGCCGATTACATTGGGGAGTCATAAATATACACGGTCTGGAGAGCTAAGCCGGGTTCTGGGTGTTCCACTTCGAAGTAGTACATCAGAGGATCACACTTTTGGAGTTTCACACTCCAAACTTTCCCCTCCTGTGGCAACAGAGGAACTTAAGAACTTTAAGGAAAGTGTTCAAGATGCCAAAAGAAAGGCCAGGTATAGTCCCTTTTTCTGTTAGTACGACCATCCAGCTATTTTTTTGAATAAGTTTATGTTCTATGGAGGATGGTTTTCTTCACGAGTTAGTGTAGTAACTTCTTATTGTAATTGTAGTGACAAGGGAACCTTTAAAGGTAGGTACTTTCAATGGAAACAGAATGGCCAAATAACAACATGGTACATAATTGTTATGATACATGCAATGCTCATATAAAATGGTGCAATGTAGATATCCCATCTTCAAACGTCCTTTTTGCTTGAGTATTTGTCTCTGGTGGACGATATGAACTTGCCATTTAATTCTAGTGCTTCTTCTTGCGGTTCATCTTTCTTAGCTAGTACTTGTGCATATTTCATCATTGTTATGATTCCTGATACTCCTAGGTTGTGCTGACACTTGATAGTGTTAGGTTATTGAATATACATTATCTTTATGTCAGTGTTAGGGTGAAAAAGTTACGCGAGTCAATTTCTAAATTGGAGAGGTATAGAGAAGCCTTAGACACAAAGAAGCAGCAACGAAGTGATATTTCAAGTGAGAGAACTAGTGGATTAAGCAATGCAAAGATGGGAAGCCAGATTCATAGGAACACTCATGAAATAGTGAACCAAAGATCAGAGGATAGGCCAAAGGGTGTGGGGCTCAACAAGCGTGTACGCACATTATTTTCCGATTTACGGGTATTTCTCTATGATTGCTTGAATATAATTATGGTTCAACCTATTTAGTCTTGTCATACATTCTTGAACAAGGAAAACTCAGTTGATCTTTCTTCAGCACTGAATAAATTTTCCTGTTGTCTTTCATTTTATATTGGTTGTAACCATAATTGAATGTGCTATTTAATTTTTAAATGAGAGGAAAATAGGCCAGAAACATAACACGTAGTTTGACTAGATCCTTTTTTTTTTCTCTTAATTTTTAGCTTATGCTTCATTAATTTTATATCCCTTGTTTTCTCTTCCTTTATTTTTTTTCGTGAGACCAGGCTGATAACAGGACTACTGTGAATCCAAGGCAGCAAGGGGTAGTAGAAAAGGATAGTGATGTACTTTCAGCTGTTAATGGGGGTTCTGCTCGAATTGAAGAAAAGATCCGCAGATTGCCAGGTGAAGGATGGGAGACAAAGATGAAAAGGAAACGGTCTGTTGCAGCTGTAGGAAATAGAGTTGCCTATGCTGGTCGAGATATAAAACAATCTATGCAACCAAAGCTGAGTTCTGAATCAAAGTTACAGTTATGTGATACACTGGGTTTCAGGTGATTGTATAGGATCTTTCTTACTTCCTAGTTGCTGATTTAATTGTGGTGCTGTGGATACATCGCTGACGAGAGTAAACTGGGTTTTGTGACCATCTCTGGATGTGCTTTAATTGTTATTAATGAAACTGGCAGTGTTATAAACTTATAGTAATCGTCGGAGAAACATTCTGTTTTACTATTTAATGCTTGTAGATTTTATGGTTGCAGTCATTATTCATAACATGTGGAACTTTGTGAATTTTGTTTTGTATATGCAAGAATTATGGAGGTTTTTAGATAAAATTGCTATAGTGTGTAGCATTGTGATAGTCAATCATGAAATTTTATGCTTAAGAACTCGTATTATATTTTGGATTGACAGATCTCCATGCTCACTTGTTTTTTTGGGTTGTCTATCATAATTAACTTTGGTGTTTCTATTCTATCTGCTTTTAGTTCTAATATAGAATATATGATCGTGACTGCTTGTTTGCTGGCATGTCATTTTTAAATGCTTGATATGGCATTAATGAAAATGAAGACATTTCTTGTTTCTGGAAATGATTATCAAATTTCGACTTTATGTTTATAAGATACAATTTACGCTGATTCTAGAATTTTTCAGCCATTTTCAAATATGTTATGTACGATTCTTAAAACTGCTCTTGTCCATTGTTTTATGTGCGCAGAACGAAATCTTCCCCTGGAGTTGGTGGAATTAATAGGTCACACGGTTCATTTGAAGCTGCTGGTTCGGAGGCAAATAGAGTAGTCAGGAATGAATTGGAGAGTACATCTATTCTACGGGATCGTGCGGCTATGTTGGAGCAGAGGGCTGTAGTAAAAACAAATAATAAGTACGTCTCTTTACCTTTTTAGTTCTAGCAATCTGTGTGTGGGCAGGAACCTCGCATAATTGATGTACATCAAAATTTGCACTTAGTTTCTGCCATGTAGGACTTTCTTTTAATGTTTTCTTCTCGTTTATTATTGATATTTTTTATGGAACTGTTTGTCAGGGCAAGTCATCAGGAGGACAATCAAGCAAGTGGCTCGAGTACAATTCTAAAAGGGAAGGTTTCAAGGGCACCAAGAACTGGCTCCATCATGGTGTTAGACTCATCTTCTAAAGTTCACCTCTCATCAGGAGCTTTGCAGGGTTCGGATCAGCCAAATCAAAATAAGATCCAAGCTTTAGGTATCGTGAACAATAAAAAATGTCCAATGTCTACAGGCTCATCATCACATGCTATATCCCAGTGGGGTGGTCAGAGACCACATAAAATCTCACGAACAAGGAGAGCAAATTTAGTGTCCCCTGTGGCTAATGCTGAAGCTCAGGTTTCATCTCAAGGCTTTGCAATACCTAATTTTGGTGCTAGGGTATCTATTGGAACTGGTGGATCGCTTCTTGGCAGCAGTGTAGATAATGTTTCTCCAAATATTAAGCAGGAACTTGAGAATGTCTCTTCTCCATTTGGGTTATCTGAGAGTGAAGAATCTGGGGCTGGAGATAACAAATCAAAAGAGAAAGGAATTGATACTTATGAGGTTACTCTTCCTGATTCCCAGAAAGCTGGGACTTTCTTACTGCCCACAAGGAAGAAAAAAAATACTAATGAAATTGGAGATGGAGTCCGAAGGCAAGGAAGGAATGGTAGCAGTACTCCACCCTTGACAAAACCATGTGTACATCCTATAAGGGAAAAATCGGACAATCTTACCACAATGAAGCTAATTCAAAGTCCAAGATCTGCTTCTGATAAAAATAGAAGGTTCTTATCCGGTTCTTAATATTATGTTGTTCATTTGTCTTGTGGAATCTGATGAATGAATCATGAATTCTTTGTTCAGTAAAACAGGTTGCCCACCTTCCAAAAAGCTGAAAGATCGCAAGGCCTCAACTCGTGTTGGGTCGATGCTGAATAATGTTTCTTCAGATTTCACAGGTATTTGACTGCTTATTAGGTCGATGATACTTAGCTGCATATTTGTCAAAAATAGAAGAGTATTGAGTCTGTTGCAGCAGTATGATTGCTCTGTGATGGTATATCTAAACCTCAATTTTGCATGGTTGTTACTAATCTTAAAGCTGTGCTTCAATGATGACTATGATACCTCATCTCTGCTACCTGACATTACCATTTTGATGAATATTTTGCTCTTAGTTTTACCTTGTGTGTTTAGCTATCAACGAGTTACCTGCGTGTTCTTGCATGGATTTAATATTTCTTTTTGTGGAGATGTTTTGTTGTTTATTTTTCAAATTTTGGAAGCAATTGTACTACGGCACTTAGCTGCATGCATATGTATCTGCATCTTCTGTGAACTGCCAAACTTGCTGAAATGTTTTTGAAAATCTATGAAACTTCCTGGTATGTACATTTGATGATGGTGTATTTGGGATGCCATTTGCAGGTGAATCCGATGATGATGATCGTGATGAACTACTTGAAGCTGCCACTTTGGCTCGGAATGCTAGCGGTATGCATCTTTTCCTATGATTCCCCCCCCTCAAAAAAAATAATAATAATAAAAAAAATCAAATGCCTTATGTGCACTGAGCTTTTATAAGGGCATATATTTCTTGTTTCTGTAGGTCTTGCTTGTTCTGGTCCTTTCTGGAAGAAGATGGGATCTATTTTTAATTCAGTGAGCTCAGAGGACACATCTTACCTCAGGCAACAGGTACTATACGGCCAAACATATTTATGATTCATTGGTACTTTGGTGTTAGTTCATCACACTTCACAGTTTCCTAAACGCTATTTTGATGTTGCATCAGCTAAGTTTGGCAGAAGAACTAGACGAGAGTTTGTGTCAAATTTTTGGAAATGGATTTAATGTTCAGGTAAATTTCCATCATCTTATTTCTCATTCCCTAAATTTAGATCTATTTAATCAGCTATAAATACGAGCATGTTAATCTTAAGAGATCTAAGAAGAGAGGATAGGATAACTGGAAATTAAGTCAAACTTTGTTGGCAGATGTTGATATGAACTCCTTCCATTCCTCAGGGTGTTGCAGTGCAGAAAGATGCGCATGATTCTGTTGAAGTGGCCAAAACTAATGCTTCAAGTGAAAGATTTGATATAAAGAAGTTTGACAAGGTTACTCCTTTTTATCAAAGAGTTCTTTCTGCTTTGGTCGAAGAAGATGAAAATGAAGAAATTTATCACCGCAATGAAGCGAAGAACATGTCCCTTCACTATGCAAGCGACGATTCCCATTGTAGTTCATGCAACCTGATGGATGTTGAATTTAGAGATAGAGACAGAATAGAAACTGAAGTTGAGTCATACACAGATTTTCAGTGTCAGAAAAACTCTCTGTTAGACAGGATGTCTGGTGATGTGAGTGTTGCGTCAAACACATTTAGGAACGGCAGCATGTCTAATTCATTACATAGCAGTGAACGGTGGTTG
The DNA here is from genome assembly GCF_006381635.1 of Hibiscus syriacus. Classification (NCBI taxonomy): domain Eukaryota; kingdom Viridiplantae; phylum Streptophyta; class Magnoliopsida; order Malvales; family Malvaceae; genus Hibiscus; species Hibiscus syriacus. The sequence continues at coordinate 386,515 of NW_024062896.1, forward strand.
GGAGATGATGATTTATCACATATGGATTCAGGTCCCGTGAGTGAAATATGTTCAACTGACCTGGGTCAGGTCCAACAGAAGGAAATGAATGTTTCTGAGGGTTCTGTTGACTGTCAATATCAGTTGAGGTGTATGGAGGACAAGCTTTTGCTGGAGTTGAATAGTATTGGTATTTATCTCGAGTCCTTGGTGAGTTTTTCTGTCATGCTAAGATTGATTGATTAATTTAAATTTCCTTCTTTCAGTTCCAAGAATACACCCAAGCCCCCCGTATGTTGGATGTCAAATACTTTTTGCTGCTACCTTATATAAGCACTACTGTTTTTTTTTCTTTTGCCTTTTTGCAGCCTGATTTGGCGGAGGGGGACGCGATAAATCAAAATGTTGTTGAACTTAATGAATGTCTCTATCAACAGGTTGATGTTCACAACTGTTACATGTTTTCACAAATGTCCCCAATTTGAATTATTTAAGCATATTTGAAATTAGCCTGGTGCTATTTACTTCCCAAATCTATTTCTTCATGCGCTAAAATGAAAAGATCTTAAATAACATATTAAATTTTTTATTTAGCTGACTTTTGTTTTTACATTGATTTTTGTTGCATATTTGAACACTTTTTTTTTATTGATTCTTAGATCCAGAAGAAGAAGAAAAAGTTGGGGAAGATTGATAAAGCTGTTGAGAATGGGAGAGATGTAGAGAGAAGGTGAGATAAACAGCTGATCTTGTTATTGATAACCTAATGAATTGTGCTCAACTAGAGTAATGTGGTTTGCTTTGCAGGGACATTGAGCATGTTGCAATGGACCAATTAGTCGAGATGGCTTACAGAAGACGTTTGGTACTTCTCAATCCATTGTGCACTTTTTTCTAAATTATTATCTTGGAACTTCTGAGGCTTAGTTCTTTACCATTTATCCTTTCCTTTTTTATCTAAATTTCTATGATAATTAAAGGTGTGAGAGTCATCGCATGCAAGAATTGTCGACAAGTTGATAACATTTCGGCCATTTTTTTAACAAGTATCTAGGAAACTAGTATTTTATATGGTCAGCTAACTATCAAAACATTTTTTGGTTGCTATCTATTTAGGTTGATAATCTAGCTTTATAGTGACAATGCCTCAGTAAAATTTTGTAATGTCAGACACAGTACATAAATAATGTGAAGAGTCTAAATATTTGACAATTATAATGCCAGTGTTCTAGAGACAAGTCAGACTGGCTAAATTGAACTAGGAAGTAGGACCTATCTGGCTGGTTGCTTCATAATCCCAAGTGGTTAAAAACAAGAAAACCCGGAAGAAATGGTTTACCTGGTTTTTATTTATTGTTTATGATATTCTTAGTCCTTTAAATATTTAATACAATTACAATGATAACAGGTGTTGATGTTGATATTTAGAAAATCAAGCGAACTTAAATTAGCTGAACTGTTTGACCCTTGACCCACTCTTGTAGGCCAGTTCCATTTTTATTTAGATTTTCTACTGTCTTCATGATAATGGAAAATATTATGACTCTAGACTGTAAAAATCTAAGGCACTTCGTCCAGTGCATTATCTACTTAGCATGTCTTTGTAAAACCACATGGCATGGAACTTTTTCTTGCTATGTAGTCAATGCAGTATTAGTCTGGTATTGGCAATTTATTGGTGCCAGGCCTTTTGACATGCTTTATTGTTGATTTAGGCGAGGATTGGGTGTAACATGTCGTATAATGTTGTTGAATGGTTCATTTTTTTTATATCTGAAGTGATTTGGAGCAAGGTGTTTTTATAGTTGATATTTTTTTTTTTTTTTGCAAACAATTTATGCAGGCGTGTCGTAGGAATAATTCGTCCAAAAGTGCAGTTCGTAAGGTTTCAAAACAAGTTGCATTGGCTTTTGTCAAGCGAACTGTTGATAGATGTCAAAAATTTGAGCAGACGGGCACTAGTTGCTTTAGCGAACCTGCTTTGCAAGATATCATGTTTTCTGTACCTCCATGCAGCAATACAGCGAAGTCTGTTGATTGTATTGGCTCCGGAACTGCTAGTAACATTTGTAATGAAACTTCCAACGGTCAAGGAGAAGCCAGGGGCTCAGGTATTGAAAATTATACCTTCATTTTGATGGCATTATATGCCATTTAGTATACTATACGAGGTTATGCATTTTGGTTTTAATTAGGATTCGAGACCATTTTTTTCTCAATGATGTAAGAAAAAAAACTAGTTATCTCGGGTACATGCCTCCTTTCAAGCAGCTTTATTCATGTTCATTTCACTTCTGCTACAGGTGCTGTTTCGAGTACTTACGAGAGGAATGATTCATCGGAAACCAAGTATGGATCTATGTTGAACAAAGGGGGGAAGAGGGAAGTACTTATTGATGATGTTGTTGGTAGTGCTTCGTCTAGGGTAACATCCACTCTTGATGGCAGTGTTGGAGGATTAAACGGAAGGGAGCAAAGCAGAGAGAATCTGAGAAATACTAGTTCGAAGGACGAGCGGAAAACAAAAGCAAAAGCCAAGCAAAAGCATAGTCATTTATCAATCTCTGGAAACGGATTCAACGGAAGGCTTACAGGACCTTTGAAACCTACAGATAAGATTCATCAGAATTCAACCAAAGAAACAGACGATCCCATGGATTTTGCGAACTTGCAACTAAACGAGCTGGATACAATGGAGGAATTGGTTGTTCCAAACGAGATTGGTGGTCCGCAAGATCTGAGTTCGTGGTTAAACTTTGATGAAGATGGCTTGCAAGACCATGATTCAATAGGGTTAGAAATACCAATGGATGATCTCTCGGATTTGAAATTTGCATTCTGATATTGTTGACCCTTGCATTAGCAAAGTTTGGTTACTAATTTAGCAGCCTATCTAATGCAAACTGAAGAGAAAGTGTAATTATGATCCACTCCTGTGTGTATAAAACCAATTATGAATAAGGTGTAGGTGTATGTATCATAAAAATTAGCATCTTTATTAATAATTTATAAATTGTATTAATTGAATCTATTTGAGATAACAAATTTAAATTTAATTTACAGACACATTAACAAAATCAGATAACTAATTAACAATTTAATACTAAATATTAGAAATCGATAATATAAATATGATAAATAAGTCTGTGTGATTTTCTTTTAAATTATATTTTAATGTGAGATTTGCTGCAATCATTTTGGTTAGTGCCAAACAGCCCAATAAAAAATGAATGTATATAGGGGTAGAATTCGATTGAGTTGAGTAATTTTTTTAATTAATCGAATTGTTGTTTATTATTTTATGATTTAAACTATTTAATATTTTTTTTGATTTGAATTGAGTTTATGAAATCGAGTCATTGTTTGAGTTTTTGTTCAAATTTAATAGTAACTATTATATAATTTTATGATATAAATTTATTTTAATTTAAATAATTTTTAGCGTAAATTATGTATTTAGTCACTCATCTATTATTTAATTTCTGTTTTGGTCATCCAATTATTATTTTTTTTAAATCATATTTAATGTTACGTCTTAATTCTATTTTGATCATTTATTATTAAAGATATAATGATAATCTGATGTGATATATATTTACTTTTTAATATTAATATAATATTATTTTATGATGATATGTTAAGGTAAAAAAAGTAAATCCATCTGCTTATGCCGGGCCTTCCCCTTATAAAGACTATTGGTTCTAATAAGAATATTGCTTCAAAGAAATATAAAACATCATCCTATACAGACGTTAAAGTAAAAAAGATAAGTTCATCAGTTTATGCCCTTCCCCTTAATTAATTATATAATAATCTAAAATATTAAGAAAATAAAAAGCATGCTGATAGTGACCCATATATTTGCCTTAATTAATTATATAATATTGTTATTATAACTATATATAATCCTACAATACGTGTGAAAAGCGAACATTTGAGACACTTGCATGCACCGGCATGTTGTTTTCATTTCTTTATTATATTTTTCCCACAAATATAAATATTGACAAGTTCCTATTTTCATACATAGAGTTGAACCAAGTATTATAATTTAATATTTTTGTAAAAAAACTATGTTTATTTTAACAAATCGAGATAGATCTATTATATATTTTATTATAAATATTACTTTAAGAGATGGATATAATTATATTATCAATGACTTTGCCCACCACTCCATTAACTCAGAACTTAGGGTAAAGAAAACAAATTCCTCCCTGTCTGTCTCATATTTTCTTTGTCCTTTCTCTCGTTAAAATAAAACATCTCCCAACCACTTCAATTAATGTAATAATTTATACATCAATAAAAATGTAGACATACAGCCATGTCTTCGGTCCATTCTAATGATATTTGTAATCGTCGTTTCCATAATACAAAAGAAAACTGGAAGAAAGAGAAAGAAAAGAAGAAGCTTGATCACAACCACTTGGTTTAAATCACACATTTCACTCTTTTCTTTCCCACCATTTCTTTTTTATTTCTAACAACAATTTTATCACAAGATGACCAAGCTTTGGCTTTGGCTTTGGCTTTATCTATTTCTCTCAATACTTTTTTATTTATTTATTTTCATTTTAGCTTTCGACATCATTCAAGAGGCAGCTACTGAAGTCAAGGATACAATATATTATCATTCTATGAATAGGTTTTCATGCATAATTACGTGTTTTCTTATTTACTTATATTTGTGATTATATGAATTGCTTTTGTATTAATGGACTCATAAAGCCCAGCATTCATTTCTTTACCCTTTTCAGGATAGTAGATTTTGAGTCAAAGGAGTACCTTCGGCAAGGAATGTCACATCCCATATGTAGAGAACAATATTGTTCTTTTAGAGGACACATGTATCCATGTGGATTTTGTTCTATGGCAGTCCCGAGTCTAAACTTGTATTTAACTATTTTGTTTAAAACTTGTGTGCGTAGGAGCTCCATGATTGTATTAAATAATTTTGTAAAACTTGTTTAACGAATTATGATGTCTTGAAATCTTATAAATAGGGTTCATTGATTGAAACGTTTTCACGTTTGGTTTGGTAGTTCGTAGTAGGGCCAAGTGTAACATCGTAAGCTTTCCATATAAATCGGTCGGATTTAAGGTGTTAAACTAAAACTACCTTGCAATTTCAACTTTGACCAGTCTTTGTTGCTAATTGAATTTCTTTCAAAGGAAGGAGAAAGCTAGCTCCCTGGTGCACATTAAAATTGATTTTTTTTTCTCATTTACAATGATAAAGTTAATAATAATAATAAACTAAAGAGAGAAAAAAAAGCAAAGCAAAATAAAGCCCTAAGAAATCCTCTAACTCGAGTAGCATAATAAAATCCAATAATATATATAATATTTTGCATGGCAGCTTCATCGTGGAAAACGCAGGATTCTGATTGCTGGAACATACTGGGAATTCTTTCTTTCTTTCCTTTTTTTATCAGAAGTTTAAGAAATGATTCTGTGAGGGTTGGACCATTTGCAAGTCTGTTGTTGTTTGGCACGAATGATCATCACTCATCATGCTCCTACATCACATATAATTTCATCATTAATTATAATAATTAATAATAACGGATCAATTAAAATAATATATGCTTGAACTAACAAATGAGAATAATTTTGAGAATATCTGTTTAAAAAGTAGGTAAACCTTTCACGAAACTACATGTTATTTAATATCTTATCATGTCCAAACATTTTCTTGGGGAAAAATATGACTAATTAGAAAATTATGGTTAATTCATGGATATTTTTCCATTAGGGTTTCTTTACACGAATCAAAACGCTTCCCCACTAGGGTTTCTTTACACAAATCAAAAAGCTTTCCCACTAGGGTTCTAAATGTGAATGATAGTAGATAGAGATATTAAGAGATCTTACTCTCGAGGACGAGACGCCCAAAGGGAACTGAGTGCTCGTAAACGTCCGTAGTACTCTCCGATCATCAGAAAACACCGAGCCGCTTGTCGGACCGTCAATATTCGAGACAACTGCTGAAGGGTTTGCTGTCTTAAATTGTCAGCCTACATCACAAATACAAGTTTGATACGTAAAGTTTATGTTGATCTTAGGATTGGGTCTATTTCAAAATTTCCAATCATTCATTAAACAAGGTGAAGATTGGCCTCTTCTTTTATAATTTTGTTTTATTATAAAGTAATCAATCATGACTTTCCATTGAGCTAGGGGCTTTATTTCAAAATATATCACTATCAAACCACCTTTTTGATAGGAACTTTATAGATAAAGATACCCAATCAACCCCATGCCTTTCAACATTGCAATGGACTAAAGCAATATAAAAATTCCCCTCATTAAAATTATTTCCATTTGATCAACAAATTCAACCTATCATTTTCTAAGCACCATTTTGTCTCTAATTAAATTTTAGTTGGACTTGGACGTTTTAAATTTTACAATATTGTTAAACATTAGGTAATCTTTCGGGACAGGCCAAGTAAATGATGATACCTGGCGAACGAAGCCTTCAAGATTGGCAAGCTTGCCTAAGGCAACAGCCATTTGTTGCATTCCGTCAACGACCGGACCACCGGCAATGGTGTCGGTCAGCGACTGCTGGAGCTGTTCGAGGCCTTGCGTGAGTGCCTCTTCCGCCTGTTGTGAAGAATGCTGGAGGCTATAGATCCCCATCACTTGCTGTTCAGTCAATGGATCTAATTGAGATATTAACATCTGATCAATGATTAAACAAAAAAATCAGAACCGATATAAAGATAAAATGACTGCAAAAAATACTACTTTCATCATCTAATTTTTGAAGAAGAAACTTTTCCTTGATGAAATATGTTTAGGCCATATTTCCATTGTTGTCCGATTATTTTTATAGATAAATTCGAATATAACATGAATTATTAACGTGTTGAAAATTTAGATAAAGGATGCATTTGGGAACTTCTAACCTTGATGAGCTCGGAAGGCCTGAAACCTCCCATCCAAAGGAAGCAGCGTTCGGCCGGAGTCGTCCACATGCCGGTTATAAGGTGGAAGACGTCGGCTTTTGCAGCGGCGACCTTCAACCGGAAAATCTCATCGTAATGTGAGATGTAACTGTCTACGATTATCCGAAGGTCGCTGTCGGAAAGGTGTGCATTTAGTCCAGTTCTAAGCTCCAACATGTGCCTCTGATCATCTTCTAACCATCTCGAGTACTCCATGTCGAAGATTGCAGCCCCTAAAATGAAACAAACACGACAATAATGGTAATGAAACAACACAAACATATAAAAACGTTTTATAAAAGCGTGTGTCTTGCAATTACCGGAGCTGATATTTCCAACAGCACCAGTACAACCTCCCAAGAAAAGTCCCTATATCACAATGTTCAAAAAGTAAAACAACAAACAAAAGAAACAGTTTCTTTTGCTGATAAAATCATATGTTTTTGTAAAGGAAAAGAAAAGAAAACCTGAGATCGTGCTCTCTGAAGATCTTGCTCCAGTTGGGTTAGCTTTATTCTACTTGATTCTAGTTGTTGAACATAAGCCTGTTTTAAGACAAGTAAACCAGTTAGTTACTAAGACAAGTAACCGTGCAAATGTTGGTTTTTTTTCATGCAATGTTTCCATTTTATACAACCTTTTTTCTAAGACGGCTTTTCCTTGCGGCTTCTCTGTTCTGTGCTAAACGTCTCAGTGTCTGAAAAAAAAAACAACAATTTTATAGAGATTTAACTAAAATGATTTTTTGGAAAAAGAAGAGAAATAAAGATAGATTTTTTTCCTTTTATTTGTACCTTAGCATCAAGCTGTTTCTCAGAAGTTGAACCCCTTCTCTGCAACATAATTAGAGAATATGATATTTTATTATAATAAATGATGAAAAGGATAAAAGGGAAAAGAAAAAAGAGGGGGAAAATGCAGTTGTTGGTGATTTAAAAGTCTCTTATTAAACACAGACAAGAAGTTGGTCACAAAATAAGAGCATTTGATTGTTTGGTAGGCTAAAAAAGATGAGGAACGAATTTATGATATATTAAAAAAAACCATAAAAACTTTCAGTTATTTTACTAACAGTTAAGTATCTAGCTAGCTTAAGCAGCTAAGTTAGAAAGTTTTTTTTTCTTCAAAGAAAACAATGATTTAGAGTGATCTCACAAAATTTCTGGGAAGAGAAGCTGATTGCTGATGGCGATGTGACTCTTGCTCTTGTAACATGTAATCATGAACATGATAAGGGTAGCAAAAATCATCAAATTCCGCCATTTTTGGATACTGAGTTTTGGGTGTAGATCGTGGGAAGGGAGAGGAGAGGGGGGTTTCTCTTCTAATTCCAAAACTGATTTTTAAAGTATAAAAAACATGAAACTCATCTGTGAGTTATGGGGATTGAATAAAGTGGGGTCATGGTTTTATAGTGAAAAAACAAAGGTTGTAGGAGAAGTACAGATTATCTCTTAGCTTTCCAATGTGTAATTTGTGTTTCTCTCTCTCTATTTTCATGTCAGGCATTCATCAGAAAATCGTTCAGGGATCAGGAAAAAAAACTCTGAATCCTTTGATTTTCTGAGGGTTTGTTGGGATCTGTGTACCCTTTGAATAAAGATAGGCCCAGAGAAAGAGAGAGAAGGATCAAAACAGTAATAATAACAAAAAAGATACCAACTTTTTCCTCAGTTGCTGGGACATGGAAAGGAAATAGAGTAGGAGGGGGGGGGGAAACAATGTTTTAACTTTGAAGAATAACCTTTTCTTGGGGTAGTTTTGCAATTGATTGATCCTGTGATGTTCCGGTTCTTGAGATTTCACTCGCCATCTCCTGCTGTTTTTGCTGTTGTTGATCCAAAGGAGCTGTCTTTTTAGTACTACTGATTGGAGATTCCGGTTCAAGCTGGTTCTCAGTTTTGCTGGAGATTGTATTCACTGCTGAACCTGAATCAGTACTTTCCCCTCCTGATTTTGAACTTCCCTGGATAGATCAGATATAAATATTAAGTATTTTTGTCAACTCTTTAGAGTATAGGAAACCTATTAAAAAAACAAAAACTGGTCCACTGTGAACTATATATCAGAAAGAAATGGTCAAACAATGGGTTAAAAAGAAACTACTCTTGGGGTTTGTTGAAATCTCATTGGCCAAGAAGGGAACATCTCCAGTGTAGCTGCTGGTCTGCCTGGTGTGAATAAAGCTGCACAAAGAATCACACAAAAAGCAAACTGTACAATCTCAGAAGATCACACAAGATAAAGACAACCAAGATTGTATCTATATTGCTTTGCTATTTTATATCATTTCTTTTTTACAGTTATGATGGGAGTCGGTAAATAAAAATCATGCTAAACTGGTCATTGTTTCCATGTTTGTATCCTCAACGTCATTCAAGTGTCTTCCCCTTTACCTGTTTTTTCCCTCTACACATTCAAATCTCTCTCTTTTCTCTCTATCTCACCTTCATGTCGTGTTTATCGTCATTTCGGTTTTACTGACATGTGTCGAATATTGATGACGAAGAAAGAACTGAAATCGTATGTCTTAATGATATAGGAAGGGGAAGGAGCATACGTGGTTTAGCTTCATTGTTTTGAATTTTGATTCCTTGCAATACGATTGCTTCTTCTAGCTCTCCGAAATCAAAGGAGGAGCCTTCTTGATGGCTGAGTAACGGGAATTTGGTGAAAAACACCAGAAAAATTAAAAAAAAAGGATCAAATTTGAAAGAGAAGAACGAACATACATGAAACTTGTGGGAACATTCATTCCATGAAGAACTGCATAAGGGATAGTATGATGGTGATTCAAAGTTCCCGAGTCAGTCAAACCGGTCTCTCCAACTCTATGGTTCGCCATGCAGGACTTGTTCTTTAGACCATTCTCCAGACCAGAAACAGCTGGAAAAAAAAACATGTTGCAGCACAATGAAACAAACTCAAAAGCCAGAAACAAAACAAAGAAAACCCCAAAGTCGCTATTGGTTTAGTTTACCTCAACTACAGGTCGCTGAAGAAGAAGGAGGAGAGGGCACAAGGAAGATAAGATGAAAAGCTTCCAATTTCTGATCCTTCAAAGGTGTGTCTTTCTCTTTTGCTTATAATTTCTATCTGATCTTTTCCGAAGGAGGAAGATAAAACTTTTTCTGGAACCCTTTTTCTTTTATCATGGTACTGCACAGGCCCTGACCTTTCCTCTTGGTTGTGGGGATCTTTGAAGTTTAAAAGAAAAAAAAAATTATTCAGAGGAACCCACTAGAATCACTGACTCCAACTCCACTCTCTCTCTCTTCTCATTAACCGCCTGTTCTTTCTCATTGGTTCGTTTTCATGGACCTCTTCAGCTCAGCAAAGTACTATGCTAATAAATAAACAGATACATATATAATATTTTACTTTTAGAATGGGACGTTTATATTAAAAAAATGATGTAATAAATGGGTAGCACTTAATTCAACATTGAATATTGGATAAGACAAGGTTTTCTTTCTTAATAAAATGGATAGAGATTGGGAAAACTGTAAAAGGGAAAAAGAGTATGGAAAAGGTTTTAAAAGAAAAATGGTGAGCGGCAGCCGGAGGGAAAGACTTGAGTTGAATTCAAGGGGCAAATTGATATTTACCTAAAGTTTAGGTGTTAAATTGGTATTTCATCTAAATTTAAGGGTTAAATTAAAAATTAACCCTTTTTACAAACATACCACATCATCAAACTAATGAGTTAATAGTTTAATGATCAAAATATAACAATCGATAACATAATGATTAAAAGATACTTATTTTTTAATTTTATGAATAAAAATATACAAATATAAAAGGAGAGTGATCAATCCGATAATCTCTCTTAATTTTTTCACATTATTAAATTATTTAAATAAAATATATTTATTAATGAAAAACGTACTAAAATATTTAATTATCAAAGTAGGAAAACAAGTATATATTAAGCCGTCAAAAAAGGAGGTGTGAGATTATATGAGTTTATTTTTTTCACAAATAATGGCCTTGAATTTCTTTAAACCTCTTGCTCAACCACAACATTAAAATAACGATGAACGGGGCAAAACCCCCCACTTGTGTATTTTTGATTTTTGAGATGGACTCATTTGGAATCTTGCCTTTTTTTGAGGGGTCAACATCCCTTTCCCTTTCATCACCTAACCAACCCCAATGCCACATTTATACATTCTTTTTTCCCTTAATCAGAATTTGTTTCTTCTTTCAAACTATAATTACACCATGATTTGAAGACTTGACAAAACAATGCCCTCTTAAAGGGCTTGACCCCGTGATTAGGTGAGGTCTCTTTGTTGGCACTGTGCCAAACGTTGTATCCACACATACAAATCAATGCTTGCTTCCATGTATATCCTCAAAGCTACCCTTAAATTGCAGACTGTCTACCCAACAAGAAAAATAAACAAACAAAGCCTACCCTTAATTATTAGCATGAGTAGATTTTGTTTATATCAATGTTGCTTGTGCTTTAAGCATGGGAAGTGAATTGTATTGTATGGCTACTTTCCTTCTATCAATCCCTGTGTATGAGTTATTAAGAAGCTGCCATGGGGAGAAGCCGTCAATCAGATGGGATAAATCTCATGAGATCTTGACCTTTCATCTCAGGGGGAATATTATCATGTAAATCAATCATTGGCATTGGACCCCCATCAAACCCCAAACATACATTATTCGTTCAATTATAGTGGGTGAAACTGTAATCCGAATGTATATAATTTTATGTATGATTATACACTACTCTTAAATAAATAAATAAATTTATTATTATTAAAATATTATTCATCGACAATACATAGAATCATAGCTTTTCAATACATCAAATATTAACTCAAAGCATTACGATCAATATTAGGATCATTTAAAGTAATTTTCTAGAGGAGAGGATCTGTTTTTGAAGGTAAATATGAATATTATTTCATAAAATTCTCTTGTATCTTTGTTTTACATTTTGAATTTTCCAGTAATTCATCAAGTACCAACTCACTTAAGCATCATCCAACACGACTACATCAATAATAATTATATTATCTAATACAACCAATATGAATAAGACATGGCAAGCAGCACCAAATGTAGTTGTTGTTACTTCAAAATCTTATTCTGGTTATTATTATCATCATCTTATCATTGCTATTAAAATAGTAATTGGAGAAGGAAATTATTGGATAAAGTTCAAATACAGCTAAATTTAAATAATCAAAGTATGTCATACATATCTTTTGAATTGTCAATCATCCGTTCAAACTCAAACATTCACCTAATACTTGTCAAAGTTGAGATTAAAAAAAATACCTTAGATAAGTAAAATGCTAATAACAATGCCCGTACATAAATGAAATTCGTTGAAAACACTTTCCTTCTTTACATAATGTGAAGAAGTCGAGTGTTTTCATCGAATTGACATAAATTCGGATTTCAGCATCTGTAACTTCTTTACAAGAACAGAAAGAGAAGAGTGAGGCACCGACTGAGTCGGGAGTTTTTTTCCATTGTAGTACACTTTCTTCCTTTTAATGCACATGCACGCATGCAGGTGTGTGCGTACTTAAATGGTGTTGCTGCTATCAAATTCGACTCGGTTTCCTTTGAACACCGAGTTAAAAAAAAAGGTATTAGTGTTCATCGACAAGGGAAGACTCATGCAGATTTACATGAATTCATTTCTTCAGCTGAAATCAAAATGTAGTAAGAAACAATTCCACGAGTAGGTAAGTTAAACAAATAAGTGTAATTGCAGGCATCACCACTTGCCTAATGCCAATAATCTCCTTCATTGCAGTATAATAGGAATAAGATTGCAAGTGAATATAAGAATCTCTTGCATGCTTACATTATTTATGCCATAAACATACCGAGACAGAGGAGAGAGACTTTCCCATTCCATATTACCTTTGATGAGTAGGGGCTGGATGGCCCGAATCTGCAATTCTGTTAATCCTCTCTCTGCAATCCGAAAAATCACTTTTACCATCTCTGTCAGTTGCCGGTAAACCCTGCAGTATGCCTCAGACATGAACAGCAGCATATAAGTAAACAATCAGAAAGTTTAGAAGGGAAATTCACCTTCTTTTTTTTAAGATAATCGGTCATAAGGAACCAAAGATACAAACACTGCTGGAATTAGTTTAACAAGAAGAAAATAAATGTATAAATTGTAGAAGTACTAAAACTGTAGAAATGCTTTGATGAGGTAGCTTTACCTTTTATCTGCAAGAGCTAAGCAGTCTTCATTTCTCAAATAACAATCAAGTTTATCGGAAGAAATCCGCTAATTATGACTGTCACGGCCAAGTAATTCATCAAATTGACAAATCTTAACTTTACTACTGAAAATCCACAAACTCCGAAAATGAAGTTATGTTCACAGGCTAGGCTTGTGTATACACACAAAACCATATACTAGTTTCGGATAAAGCACTTTTGAATTTTAGCTTCACGAAAACTGTTAATTTAAAGCAATAATACAAAAAGGACAGTTCATGCCACAGCAGACATAAATAGCAGAGAGAGAATCTTCAACTTTGGAATGAAACAAAATGGTCAACAATTGCAAAGAGCAGAACAACAATTGAGTGGAAAAAAAAACTTCAGTATGCTTTTGATTGCATATGTTTTCCTATCAAACTGAAAAAAAAATACCATCAATGTATCATAAGCCACAAAAAGGAAAGATGTTAGGGATTTACATTCTGTAAATTCTACCTGTATATCTGCTACAACTGATACAGAGCTTGAATTTAGAAATGTGGTCGAGAATTTTTTTTTCTTATACTCAAACTGCACCTCTACATGTATATATTTTCTCATGAGCTGAACCATAGACGAGGTGAAATTGGCCAATATCTGGTATTCCTTGTGTGACTTGGCTTCTGAAACAACCCCAAAAATAATCATTTTCCTAAGATTTGGGCATCGTTTTAGCAGCTCCTCAACCCAATGTGAGAAGAAGTTGTTAATTACAGTCCATCCAAGCTCCAGCACCGTCACGTTCTCCAAATTAGAAGATCCTTGGAGACCATAATGCATGACTCCATTTCTCAACTTGTACCGCAATGAAAGATGGTTCAGTTGTGGAAAACAAACAGCAATTGTTTCCAAATCGATAACCTCGTATTCATCATCAAAGGTCACGTCCCAAAGTCGAAGCTTCCTCAATTTTGAGGATTTTGAAATCACCTGGTAGAATTTTGTCCAGAAGATTGCATAGCTACTAACATCAACAACTTCAAGATTATCGACAATCTCCCCAATGTCGAGATGTATCACAATAACATCGTCAAACTTGAAATATTTCAAGATGCCTTTTCCAATCAAAAACCTCAAGGGAACAATCCCTCAAGTGTAAACGCTCGATGCTATCAGCCTCCAACATAAATCTATCCAAACTGATTGCTTCAACATAAATACTCTTTAATGTTGGGCTGCTCAATTCAAGTGTCATCTGTGCATCTGAAATTGCTATCTCTGGATCGACAAGCTCCAAGCATTCAAGCTTCGGACATGCAGTGAGAAAAAGTCTCAAATCCAAATCTGAAATGCTAACATAACTCAGAGAGAGGGACTTCAAACAAGGGAATCTCTGAAAGTTAGGTTCAACCCCAGATATCGAACTGTGAGCCACTGCCAATATTTCCAACTTCTGCCTCCCACAGATTTCAAGAATGTTAACATTTGGGCTAGTACGGACATTATAAAATAACCGGCGCAAGGTTCCCCTGGTATACATGAGCCAAGCAATAACAGTTGCAGCATTGAACTCGTCAACACCAGCCATTAAAATCGATAGGCCTTGCAGTCCTGTAGTTTGGAATATTGTTTGAGTAATCAAAATCTCTAATTGACTAGTTGTAATATCACGATAAACAGGCCAATCATAGAATTAAACGCTAAAGTATGAAGGTGTGTCTGGTAAGCTTCGCGCCATTTTAGACATGCCGAGGAGGCTATCACCACATCCCGGGCATCTTCAAGCCGAGACAAAATATTTCCAATGACTTCAACTGGTAGATGCTCCATCACCAATAAAAGATCAAAAGCCTTAAATCGAGAAAATGAGTTTCCAAAGATGCTCAGCTAGATATAAACAAACAACAGATATTCTTCATAACTCCAAAAAACAATGTGGAAATGGGTTGAAATCCTCGCCAAAATCTTGCTTTCCAACACCGAAAAAGGGTCTGTAGAATAAAACAAGCACAAAAGCTACTCAAAAACATGATTTTTAGCAAGATCTTCAAACATACTCTTATGTCCAAATAAAAATGTTAAGCATCAAAAGAAGCAACAACTTGTTGGGTTTCAAAGGGAATTTGAAGATCATAATATAAGCAACATTCCAACTAAATAAATGTTTAACTTAAAATGAGGATCAAGGTCAAGATCATGTATCTGAGTACTTTAAAAAGAGTGACTTTACAAGCTAAAGTCACTCCAATGACTCAGAAAAGATACAGAATGATCTAAGAATTCAATACACGTATAAATCCAAATAAAAGAAGAAACAAGAAAAATGAAATTTCTGCATCTGGCCATATAACAAATATGTAAATTGTACAAAATAAACCACCCAAAGAAATAAAGAGCTTACAAAGATTGGGGTTCTCCAAATGTCAGCGACTGGCGATTTTAAGTTAGGGAAAAAGAACAAATACGCTTTGCTGAAGATTTGGATTCAATGCTTTTCTTCTTCTTTCTTCCTGGTTTGTTCTTTTTTCTTTATGGGTAAATATACAAATGGTCACTAAACTTTTTAGATACTTACATTTAGTCTCCAAACTTTTAAAACATGCAATAGAGTCACCAACATTTAGTTCATTAGGGTAAATTATATAAATGGTCACTAAACATTTCAGAAATTACATTTAGGTCCCTAACTTTTAAAACTTGCAACACAGTCATCAATTACATTTAAACCCTAAATTCCAAAATGCTTTAATTACATTCTAAACCTCAAATTCCAAAACATTTCAATTACATATCCAACCTCAAATTCATAATCATTATCAAAATCTATCATAACAAATTGAACTTGAAGCAACAACCCTAAACCCTCAAAACATAACCCTAAATGCTAAATTTCCCCACCAATTAACCCAACATAATCAACAACATTTAGTTCATTTTGGGTCCATAACAATAAGTGATTATGTTGGGTTTAGGATTTAAAGGTTAGATTTAACCAACTATAAGTGAACAATACTCAATTTGATTCGAAAAAAATATTTTTCGACTTGAATTGATTCAAAAAAATTGAACAAGTTGACTTTAAGTTGTAATTTCATAAACTCAACTTAAAAAAATTAAAGTTAAAATCGAGTTGTAAAATACAACTCGAATATCTCAAAAATTTTATTAATTAGTGGATTAATTTTTAAGTTTGAGTCAAGACCCTTGACTCTGTATGATATATGCATATCACATATGGAAAAAATATGAAGAAATATGTATTGTATATGGTTAAAAAACTATTTAAATTAGAATCAATTAATATTATAGTATTATAAATATTTATAATTAAATTAAAACAGAAACTCGAAAATTCAATTCAATTTAACTTGATTTAAATTTTATAAACTCAAATTGAAAAAATTTCGTGTCAACTATTTTATAAACTGAACTGAATTAGAATCAAATAATATTATACTATGATAAATATTTATAATTAAATTTAGACAGAAACTCAAAAATTCAATTCAATTCAACTTGATTTAAATTTTATGAATTCAAATCGAAAAAATTTCGAGTCAACTACTTTATAAACTGAATTGAGTATTTAGGTCCAACATAATCACTTATTATTCACTTATAGTTGGTTAACTTTTTTCAAAATGATTATATTTTGAGGGTTTAGGGTTACTGCTTAAGTTCAGTTTGTTATGACAGATTTTGAGAATTGATTATGAATTTGGGGTCGAATATGTAATTGAAGTATTTTGAATTTGAGGTTTATAATGTAATTGAAGTATTTTGGATTTTAGGGTTTAGAATGTAATTAATGACTATGTTGTAAGTTTTAAAAGTTAGAGGGCCTAAATGCAAGCATTAAAAAGTTTAGTGCCATTTATATAATTTACCCTAACGGTAGTGAAATGGCCGTTACTTCGGGATCATATTGCCAACGAACTAAATGTTGGTGATTGTATTGTAAGTTTTAAAAGTTATGGGACCTAAATGCAAGCATATGAAAAGTTCAATGACTATTTATATACTTTACCCTTTATTAATTTCGCTTTTTTTTAAAAAAAAAAACTTTGAAATCTACTTGTAGAATCAAATCAGACCAGAACGTGCCTGCTTTCACCTCTCTTTAAGCAAACCCGGTTCACGCCAACGTGGGTCCTTTCTTTACTTTTTCTTTTGTCGTGTTATAGGTCTTAAACTTTAAATTTAAATTAATCTCAAAATTTCAAAATATTTAATTGAACCTTTAAAAACAAAATTTAATTCAAGTATCATTCATTTATCAAATGATGTCTTTACTAAAACATTTTAATGATTTCATAATATTTTTTAGAGCATTTATTAATTTATCATAAAATTTAATTGAATTTGAAATTAATCATATGTTACGAGTTAACTTCTATCAAGATAAGTTCAAGATTTATTTATTTGTTAAAGAGAAAAATTGTCCATCTTACTATTTATTTGTTCAAATTCACAAGATACTAATACTCAAACAATTGTTTCATTGTTGGTATTTTCTTATTTTCACTCAACTCTATTTTTTTCCTATAGTGAAGGAGTGCTGGTAACATTAATAAAGAAATATCGTATTATTTGAGTATTGATGTATATGTGTCTTTAAACATAAGATCGACATTTTTTTCGTTAAGTGATTGATTATAAGATTCATATATGTACATCATCAATATCATCGATAATTTTTCCTTTATTGAATGATTGTTGATAAGATCCACACATACACACATCATTGCACTTTTTTTTTTATTGATTGGTGATAAGACTCTCACACACATATCATTGTTGTTCGTCTTTTTTTTTTCATTAAATGATTGATGATAAGACCCACACTGCACGTTATTATTGTACTTTTTTCCTTCATTGATGATTGATGGTAAACTCACACACGGTCACCATTGCTCGTTTAATTTAATTCATGTTTGTGTGAATATATATATTTACGATATGTAATGCGTGTGATATTTCTTGTGCATAGTCACTAATTATTATTATTTTATATAATTGTTTTAATAATATAATTACCATTTTATCCCTTTGTTTCGTTATAAATAGAAGGTTCATCTTCATTATTTTATATGAAAAACAAGTTTATATGATTTGTTTTTTGAAGTGGTTATATGGTAGATTATATATTCATAATCTTGTCTAGCTATTGATAATAAACACACAACATGCAGACATAACTCCTCAAATATAAAATATCTAGTAATGATAACACTTCATTTAACTATTAAGACTACTCAATAGATTTTGTATACTTTCAATTAAATGGAACGAATAGTGTCCTTCCCAAGTGTCGGACATCGCGACCCATTGTTGTTGACGTCGAGACCATCCTCGATTAGGGGGTGTAAATAAATCAAACTTGAACGAATAAGGAAATATTCGTGTTTGTTTATTTATTTTAAAAGATGTTCATGTTCGTTTAAATTATTAATATTGTGTTCGTTTATTTATTTTTGAAGATGTTCGTGTTCGTTTGTTTAGCATTCGTGAATATATTCACGAACATGTTCGTTTAGTGTTCGTGAATATGTTCGTTTAGCATTTACAAATATGTTTGTTTATATATTAAAAAATTAAAGAAAACTAACCAGTGCTAAATTAAAAAGGTAAAATCACGCACTAGTGTTTAAACTCATTAAGCTTCACAGTTTAAAATATAAATTTCACTATGTGTTTAATTTAGTCTCTAGATTCACCAAGATGTAAAATGCAAACAACAAAAGTAGCTTGTTCATGAACATAAACGAGCGAGTCAATAAACGAGTTTGTTCATGAACATGAATGAACAAGTTAATAAACGAGTTCATAAATGAGCATGCTCGTGAACATAAATGAACCAACACATTTGTTCGTGTTCGTTCGTTTATTAGATGAACCTATAAATTCTGTTTATATTCATTTATTTAAATTAAAAGACAAACATAGACAAACGTTATACAAATGATTCACGAACAATTCACCGAACAATCTGTTTATTTACGCCCCTATCCTCAACTAATATTACCATGGACATGCCAAATCAAACCAAGTCTCAGCCCAAAAGAATTTGGTCTAGACCGGCAGTTGGCCCAGTTTCAGTTTATTACAATAACTAGGGTTTATCATTGACACCCCTATATATTTTATCTTCAGCCCCAGAACTCATTTCGCGCCTAGGGTTTCTCTCCTCTGGTAACTGCTGTGTATTCAAACCCTCGTTTATTCTCAGATCTAATTTTGATTCGTCATTTTCCTGATTCTTTAATGACTTGATAATTTTACTTCACAGGTAAATATATAGTGTTGTACGTGGAAAGAACAGATATTCAAAGATGAGGTAGTTTTAATTTTTTTTTGTGTATGTTCATTTCGTCGGCTCGATTTTCTTCTTCTGAACAATGCTGAATTTAGATTGTCATATTTATATATGTTTTCCTTATAAATTCATTTTATTTATTGATTTATTTCTTAGGATTTTAATATTGTTTTTGAGTTACTGGACTTGAATTAGAAAATTAGGATCCTTTAATTGATATGTGTTTTATAGGATGATCTGTTGGGTACTTCCATCTATGAAATATGAACTATGCATAGTTTTGTTGTTGTTCATTTTATGATTATGAGCTGTTTATATGTATGTTGCCTTGGATTATTAATCCTTCACCATGCTAATTTATGAAACATGTGGTTGAATCTTATCTACTAGTTTAGATTTTTATGTCCTATAAGATTTTCGGTTTCTCATTTACAGTAAGCTTCAGAGTGATGCCCTTAGAGAAGCTATATCAACCATAGTAGCGCAGTCCAAGGAGAAGCAACGTAAGTTTACTGAGACCATTGAGCTCCAGATTGGGTTGAAAAACTATGATCCCCAAAAAGATAAGCGTTTCAGTGGTTCCGTGAAGCTGCCCCACATTCCTCGACCTAAGATGAAGATCTGCATGCTTGGAGATGCTCAACATGTTGAAGAGGTAATTTTTCACCATTCTTAGATGAGTTTTGTTTGCTTAACTTTCTTGGAAGGGCTTGTTATTTTTGGACTCGGCTATAGGAGTTATGTGAAGCATATACCTCTAATGTTTGAGCATTGATTTATGCTTTGAGAATTGTTGTTTAAATAGTTTAATTTGTACTGCAGGCAGAAAAGATAGGTTTGGATTATATGGATGTGGAAGCACTTAAGAAGCTTAACAAGAACAAGAAGTTGGTGAAGAAACTTGCCAAGAAGTATCATGCCTTTTTGGCTTCTGAATCTGTCATCAAGCAAATCCCTCGTCTCTTGGGTCCTGGTCTAAACAAGGCAGGCAAGTATTCTTTATGATCATTATTGTTGCACTTGTTATTGACAATCTTTTTAGTTGTACTCCCTTGAGCAATTTATTTAATTTTACATTTTGTCGGTTATGGTTTTTGAATTGTCATCTTACATTGCTGATTTTGGCGATAAATGCAGGAAAATTCCCGACCCTTGTTACCCACCAGGAATCACTAGAGTCCAAAGTGAACGAGACCAAGGCCATGGTTAAGTTCCAGCTGAAGAAGGTGCTTTGCATGGGTGTCGCGGTTGGGAACGTAGCTATGGAGGAGAAGCAGATCTTCCCAAAATGTGCAAATGAGCGTCAATTTCCTTGTTTCGTTGTTGAAGAAAAACTGGCAAAATGTGAGTTTCCTTGGCTTTTGTTTGTTTAGGCTAGTTAACTACTCCTTCCCCACAATGTTTTCTATCTTGATAGTATATATGCAATGGGATTTCGATGTTATTTCGAGTTGTTCAGTACATAATAAGAATGAATTTGTGCTAATTGCAGGTGAGGTGCCTCTACTTGAAGAGTACAATGGGACCATCAAACAGGATCTTTTGAGTTAACATTTACCATTCTGTTAGAGTTGTGTGTGTGGGGATTAATTCTACTATATCAGTTTTAATCAGAATGTTCATATTTCCTGTTATGTTTTTAATCCTTGTTATCTTAAGAATTGCGAGTTCTAGACGATGAAAGCTTTTTGTTTCGCGTATGAACATAAATGTTGATTTTCAGTTTTTAATGCCCCCTCTGGATGAAAAGGAAAGGCCCTCATAAATAGGTGGCAGCTTGGACGGGATGGCCTTCTCACGGCTTCTTGTGAATGAATCTGGCCATGATTTTGCATGAAAAAGTACTGCATTTGTGGAGTTTTAATGGATTGCTTTATGGTCAGCCTTTACCACTGAACAACAATCTGTAAAAATCACGACGGTAATATGATTATAGAAACATAAAATAAAAATTTTGGAATAAATTTGAAGATGTATCTAGTTTTGGGGTGCGGTTCAGCTTAATTAATGGAGAGGTCTTATATAACTATTTGCATAAGGAAAGAATCAATGTATTCGTTCGTGTAATTTAAAGTCGTTTGTTTACAAGTTATTTTATATTTGTACAATTCTTCTCGATAGTTATGTTATATAGATTTAGCTTAATTGAAAAATAATAAATTATATAAAAAATTGTTTTAGGTATTTAATTTTTTTAATCAAAATAAATGTTTAATTTTTTTATTATGTAATTATTTTAAAATCAGTTTTGTCATGTCTAATAAAAAGAATTTATTACTCGTGACAAGTTTTTTGTTTTACTTTCTTTTAAATATATAAATATAAAATGAAATCAATAAAATTAAATTGAAATTTTTTGAAGTATAGTGAATAAAATATGAGTGAGAAGAAATTTCAATTGTTAATTATGAAATTTACCGTTCATGTTGATATTCCATTAAAAACAATGGTAAAGGTGGATGCTATATTACCTTGTAAAAAATTTGCCGAAATGTGCTAAATTTAGTGGGTATGTCATTTCTTTTTTCTCCCTTTCTTTGATCTTTAATATGATCGTCTTTTATATCTTCCTCTTAAGGTCCTGTGTTGCTCAATTGTTTCAGCTTTGATTACTTGTTTCTTGTATTTTGATTTTTGTTTTAGGAAGACTATGTTTATGAATTTCTGCTTTTCCTTTTACACGCAAAATTGAAATCTTCAGTTGTTGATCTGGAAAAAGTTCGAACCTTGAAACCCAAAGGAAATTAAAAAGGAGTAGCTTTTGTTCTTGGGTTGATTTTGGTTAGTGAAGAGAAAATCTCTTTGAATGCACTAGAAGTGTATAAAAATGGTTGATTTTTTGTGTTTGATCATTTACCAAGAAGATTGTTGGTTATTATAATTTTTGCCGTTCTCTTGATTCTAAGCTCAACTACTAACCATTGCTAGTCATTTAAAGTGGACGATTCTTATATTTTGATTTAGTGTAACATCCTAAATCTGATCCGGCGTTAAAGATGACAACAATGAGCCTCACATCTCCTTATATTGTTAAAGCTGCAATACCGAACCAATTCACAGGTGCTGTTATCAAGGCCCCGAGATCTCTTGGATCTGTTAAGAGCATCTCAAAATCATTTGGCTTGAAATGTTCCTCCAATTGCCGAACATCCATGTACGACCAAATGGTGAGGCGAGCGAAATTGAAGTTCCTGATGATAAATACACTTTGGATGCAGCCGAGGAAGCTGGACCAGATCTGCCTTATTCCTGTAAGGCCGGAGCTTGCTCCACCTGTGCCGGAAAGATGGTTTCAGGTTCTGTTGATCAATCCGACAGTTCCTCGATGATAAACAAATTGAAGGTGGTTATTTGCTGACTTGTGTTTCGTACCCTACCTCAGATTGTGAGATCCACACTAACAAGGAGCAAGATCTCTACCAAGTAATTTCTGGTCAGAAAATGAGGTAGTTTCTCAAGTAGCTGTCGAGACTATTATCTAAAGTTGTTGCCAATGAGTAAATACTCTCCTACTGTAGAACATGTCTTTTATTGTGTGTAATGTTTTTACTATCATATTTAGGGGTGAAAAAAACTCGACTCAACTAAAATTTCAATGTCATATCATAATTGTTCTACTTGATTGATAGAATGAACAACACATTGCTACCTTGACAAATTCGAGCCCACTGAAAAGGTGCCGTATAAGGAAGATACAAGGATGTCATTGCCATGTTAACATAAATTTTCCTACATCTGTCTTGTCCCGGCGAGTCCGGGAAGCATGGACATCAATAATGGTATTATGTGTCGTGTTCCAATACATTGCTTCTATTACATCATCTGCTGATGAAGATCAGCTGCCTGCTGAGCCAGCTCCACCACCATAGCCTCATCAAAGAACTTGTTGATGCTCACATCTTCACTCATTCCCTGGATAGTTTTAAACAGAATTCACTCAAACCATTTGTGATTGCCCTTTTCTTTTAAGGCTCTTTTGTCAATTTTTAGACATGAAATGCATGTGTTTGTATGTGTGCGTGTGGATAGAAGTAACAACTAGCAATACCTTTCTACGCCTTGTCTTCACCATGAACTCCCGAGCAAGGTGCTGTATTGGTGCAGGTTCGAGGGGCCGCAAAACTATGCTCTTGTCTAAGGGATCTCCGGGAACTATGGCCCAGTGGTCAAATACTGAGAGACAAAAGGCTTGCCCTTGTGTGTGGTACCTCAGATCTGTCTCGAATCCAAATGATTCTATCACAGGTAAAAATGCCTAAAAGGGAAAAAGAATCCGATGAAAATTGTAAGCATATAGATGGGGCGATTAGTAGCTATTAGCCAATGACGTGAATATTTCTACTAAAGGAATTAAACCTTAGCTTTTCCTTACCTTCACAATATAGGCAGGGGTTCCTGGCTGAGGCACATCAGCTGTAACATGACCACGTCTACGAGACAATACTGTGTAGATAGCAGAGACACAGTCGATTGGTGTTTGTATCTGAAACAAAATTAGTCACACGTTGTAAGTAGGAGAGTCATCAGAGCAAGTTGCATATTAAAAATGATACCAAAAAGAAGAAATCTTCTCATGGTAGGACTGAAACCTCCACATAGCTCACCGTCATTCTAGCATGAAGAGGATGCCATGGGCTCAAGAGAATAGCAACCATAAAGACAGAATATTTTCAGGTTTCATATGCCGAGCCTATTATATTACTGTTATTATTCTTTTTTCGTTAGACGAACGAGCTACTGCACCCAGTCTACCTTGAGTTGCAGTAATATCGGTTTCACTTGCATATTTAATGCAGATAAACACATCAGTGAAAAACTGTTAGATGGTGGGAATATAATCGAAGTATCATACCTCCACATAATATACAGGTTCCATAAGCCGTGGGGTTGCCATAAGGAAAGATGAATAGGCTACACGTCGAGCTGTGGGGATGATCTGTCCAGATCCTCGATGCAATGATTCAGATGCAATCCTCGCATCCACTATTTTGAACTTCACATTTCTTATTGGTTCATCACAGAGAGGTCCTTCCCTAGCACCCCACTGAAACCTGCTCAGCAAAACATGAAATATTTAGTCATAGGCGGTAGGTTTAGCTGACTAATTCCATGATTGTGAAAGGAAGATATTTTTACCCTTGTACAATAGAATCCCTGACAGAACCCAACAATGCCTTGTCAACCTCAGTAGGGAGCGTATCATCCAATAAAATATTAGGTCCCTATAAAACAAGATTCGTAACGGCCAGAGATACTGAATATTAGGACTTGAATTCCATTTTTCTGCTCTTTAAACAATAGGAACAAGATAGAATCACCAAGCCCGGGATTAGGTTAGAAACAATAGAATTGCACTTCTGTTACCTGCTTATCAGGGCCAAATGCCCAGATAGAACGTGCAGCAAGCAAATCCCAGTCATATTTTGTCTTGAAGAAGTCACCAAGTTGCTTCCGACTCCAGTCAATACTTACAACACCATTCTCAATGTCCTCTGCAAGCCCTCTCTCCAATGGCTCTGCAATCTTAAAATCATGGAAAAGCATTTTGATCATACAGCCTGAATGCAAGTACAACCAGGTAATTATTCCTAAAATCATATCAATTAACGAAGAGTTTAGATGGCTGGTTTACCATGGTTATCTTATTCTTCTTGTTGGGTGTTTCAGCAAAGCATTTCATGGAGGAAGACTCCACCACTGTTTCACAGAATGAAACAACAGGATCTGCCACCTATTATAGGAAGCATAAGAAATGAAAGCGCACATATTAACTTAAGCACAACCCATAATAGAGAAACAAATTTCAGAAAGAAATAATAAAAATAGTATAAGGAGTGAGAGAAACTAGATACCTTAACTTCCACCTCAGAATATAGCTCCCTAAGGTCTTTCATGATTGAGTCCAAATACAACTCTCCAGTACCTAATATAGTGTGCTCACCAGATTCCTCAACTTTAGTAATGGCTAGAGGATAGCTTTTGCTGATCTTTCGAAGTCCCTCCACCATTTTGGGTAACTCACTGGGATTCAAAGGTTCAGTTGCTGTTTTTACAACAGGAAGTGTATTAAATTGTAAAGGCCGGAATATGTATACATCTTCATCAAGATCCACATTACAAAGGGTGGCAGTTTTCATAATTGAAGCATCAACACCTTCAATGAGAACCCAAGAACCAGGAGGAGCACTGCTTACAGGTATTCTATATCGAGCTTGGTAAATCCATAATTTGGTTACTTCTTTGATTGTCATGTCCTCCTCATCATCTGGTGAATAGCCTTCTCCCAGTACTCTCAAAGTTTGTCCTGTTTGAATTCTACCACTGTAGACTCTACCAAAAGCATCAAAAACACTACAATCGGACTTGGGGTACAGTTTGGTCACATTAACCATAAGGGGGCCAGAAGGATCACAATCTACCATTGCCTTGTACATCATTGAATGTTTAGGTCCGGTGTATACGTGATCAACCTTCTTAGGTGCAAAATTCTTGGGAGATGGTATGTGCTGAACCAGCATATCAGTGAAGCCTGAAGCAGAACCAAAAACTGAGCTGCAAGCCAGTCTTAGCAAAGGCCTAACATTTAACTTGTAAGCAGCATTGCTAAGCGTAACACCTAACTCTGCAAGGGTTGACTCTACACTCTTCTTATGTTCACCAATCACCTGGCTATATATCTTATAAAGGGGTTCAAGCACAAATTCGACAAATGATCGTTCTCCTCCGCCAGGAGGAGGTTTCCTTTTAAAAGTCCTAGTATCAGGATGATAATAAATATCACCCCAAAGACGAGATGCAAACTTCTCAGCGTCAAAAGGAACTCCATGGAGTTTGACATATAATTTTGCAAATGACTGCAAAGTGAAAGACCATCCTGCACTTCCACTAGCAAAACAAACATTTCCAGAAACGGGGTCAATAGCAGGAACATTACCAGCAGTTGTAGAAGCAGCAGATATGTGGTTATTGATTACTTCCAGGGTATGCCTTAATTTATGGTAAGCATCCTTGGGGGGCAACTTAAGTTCTGTTATCAACCGGTCAACCTAAAAATGTAAAAAACAATTGAGCAGGACTACAGGAATAAGATGTGGAACATCATTTTCATCAGAAAAACTTGGGGATAAATAAGGTAAAAAGAGTTACCTTGTTTATAACAACAACAATAGGTAGGCGCTCCTGTATTGCATGGCGTATAGCTCTCTCAGTGTTTACCTGTTCAAAAACAGGAAGGCAAATGTATTGCTTAGAACAGCACATATTGGTTCATTTTCATAATTCATTATTCACACATTCTACAGAAAGCAGCTACAACGTATTGTAACCGTGGATTTGAAAAGATTTGATTAAGCGTGGTGTAATTTAATTGCAATAAACCTCAGAATACTCATTTTCTTTAGGTCCATTTTATGCGTACTTTTACCTCCAAAGATTCATAAAAACAATTCATATTTCTAGTTATATATTAGGTGGGTCTCAACCATAATCATAAGAAGAAGAACAAGATAATTGATCATTAATGCATTTAAAATAGTATGATACGCATGCAAGATATGCTTACCATCACTCCTTCAGCAGCATCAACAATCAACACAGCACCATCAGCGAGCCTAAGAGCAGCAGTCATTTCATCAGAAAAATTCACATGACCAGGAGCGTCCATGATGTTACAAAGATAGGATTTCGAGTTACTATCCTCAAGAACAAGTGACATAGGAATCGCCTTGATAGATATCCTTCTCTCTTGCTCATCAATTCTTGTATCAGTGTATCTCATGTGCTTCTCACTATTTTCATCAAATGTTTTCATATGGTGGGTTTGCTCAACCAACATGTCCATAAACACCGTCTTGCCATGCTGCAAGTGTCCAACAAGGGCAACATTCCGAACCAAACCCGGGTTTGACATCAAACCAATAAGAAACTGGGTCGATACATATGTTGAAGAATCCTTAATTCCAACCTCAAACTTGATATTCCTAACAGGCTTAATAATAGGTTGTTCAAGGGGTTGCTCATCTTCATCCATAACCAAGGTCTCGACATCCTCACCGTAAACCTCTTCAGCAGTGGGGTAATACTTCTTGTCCTCAGCAAGGACAATCTGATTGTCCATATCAACATCATCAGCAGCTGTAATCCATCCATTAGACGCACCAGGTTGAGCCTCACCATCAGATTCTTCTCTTTCCTCTTGGGCATGCCTGTCAAGGAGATCTTCATCTTCTTCTTCCTCACCTTCACTCTCCCTGTCGGACTCGATCTCAGGTCCGATATAGTTCCCAAATTCATCATACAAGTTATCATCCATTGCTTAAATCCCTAAATCTGCCACATGAAAAGCGA
Organism: Hibiscus syriacus; assembly: GCF_006381635.1. Lineage (NCBI taxonomy): Eukaryota > Viridiplantae > Streptophyta > Magnoliopsida > Malvales > Malvaceae > Hibiscus > Hibiscus syriacus. The sequence continues at coordinate 414,304 of NW_024062896.1, forward strand.
AATTAATTCAAAAAGAAATAAATGAAATGTGTAACAAAACCCAACTGAACTCTACTAAGAATTGGATACAAAAATGGGCACAAAGAATAAAAACTAAATAACCTAAATTATCTCTATGATTCAATACTAAAACCCAGATGAGAAACAACAATAGCCAATAAAAGGTTCATATAAGTCCAAACCCAGATAATTTCCTCCAGCTAGAGATGTCACAAACCTTTTAATTATTTTATTTCATGCCAGGGTTTAATTAAGAAGCTCCTCCTTAAAAGAAAAAAGCAAGAAAACAACTCAGGATAACGCTTTTTTCAACATGGGCAAGTAATCCAAGAGGAAAACAAAAGATCTGTTCATAAAAAAACCAAAATAGCAAAATGATAAATAAGCAACACAAAGAAGAAAAAATGTAAGGAGAAGAAGGTACCTTGAAGCACTGAACAAAGGAAAGAAGAGGAAGAAAGATGAAAACGAAAAGCAAGGGTTTCTACAGAGGTTTTTGAGTAGTAGATTCCAAACACTTCTATTCAAATCCGACGCAGCTACTGTGCAAGATTTTATCTAAACACGAAATTGGGCTGCATGCGGGCCTGTCTACTGAAGATATATGGGCTTTAAATGGTATTATAGAAAGGAAATATTATTCTTTTTAGATTTAAATAGTTACGAGATATATTGTTAATAGTGAAGATAAATTGTAAATAGAACTGTTCATTCGGTTAATTCGGTGGTCGAACCGATCGAATTATCATTAATCGAATTAATCGAATTTTTTTTTCTTTAACCGTTAACCGAACCGAACTTTTTTTCGAAAATATTAACCGAATCGAATAAAGTTCGGTTAATTTTCGAATTAACCAAATTTTTTTAGAATTTCGAATTTATATAAAAATTAAATATTTTTAATTCAAAAAAATAGTTTATAATTAATTTAAATAATATATAATTATAAAATAAAAATTTTATATAAAATTTTAATTAATTAATATTGATTTAAGTTTAAAAGTTATTAGATCTTAAATTATTAATTGGGTTTTAAATGGTTTGGACTTAGCCCATATGTTATATATAATATATTTAATATTTTTTAATTCAAAAAAACAGTTTACAATTAATTTAAATAATATATAATTATAAAATAAAAATTTTATATAATTTTTTAATTAATTAATATTGATTTAGGTTTAAAAGTTATTGAATCTTAAATTATTAATTAGGTTTTAAATGGTTTGGGCTAAGCCCATATGTTATATATAATATATTTAAAATTTAAAATTTAATTTCGGTTAATTATGTTAATTCGGTTAATTAACCGATTTCGAACCGAATTAACCGTTAACCGAATTCTAAATTTTTTTTTAACCGTTAACCGATCGAACTAATTCGGTGGCCAACTGAATTAACCGAACTAATTCAATTCGGTCGGTTAACCGAATTAGTTCGAAAATTTGAACACCCCTAATTGTAAATAATTATTATCTTATTATCACTTTAAATTATAAGAAAAAGTTGAAGGCTTCAAAGCAGTGAGAGTTCTGAAGCAATTATTTATATGATTAGCGGAAACCAATTTACTAAAATGGACTAAGCTTTTTTTTTAATTATTAAAACATGATCTTAGCAACCTATAATTGCTTGAAATCAGTATATAATAAAAATGGAGTTTGTCAAAAATATATAAAAATAACATTTTAAAATCATTTTTTAATTTTAGATTACATTCCAATAGAGCATATAAACACAAATTATCAAACGTTAGTGGAAACGAAGTGTTAAGCTCTGGAAGTTCAAGTTATGTACATTAGCAAATCTGATAGATAGTTCATGTATCAAACATTTCAACAACAAAATAAAAAGGAACAAACAAAGACAATAATGAAGTTCCAGCAGAGACGATTCTAAAGTGTAATCTAACTTTAATTTCATTGAATTTACTTGCAATTCAAGGGAACCAAGCTGAGTGAATAAGGAAGAACTGTGCAAAAGGTGGAATCAGTACCCAACTTGGAAATGGAGCAAACCAGTTGCAATGTGTTTGTCTCGATATTGTATAGCATGATCTTCAGAGATACTCTCATTAGTAAATAGCCATCTTTGAAGGCTAAAAGATCAATCCACGGTTCCATTTCAACAGACAGCCTTTGTGTTACTCTCTCGCGCAAATTGTAAAGGAACTGTGCATGTTGTTCTTCGATTTCCTCGAGTGTTTTCGAGATCTTCAAGGACCACCCGCATTCAAAGTAATCGTCGAGACACCACACTTGAAGTCCATGTTGAGAAACCAGGATGTAATGAAGCTTGCCATCCGAATCTCCTATACATGCTTCAGGGATGCTGCTGAATTCCTCTTTTGGAAGTGGAACAGATACCAACCATGAAAGGTCAATCTCCACATGAAAGGTAAGAACTTCATCACCATCAGTCAGCCAGTGGAAAACCCCTTCCACATACACCCCACTGTTCCTGTAAAGGTTACTGCTGCACTTGCAGGATTCCACTGATTTCTTCCAGGCCCCTGTATCCGAAGCATATATGTCGAACGAGAAGCACGAGACATCGGCTTCAGTTTCGATCTGCCTCACTTTGATAAGTTTGAACTTCGTTGATGTGTCTAAAATATCTTTACATGGATCAAATGCCAAAGCAAAGCTGTCTTCTCTATTAGGTTCATCCCATTTTAGCCGCATCCATTCATGGTTCAAGGGGTTGCAGATGTAGAAACAAGGCTCTACTCTAGGGAAGCAACTGCGACAGCAGACCAGACCGTTGCTCGAAGACAGCACCACAACATGTTCAGGAAGGAAGTCCAACACTGTCAGAAAGAGCTCAGCTTCAGCATCTTGTTTTCTAACAGGGATGTAGGTTACAGTAGGGTTTTCCTCGTAGCACCATCTATATCTTTGTTGGAAGAAGAAGCCTGATACTGGTTCTTTCTTCTGGGATTGAACTTTCATAAAAATGGGGTCCGAGATAAGGCTGTTCCACCCTTTACAAACACACTTTAATCGTGGCATGTACTTGGTCGGCAACCGAGACAGCACATCAAATGGAATGTCATTGTTTAGCTCCCCTAAATTACCCAGTTCCTAAAACACAAATCCATTCCAGAAAACAAACAGTCACACTTCTCTAGAGCATTCTTACAAACAGGCCAAATGAAACGCAGAATAAAAAGCATGAGCATCAATCAATGAAACTTATTATCAAAGAGAGAACTACAAGAAATACGCAGGGAACAATAACATTCAAAGCCGAATCAAACAAAGAAAAAGAGACAACTTTGGACATGAATGTGACCATCCTTTACCTTTAAGAAATAAAGAGTAAGAAACCAAGTTTTTCTATTTGTAAAGCTCGGATTTTTACAAAAAGTGGGATATGTAGGAATCAGAGAAACATGGAAAATGAAAAAAAAAAGATAACACTACGTATATGAATCAATGAAAAGAAAGATACCAACTTTCTTTTAAGGAAAATAATATAAACATGGCTCACCTGCGAGGAAGAAGGACGGTCACATTTTTTCTTTGTAAAGCTCATATTTTTGTGTCGATGGTGAAGGAAAATAAAATGGAAGATGAAACAAACAATAGTGTGGAGAGCAACTGAAAAGTCAGTCAGCAAAATGCATATAGAACTATGTCAGAGGACAGTTTTATTTGGATGCCATATGTATCGGACGATTAAAATAAGGGTAGTTTATTTCATGAAAACAGATTTTAAAAAATAAATCATATTTTCTAAAATTTAATTTTTAAAAATTATTCTACTTGGATGGTATTATATAAATCATTTTTCGTTGGCCGATTAATTTTTTAGAAGTTAATTTTTTATAAATATTAAGTATAATAAAAAATATCATTTATTAAAAATTAATATTTAATACCCCTTAAACAAAATTATAAATTTAAATTTTGATGTTTACGAATTAAGTAAATTAAATTAAGTGAATCGTTCTCATAATAAAACTCTACAAAATTCGATCTGAAATATTCTATCGATAATTAAACTAAAAAATAAGAAGAAGAATAGTTGTCATGGTATTGTTCTTCCCCAGAACAACATCCCACAGGTGGCAACCAGATTTAAACAAACCAAATATTTAAACTATTCTTTATTTTTTTGTTCAAAATCAAAATATGTATAGTACCTAAATTCAATTTTTTATTTATTCTTTTAGTTATATTTAAGGTATTTTCTTAACAAAATAATGTTTGACAAAATTTAATTATTTTTCTACAATTTATCGATATAATATTAAATTGATTGTCTAAAGTAATAAATATATTTTCGTTCTATAAAGACTTATTTTTTAGTTTTGCTATTGGCCTCGAAAATGTTTGAGATGGCTCTAGTCACGCATATAATAGTTAGTTGTAGATTATTATGATTATTTAGCCAAAAAAATAAATATATTATGGGTAGTTCAGTTGTGCGACAACCTAATTTAAGGTAAAAAAGGTGACTTCGGGGTGTGATAAGCGTTGAATATTGTATACATTTAGTGTTAATTACTCCTCATTTTCGATTAGATATTATTGATTTATTTCTGTTTTGGCTTATTTTCGTAGAGGAGCTTCATTTGGATTAATTGGACAAAACCACCAATGAAAATACGGAATCTGTAATTTTTCTAGGAGTCTTGGATGGTGTTATGAGCACGATTTGAGGCATGGAATTTTTCAACGTGACATATCTAGACGGTCCAGTCAGCATCTTCTAGAATGTGATCCTGCATTATCTTAGAGATAATCTTTTAGAATTTTCGGGTTATAATTACCCCTTAAGTTCACTATTGAAAAACATATTGAAATTGTTATTTTCCTTAGTTTAATTTAGGTTCTATTTCCTTTTCTTTCTATCTTCTTGTTTATTTTAATTTTCTTTTCTTTTCCACAACAAATACTAAACATTATCCAATTCATGCTTAGCTAAATTTTCACTTTGCCAAAGGTTTTGTGATCAATTCTAATCGTGAGAATTGAGTAACACTTAACAACCTCATATACATTCTTTGATTCTCTAGAGACTAGGAGCGGCAATAAACTATTCATTTAAAAGTCACTTCACTTCAAAAAATGCATGTTGGTTTGAGGATTATTTTGATTTACAGTTTGAGTCGAATCAGTTAGTCGTAATTCAACTTCTTGTGACCAAACTTAACGGCGGTTTGCTAAGGAGAATCAAGATCTAGTTCAATTCTCAGTGAGACGTTATAACTCGAGTCGGGCTTTTCCAGCACTTAAAGTTATCTTGGTGCTAATGAAGATAGAGTGGTTAGTCCAACAATGCTTGGATTTCAGAAATAGACTTGGAAATATCAATTAACCGAAGAGAAAAGTTAGTTGCAAGGGTTGGGTCTTGTTGACTGTAACCGACGTGTATCTAAAGGAGAAAATATATTTCGATGGTCGATCGAATTCTTTACAATTCTTTACTTTTTATTTTCCTTTCACAATTTTTCATTCATAGTTTATTTTTACCTTATCACTTCTATTATTACTAAAATCCTTTTTTATTTTTTTCCAAAAATAACTCAATCCAGAAACGACTATTAATTTCTCTAGTCCCTATGGATTGACCCTAATTTTCTATACTACTTTTTCATATTTATTTAAGAATATTAATTATTTTATTTGGTAATTTCGACGCTTAGTAAAAATGTAACATTTTAAGTTGCACTCAACTTAAAATGTTATGATTTTTATCACATTTTCACTTACATTCAAAATTACCTTTTTTTATAACTTTAGATTAAAATGTCGCTCCTTAAACTTTCTCATATATCATATATGATATATTCCTCAAAATCGTTGCTTATAACTTTGGTTCGTTTTGGTTCACAAGTAAAAGATTTTATAAAATCTAAAATATGCAAAACGACAGTGTTAGATTAATATTTCATGACGCAGATTCAACAAACTCAAGTCTAAATTAGTCTACACCATACGATAACTTCGAAATTGCATTTATTATTCTTATCGTGTGTTTATTTTACATTAAAAACATATGTTGGTGAACTGCAAATTGACCCAGAAAAACCAATATCAGAAAATTAAGTGTTAAAACGTATTCACATCTACGTCTTTTAAATTATTGTACCAATACAATCAGACAATACATAAAATATTCGTAAGTTATTGAAATAAGATTAGGAGATTAAAATTCGACATGTAGAGAGGATAATCAATCGAATTTGAATCTCCCCCAAAATATATTTTGGAACAACTCCAAAAGGACATAGCAGCTCAATCCTAATTTCATAGTTCTGTATTTTAAAAAAAAACATCCTATATCTTTCAAATTATTATATCTACGTCTCAAAATTTTAAAATTTACTTTAGTAATTATATTTTTAAAAGAATTATTCCCTCAAAGCTCAATATCAATGTCACAGTTAATATTTTATCTATGCTACTCGTGGATAAAATTGAGCTGTAGAAGATAAGATACTGATATGGATAAATGCAAGATTTTATGTTAAGGTCGAGCTTATAAAATTTTAACAAATAATAAATTTATAAAATTTTAGGGTATGAAAATATATTATTAATAAAAAATAAAAAATATATAAGAATTTTAAAATTTTAAAGGAAACGATCATCCCATCTATCCCCTCGATCTATCCATGATGACCCCGAAGTAATATATATATATGAAAATAGACCATTTTACTAATTTATAAATTCACCATCATCAACATATTCTATCAAGCATTGTTTGAAAAAGACACTTCCACTAGCACCCATTCTCTTTTTCTAAACATAATAAGTACATATATATATTATATATCTTGTAATATTTCAGGACTTCATTCATTCCTTTTTCTTCTTCCTTTGAAGTTCATTGATTATTTAAATATGATTATTAATAGCAGTAGTTGATATTCATAAATATCATCGCGAAAGACAAAATGATTGTTTACATAATAGGGAAAACATGCATACATTCAGTTTCACTGTTTAGTTTGATTACAATAAAGAAATGAAAATTCACTGTTTAGTTTCCCATGCAAAAATCTGGTTAATTTTGAAGAATTCCATAGAAATTTTAAATTTTGATTAATCCCCACCAACCATCAAGGATGAATGAGCATGATCGACATCAAAAAGCCAATCAATCAGCAATAAATGGCATCTCCATATTAGGTTAATCTATCCATCCCTGTAATGATAACCCATTAGCATTTATTTTCAGCAAACAAACAATAAAAAAGTCAGATTTCCTTTCTTTTACTTTCTCTTCTACTTTCTCTTCTACTTTTAGTTGCCATAATTTAGAATCCCATTGATTACTCACCCAATTTTGCTTCTTCAACTCTCCCAACAAAACTACATAAATCCCATAAAAAAGACACCCAAAAGAAGGAAAATAGCACCACTTTCTATATTTTATTTGTGAATTCAGTTAATGTTTTTCACGTCCCACGTTCTTTGAGAAACTTCCCTTGTTCTTCAATCCAACTCCACCTTCTCCTCTCCCTTTCTCGAATCTGATTTTTCCAATAGAAAAATCTCTTCCTTTTGGTTTTCTTCAGAAAAAATAGTTTCTTTTTAGACTTCCTTTTTAATATTCCAGGAAATATTATTGTTATTGTCGGCAAAACTCACGGGATAATGTTGTTGGAATAATTAATTCACAAGATAATGCTTTGGTCGGATTAATTACTCATATAGGGTGAATGTTACAGTTCCATGCAGGTCGCCATGTACGCAGGACGAGGAACAAGGTTGCCAGGGCATCCATGCGAGCTGTTGGCGATGGAAGAAGGTCGCCAGGGCATCCATGCAACCTACCAGGTCGCTATGCACGCCAGCAGGTACCTCCTTGGCGACCAACGTTCTGCCAGATTTCCTCTAGCCTGCTACCCTACTGCTCCCCGCTGCATTCCGCGTGAAACCTGTAGCTATCATAGCTGCAATTACAACGTGAATTCAACTGCTTCATGCATCAATTATTTGTGCATTATTGATCTGTTTACAGCCCGTGATTTCAATAATTATTGGTGAAATAATTGAAGCAAGGGGTGTAAATTATATATGGGAGATATGGGGTTAACGTTCATGCGATAAAAGAAAGAAATGGAGAAGAGATTGCTGCTGAGAGAAAGGAAAGGAAGAAGAAGAAAGGGAGAAAAGGCTCTAGTGAGGTAAATTTTAATTATTTTAATTAGTTTATTATTATAAAGTATTAGTTTGTTAGTTTAGGGTAAAACAAAAAAATTAGTTAATTAGTTTGTTAGTTTAAGTTATATTATTGTTAGTTTAAGTTATATCATATAAAAATAAAAAATTATTTAATTAGTATGTTTGATAGTTATATATTAATAAAAATAATTAGTTAGTTTGTTAGTCGTTAGTTATATATAAAAAAATATGTAATTAGTTTGTGTTAGTTAAATAATTAAGTTATATTTGTTTGTTGAATTTATATTATATAAAAAATTTAGTTAATTATTTTTTTAGTATTAAATTATAATTAAAAATCGTTTATTAGTTTAAATTGTATTAAAGTATAGTTTATTAGTTGAAGTTATATTAAAGAATAGTTTATTAGTTGTTTAAGGGAAAATTCACGTTTAAGTTATATTTTAAAAAGTTTAGTTTGTTAGTTTATTATATTAAATTTTTTTTGTTGCTGTAAATTAGTTAGTTAGTTAGTTTATGTTAGATTATATTAAATGATTTTTTAAATATTGTTGTTTAATTTTTTTTACAGATTCATTCAAATGTCTGACCAAATTCCACTGCTGAGACTTGACAATGAACATATTTCAAGTCATTTGGGAATAATGGTGAATAAAATATTTGTTTAATGAATTATAATTAATAATTAATAAATATTTGAATATTATTTTATGATTGTGATAATTTTTTGAAATATTTAATTGCAGGAGGACGAACAGCGAGTCTGTTGAAAACATTTTGATGTTTCGATATAAAAAATTAAGTATAAATGAATTTTAAGATTTACAAATGATTTTCTATGTATATTCGATTTAATTACTCGAATATCAAATTATTACTCCAAGTCTTTCAAGATCAATTTCAAACCTTACTAAATGTGTAAAATTGTGTTTTATACTTAATATATTTTTGAAACAATTTTCACAAAGTATTTTGAACCAAAATCAAACCTAAAATCAATTTTTCAAAGTGATGCACCGATGCACCAATCCATGCATCGATGCACCAATCCTTGCATCGATGCACCATGGAATAAATTGAACATCGAATGCATTTCATGCATCGATGCACTCAGGGTTTTATGAAACATCGAATGCATTTGATGCATCGATGCACTCAGACTTTTTCAAAGCATCGAATGCATTTTATGCATCGATGCACACTTAGTGCACCGATGCACTAAGTGTTCCAACGGTCAAAATATTTGAATTTTACACTTGATGCACCGATGCACCCTGTGTATGCATCGATGCACGCACACTCCCAACCAGTTTTATTAATTGTTTTCACACTTAAACGACTCTATTGACTCCACTAATCATCCCCAACGTTCAGAATCAATTGAAGGAGTATTTAAACAAGGTTAGAAGCCATTGATCAACAACAAGAAATAACAAGAAACAAGAATCAAGTGAGAATCAAAGAGAAAGCATCAAACTCATTGTTTGAGCACTTCAAGCCTATTTTTCATTCAATATTCATTTTGCTTTCAAGAACACTACTTGTACTCAATTGTATTCATTCTTGAGTGTTCTTTTCTTTGTTCTAGAATTGTGCAAACAATCTACCTTGTGAGGTTTTCCTTGTAAGTTTGTAAATTTGTGTATTTCTCTTTGAGAAAGAGTGTTCTCAAGAATTGGGGTAGGTCTTGAAAAAAAGTTTAAGTTATCTAGACCTCAACAAAATAACAATAAATAACCTTAGTTAAAAACTTATCATAACATAATCTTTCTATTATAAAATATATTATTGCGTAACTTTATTATTTTGTGTTCTAACTGAGTTGGTGTATTATTTAATTTAAATAATAGTTAATATTATATAATAATTTTTTTAATTTTTTTCAGTATAAAACAATTATTATTTTCTTTGACAAATTCTAAATTAATGTTAGAAATATAACAATCTGACACGATAAAAAAAAAAGTAAAAGTAAAAGAGAAAAAACTTTGTAAGATAATCGAAAATAATATAGAAATAAATACACAATTGGAAATGAGTTGAGTCTTATAGCTACACAGTTTCCTTAAGATAAATTTTTGCTCATAGTAAAACAATTATTATTTTCTTTGACAAATTCTAAATTTAATGTTAGAAATATAACAATCTGACACGATTGGATTTTGGTATGTAACATTTGTGCGAGATTACAAGTTGGTCCCAGGTTGATCAGTGCATTGATTGAACGTTGGAGACCAGAAACACACACATTTCATTTTTCGTGTGGCGAATGTACGATAACTCTAGAGGATGGCAATGCAACTCGGGGTTCAAACAAATGGGATGCCGGTGATAATGACACATGAGTTTAATAATGTGGCACAACTTTGCAGTTTGTTTCTTGGGAAAACGCTCATACCACCAGAGTGTAAAGGGTGGCGTGTGAGGTTGTCATGGTTGAAGAATGAATTTCAGCTTCAACCAAATAGTACGGAGCACGAAATTATATATGCAACACGAACATATATATTACAGTTGATTGGGGGAATTTTGATTATTATCAAATCATTACTAAATCATTGTTAAATCATTATTATCATTATTATCAAATCATTACTAAATCATTGTTAAATCATTATTATCATTATTATCAAATCATTACTAAATCATCAAATCATTAAATATTAAAATCATTATTATCAAATCATTACTAAATCATATAATTATTAAAAAAAATCCTATGTGTTTTGATTTAAATATGAACAGATTTGTTATTTGCTAAAAATTAAATGGTTAACGTTCAAATCTCTTTAAAAAAACTTGATTACTAAATCATTAGTATCAAATCATTAAATTTTTATAAATCATTAATAAATTCGACTATGTATAAATTTAAATTCGAGTAGTCCACACTTGTAAACTCATTTGTTATTTGTTACAAATTAAATCATTATTAATGATTAAATCATTATTACAATTTCATTATTACTAATCATTATTTAATCATTAATATCAAATTCTTAAATATTAATAATAAATCATTATTAATAATCATTACTAAATGATATTATTAGTAAATCATTAAATAATTATTACTAAGTCATTAAATACAAAATCATTAAAATCATTATTAAATCATTAGTACAGAAATAAAATCATTAGTTTTTTTATTATAAAACATAAATTCAACTTCAATTCGAAGATCTAATAATTTAAGAACATAAATTACATAAATTTCCTTGCAAAAATAGGTTAATTACTACAAAATAAAATATATAAATACATATATGATTACTAATGATGAGGCCTATCTTGGTAAATTAGGACAACTGTTTTTTGAATTGCCTTCACCCCTACATAATCCGCATCTCTTTGCTTGACCTCTCTCTCTAGCATGGAAATCCATACTAGTATGAATACGAGTGGACTCAAGTCGACCCTTTGGACTTATGCGAAACATTGGATTTGGCAGCCATTCGTCATGATCCTTTTTGGGCCAATATGATTCATTCGGGATTTGTCTAAACGCATAGCTGTAGACGTTTAATATCCTATGTATGTGAAAGTATTCATTAACATAAGTGTACGCTTACACCAACATACATACATGCAGCGACTGAATGAGCACATGGATATTTCCATGCCTGAAAACGACCACAATCACACCATTTGTGTCATAAATCAACTCTAAATGTTTGGTCTTCTCCTCCGACGTTATGGCGTATGCACGACAGAACAAAAGTATGACCAACTCGATTGAAATTATGAACAACCATTGATGTTTCCAATCACTCATTTGCTTCCATTAATTCCACCACTTTAGGAGCCCAATTTTTACCTCTATTTATGAGACTCTCAATTTCCTTGCCTTTATCGGACCAAACCTTAGTCATCCTAAAGTACGTCTCTTTCACCACACTCGCTATTGGGAGATGGCGTGTACCTTTTAGTACTGAATTAATGGCCTCAGCAAGATTTGTGGTCATATGTTCATATCGCCGACCTTCATCGTAGGCTTGCAGCCATTTTTCCCGCGGTATTTTTGAAGCCCACTTCCAAACACGCTGATCATCGTAAAATACCTTCAAATTCTCCAATCTCTTGTCAAAATTTGGTCAGTGTAGTTCGTATCATATTTCATAATATATTGTCTTAAACCGCAATTAAAAAAACCATGTAAAAATGCACAAATATTGAAAATAAAACTTACTCATGCTAACTATCTCGCTACGAATATGCGTTATGAAACTGGTCGATATTATTCTTACCAATATGACGGATATAAAATGTCGGATATGCAGACGGAGGTATCCAACAACTTCCTGATCGTTCAATTGCCGCCAAAATACTCGTTCCTCTATCGGATATCAAGCAAACTCCATCTTCACGAACGACATATTGACGTAGATTGGTTAGAAAGAACAACCAAGCCTCTGTTGTCTCTCCCTCAACAATGACGAATACCATTGGGAAGATATTTCGCTCACCATCTTGCGCAATTGTCATCAAGAGTACATGCCTATATTGACCATACAGCCACGTACCATCTACTTAGATCATACGTTTGCAAAATGAAAATCCTTCAATACATGCCTTGAATGCCCAAAATAGTCTATGAAATATTTTCTTCACTGGCACAAGTTGACCTTCTTTGTCATATGCGGGCATGGTTTGAGACTTTACTATGGTTCCTGGGATAAATTGTTTCATTGCTAGTAGCAAATGTGGTAGTTCATTGTACGATGTATCCCAATCTCCATACGTCAGCTTCATTGCCTTTATCTTCGCATTCCATACCTTGCCATATTTTTACTTGATATCCAAATTGGCTTCGAATAGATGCAGCTAACACTGAACAAGATATCCTTGGATCCTTTTCAATCATCGCCTTCACGTATTCACATATTACATCGTATTCCAATAGTCGGTGGTCTTGTTCGATGGAGTTTCGCAAACATGTGTGCGGACCATTGTAGCTCGTGATGACCCAAGCATCGTGCCTTTGAATTTTCGACACTCTGATCTTCCACTTGCACTCTGGACTATATTTTACACACTTCGCGTATAGGGTTTTCTGGTTTGACTATGCAACATGGACATCAACATGGCATTTGATGCAATACTCTTTAATCGCCAGCGTAGCTTCATTTTTTCCTCTGAATTGTACCCCAACCGAAAATTCACCAGAATTATCGAATGATTCAACCATTTGGTACGGAGGTAAATGTGGCATGTCTGGGAATTTATGTGCCCTCATCGCATCATAGTCTATCTCGTACATGTGAGGAGTAGCTTCATACATTGTCGGAACTTCATCAATTGCACCTCCATCGAAAAACAATTCATCGTCGCCCAAAACGGGTTCTTCTGTTTCTTTATCTTCGCTTGAATCATCATGAATTTCTCCCCATCGATTTTCAGCATCAATATCAACAGTCAATTTCAGTATGTTTCTTGTCTCATACTCTGCTGCTACAGATGTCCCTTCGACTTCATTTTCACTTTCTAATAGTTCCATAAAATTGTTCTGGAACCTGTATGTCGGGTACTCAAACTCACTATCGAAAGCCATTTCAGATGGATTTCGAGCCACATCTCTTGATGATCCAGGAACATCACATATGTTACACACATCAACAAATAACTCAATAACTGCTATATTGATTGACTCATGTAATCCAATCATGGTTACAATATCATCATCTTCTTCAAGTGGTACTACAACATATCTGACTGGGTTGAGACATATCATAAACATTTACCTCAAAACCATCAACTGCAGCTCAAATTTTTCTTTCTATCTTCTGCTTTATTTCTACAAATGTGATATCTCTTTTGAACATCATATTTATTGGTTTTTCAGATCGAAAAATAACTCCGACCTCATTTTCCATAATCCGTCCATTATAATGGACAATCGTGAAAAAATTGTTGTTCATTTTCTCTACGAATAAAAAATATGTAATTAAAAAAATTAGATAAGATAATTTCATAAATCATTAAATAAATAAATATAATATAATATTACATTAACGATAAAATAAATTTTTTTTATTTAAATTTATTGATTGATTGTTAATATTAATAATAATGATTTAATAATTATTATTAATCTAATGATTTGATATTTAATGATTTAGTAATTATTACTAATAATTATTTATTATAAATATTTAATGATTTGGATTTGATTTGATACTAATCATTTAATAATGATTACTAATAATAATGATTAGTTTGATTATATTTTTTTTTTTTTAAATATCAAACAAATCTATTAATTAATTTTTATAAATTTTAAGATTATATTCGATTAAATTTTTATTCCTTACTAATTTACACATAATCTAATATAAATTAAACAAAATATTTTTTAAACAACAATATATATTTTTAAACAGAATATTTTTTAAAACAAGAATAAATTAAACTAATTAATTTTATATAATCTAATATAAACTAACTAACTAATTATATGATGATTTTTAAAATATAAAACAATTGTCTCAATATTCACTTTTCATTAAAAATATTAAAAAAAATAATCTCGTAATGCAATCAAATTGTGAGATTAGTATCTAGAAAGTAATTATTTTATTAGCTTAATTATGTGTTCCCAATTTACCCTAAATGCTATATTGTATATGACACCATAGTGTTCCATCAAGATTATGAAACTTTATTTTATTTTTCTTGAAAAAAAAACGACTGGCCACAATCATTTAAAAAATATTAAAATTTCACCAATTATGGATTTAAAAGTAATTTACCACTTAAGTTGTAATTCAACTCGTAAAGATAAAATATTTTTTTACAAAACAAAAGTACATGCTAATAATAATTATAATAATGGAAATACAAAGATCATAAATTATTTTAAAAAGATATTCTTTAAATAATACTAACTAACTATTTTACACATACACAACAACAATAAATAATAAATTATCTGCGTATTTTTACCTTCTTCCAATCCTTTTTTTTTCTTTCTTCGAATCAATCTGTACGTGGATTAAAGTTGTGGAATAATGTCCTGTAGGTGTAAACAAAATATTTTTTTAGACAACAATAAATTAAACAAATTAATTTTATATAATCTAATATATTATAATATAACTTAAACTTAAACTAATAAACTATTTCTTTATTATAATATAACTTAGTTAACATAACAAACTAATTAAGCACTAATTAACTTTTTTTATAATTTAACTTTAACTTTAACAAACAAACTAATATATGTTTAATCACACTAAGAAACAACTAATTAAATAATTTTTTAACATATAATATAACTTAAACTAAGAAACCAATTAACTAATTTTTTTATATAATATAATATATAACTTAAACTAATAATTTAAACTAACAAACTAATTAACTAAATTTTTATTTTACCTAAACTATAAACTAACAAACTAATAATTTATAATAATAAACTAATTTAAACAAAATTAACTCACAATTTTATAGCTCCGAACTTTTCTGCCTTTCTTCTGCTTCCTTTCTTTTCTCTCTGCTTCCGTTCTTGCTTTGTTGTGCTTCATGCGTTAACCACCATGGGTAATATATAACTCTCCATACATGAATATGGGCTCCAATAATGATTTATTGCTGCAGATCCAGCGCGAATCATGCTGCAATATCAACAACCATTAAAGCTGCATGGGATGGAAAATGAGGTGACAGAACACTGCATGCATAAGAGGAATCACGCATGCATGAGGGAGCGGCGGCGGGGCAGATCTGCATGGCGACCTGGAAGGACGCTGGGACTGCATGGCAACCTCCGACCGTGCATGGGGGGCATGGCGACCTCCGACCGTGCATTGGCGTGCATGGCGACCTTCAACAGTTCGCCCGGAAGGCATGGCGACCTACAGCGTGCATTGTGAATTTCATCCTATATCAGCAATTAATCCAGCCAACGTATTATCTCGTTAAATAATTTTTTCGAGAATATTATCTCGAGAGTTTTGCCTTCATTGCCCGCCATGACTGAGGTCCTTCATTTTCCTTCACCTCAAAAACACTAACACTTCCTCTCCTCCTCTTCCTTAACCTTCCTTAACCTGCACTCATGAAAAAGATGACTTTGTTAATGAAACAAGCCGGAAGGAGAAGACGACGAAGAGGAAGAAGTGAAGGAAACGCAGAAACAGGAACGGACCAGTTGTCTTTGTTGGCTTTGCTTGTTACCCTTTTTAGGAAATCTTTGGTTGCTTGTAAGAACATTGATAGAAGGTAGTTTTGTGCTATGGAGATCGGTTTACCAACCAATGTTCGGCACGTTGCACATGTTACCTTCGATAGGTTTCAATGGCTTCTGGGTTTGCCTGTCGAGTTTGAGCCTTAAGTTCCTAGGAGAGCTCCTAGTGCAAGGTTTCTCCTTTTGCCTTTTTGTTTTCTTTACATAATGTTCCATTTTTTGTGTCATTATTAACAGAAGAATTCCTGAATTGTTACTGCGAGTTTTGGTTTTCTTTTCGCTTATGTTTGGGGTCTATAGCTTTTAATGTTTGAACTGTTGATGCATTATGGGTTTTATTATTCTTTTCCTGATGATAGTATTGTTTAGTAATTTCAATGATTTGGTTAATGCCACTAGCTGTGTGTGTTATACATATATATACAGATGATGGTTTAGACAATTTGATTCTTTAATATTAGATTTAATTTCGAATCCAATATATTTTCTGAGAAAAATGAGGGGGAATTCAATTCTTTGCATTTCATGTTTCCGTGGGAAGTTGTTTTGGCTTATCTCTTTAAAATGTCATAATTAATTGTATGTTTTGGAAGGAAACACAATCATACAAGAGGTGAGTTAATATTCTTTACTGCCTTTTGCTTTAATTCGCCTGCTCTGTTTGACCAAAGGATGGACAAAGGGATTCCATCATTTTTGATGGTTTGCGGGTTAGTACACACACACACACACCCCAATAAGTATATATGATTGAATCTTAAATTTTCTCCTGCTTTAAGTAGGCATGCACTGTACGGCTCGACTTCGAGGTCTGAGGTTTTCGAGTAGTTCAATCATTTTAACTCTTCTGTTTCAATTCTAGTTTGTAGCATTACGATTAGTAGTGCTAAGTTTGTGGCCTTCTACTTTGGCTAATTTTGGCGGTGTAATAAGTCATTTATCTGGTATTAAAGTCAAGTGACTAGGTAACCATAGAGGAACAAAGTTTCTCTACTATTTTCCAACTTTGATGGTTGACCGGCTATTAGCTTACCTGGCTTAGTTGTTTGCTTTTCAGACTTTTCTGTGAGTCTCTTCGAAGAGTCCTGGATGATTTCTTGTGTTTTTTCTCTTTGGTGTTATCCCTCAAGTTTCATCAAGACTGATATGCCTCTATCCGTAATGAGATACTAGGAAATAGCCAAAATTTAAGAAAATCAACATCAAACGGGTGAGGGGAATTGCCCTGAGGCAGCTATCTTTGAGGAAAAAGAACTTGGTGTGCAGTCAACGGGTGAGGGGAATTGCACTGAGGCAGCTATCTTTGAGGAAAAAGAACTTGGTGTGCTGTGTGTAACACCCTCAACCCGTATCCGACCCGAATACGAGTCTGAGTGTCACATTGACTTTTAAACTTTGACTCTTACAAAATTCAAAGAAATTCAAAACTTTCATTAAAATAAAAGTTGTTTATTTACATAATTACCAAAATAACCAAAAATCGATCAGAGCCTATACAACTCACTCAATTAGTATATGCCAACTATATTCAGATTAACCATACACATTTAAATCATCTATTTTCTGATCTGAAACTTTGTAAGGAAAATGCTGACCTGTCTTGCTCCTCTTAGCTCTTTACTCTTCTCACTTCTGTAACCTACGTGTGAAACAATCACACGCTAAGTCGTTGACTTAGTGAGACATAAAACATATAATAAACTCTAACTCGTAATCATGCTTGAAAAATTTCTACTAACATATCACATACAAGCATCACACCCACATACATATAATTCCTACTATGCACCTTTCATATTCATCTATATATTTATATATATATATATATATATATATAGATATATATATATATATATATATATAAT